>NC_092144.1:9318823-9619894 GCF_043159975.1 Macaca nemestrina
CCCAGCCAGAGGCTAGATCTAGAAGAGTTCACGGCGAAATAAAAGCTTTTCTCCTTTCAGAAAGATTCGTTTTTGATCCTTTCTTTGTAGACATCAAGGATTCATTTCTTTAATATTTAAGGGCTTTTGTACCAAAGAGAAGCAGCTGCATTTGCATCAGTCTCATTTTTTCAAGGCAGGCGAGAGAGATCTTTCTAGCAAGATGGGGTTTCTTCCTTCACGGAGCTGTCACTTGATTTATCTGCTTCTCCTTCCCCAGCCTTCATGCCTCTGGCAGGGGGCAGGGAGGAGCGAGGGTTCTGGAATGATCCACAGACTCTGATGTCCTCTCTGCCACAGCCCAAGGAAGCTTAATTAGAACCTCGCCAATTTGCAGGGACTGAGGTGGCCTTAGGAGCTGGTGCAAGGGCCTGGCCAGGGAGGAAGATGAATTAGCAGCTTTTTTTTTTTTGAGACAGTGGCACGATCACGACTCACTGCAGTTTCGACTTCCCTGGCTCAGGTGATCCTCCCACCTCAGCCTCCCGGGTAGCTGGGACCACAGGCACTCACCACCATATCTGGTTTTTTGTTGTTGTTGTTGTTTGTTTGTTTTTCCCACAGAGACAGGGTATCGCCATGTTGCCTATGTTGGTCTCGAACTGCTAAACTCAAGCAATCCTCCCACCTCAGCCTCCCCAAGGTGCTAGGATTACAGGTATGAGCCACTGCACCTGGCCCGAATTAGCAGTTTTATTTCCTGTCCCTCTCAATATCTCAATAGCTACCACAGGGACCAAAAGCCTGCCTTGGGTACTCAGAGCATGTCCCTTTTCTAACATTAGCTGGTCAGAAGTGGGAATCCCTTTAGCCACGCAGGCCTGCAGGTCTCACTGCTTTTTATTTCTGAGCCCCGGGAGGCCAAGCTGAAGGCAGAGAATCTAAAGAAACTGTCCTCAGCGAGGTCATCTCCCTGCCACCGAGGTCCCTACTGCTGGGAGACACTGGCCTCGATTTAATCTCTTGCCTGAAGTTTTTCAGACGTAAAAATGAGTCTGGGTGAGCTTTTCAGATAGTTCCTTCAACTTACAGGAATTCAATTTCTGGCCTGGATATAAATTTGCAGCCATCAGCGCCCGCGGTAGGGGCTGGGACCGGGCGCGTTGGTCGGGGATGGATTTCTAAAATCAATCCGTCAGCGCGTGGAAAAGGTCGTCATGGGGGACATTTATCTTCTATGGCTGGCTGAGGCATTTCATACCAATAGCCGGGGACATCCCTGTACAAAATGGAGGTGTTTACTGCGAGGCCCCCAGGTGGTGGATGGAGGGAGCCCTCAAAGGCTGGACAGCACAGCCAGGAGGGGATATTGATCAACCTGCCTAATAACAGACAGTCAGCTACGGGGACTCCTGAAAACCCACCTCCAAGGGCTCCTTCCTGCTAGGTTCCCCGTGTGCCCCTGGGGGTGGCAAGTCCACTCTGGGCCCAAACCCTTTATCCCTTGGCTACACCTGCAACACAGATTCCAGGGGTTTCAAAGAAATGAGTCTCAAAGGCATTCAATTCCCCCAGTGGAGGTGGGAGGACGCGGTCATTAAGGGTCTTAGGAGACCTCAAGCCTCAGGTCTGCTGTGTGACCTTGGGCTAGTGACTTAACCATCCTGTGCCTCCGTTCCCCCAGTTAGAATATACAGCTAAGAATAGTACTGATGTCATGAGGTGGTGGTTAATATATCAGAATGGCTTAACATAATGTTATGGTTTGAATGTGTCCCCACAAAATGCATGTGTTGGAAACGTAATCCATTTTATTTATTTAAAGTGAAAGCAAGTTTATTAGAGAAGCAAAGAAACAGAAGAACAGCTGGGTGCGGTGGCTCATGCCTGTAATCCCAACACTTTGGGAGGTCAAGGAGGGGGCAGATCAGTTAAGGCCAGGAGTTCGAGACCTGCCTGGCCAACATGGCGAAATCCTGCCTCTTGTAAAAATATAAAATTTAGCTGGGCATGATGGCGGGCACCTGTAATCACTTGAACCAGGTAAGTGAAGGTTGCAATGAGCCGAGATCGTGCCACTGCACTCCAGCCTTGGCGACAGAGCGAGACTCCAGCTCAAAAAATAAAAATAAAAAATACGGCCTGGCGCAGTGGCTCATGCCTGTAATCCCAGCACTTTGGGAGGCTGAGGTGGGTGGATCACCTGAGGTCCGGAGTTTGAGACCAGCCTGACCAACATGGAGAAACCCTGTCTCTACTAAAAATACAAAATTAGCCGGGCGTGGTGGCACATGCCTGTAATCCCAGCTACTCGGGGGGCTGAGGCAGGAGAATGGCTTGAACCCAGGAGGCAGAGGTTGCTGTGAGCCGAGATTGCGCCATTGCACTCCAGCCTGGGCAACGAGAGAGAAACTCTGTCTCAAAAAAATAAAATAAAATAAAAATTAAAAAAGTAAGTATTGAGAGGTAGCACCTTTAGAGATGAAGTTAGGATGAATTAATGCCATTATCAGGGAAGTGGGTTAGTTATCATCGGTGTGGGCTATTGACAAAAAGAATGATTTTGGCCCAATTTCCTCTCTCTGTGTCACTTTTGCCTTCAGCCCTTTGGCCATGGGATGACCTGTGCCAGAGGCTGGCACCATGCCCTTGGACTTCCCAGTCTCCAGAACTGGAGAAATAAATTTCTTTTCTTTTCTTTTCTTATTTAAAGAAAGATTAATTAATTGATTGATTATTTTACAGATGAGGTCTGGCATTGTTGCCCAGGATGGAGTGCAATGATGCGATCCTGACTCATTGCAATCTCAACACTCCAGGCTCAATCGATCCCCCTGCCTTAGCCTCCTGAGTAGCTGGGACTACGCATGTGCCACCACATCTGGCTAATTTAAAAAATCTGTGTAGACATGGGGTCTGGCCACATTGCCCAGGCAGGTCTTGAACTCCTGGGCTCAAGCAACACTCCCACCTTGGCTGTCTAAGTGCTGAGATTACAGGCGTGAGCCACCACACCCAGCCCTTTATAAATTACCCAATCTGTGGTAGTCTGTTATAGTAATAGCAAACAGGCTGGGACACATACGCAATGTGATATTCAAGGGAGTGTGACAGAATTGCTTATGGAGTAAAAATAAGCAAATCGGTACTGACTGGGAACACAGAAAGGTGGGCTGGACCATCTGAGCTTCAATCTTGGCTCTGTGTTACCCTGGGCAAGTGACTCTCTCTGAGCCTCAGTTTCCTTACTCTTTTTTTTTTTTTTTTTTTTTTGAGACGGAATTTCACTCTTGTCACCCAGGCTGGAGTGAATGGCACAATCTCAGCTCTCTGCAGCCTCCACATCCCGGGTTCAAACAATTCTCCTGTCTCAGCCTCCTGAGTAGCTGGGATTACAGACATGAGCCACTGCACCTGGCATCAGTTTCATTTCGCAAACAGGGAAACTGGCAGTAGGTGATGAGATGACCCTGTCGGCATTTTGAGGATCCAGCAAGCGAATACACCGAAAGTGCTTCAAGCACTGGTCTAGAGAGAGTGCTCAGGAAATACCAACCGCTGTTTTCCTTGCAAAGGCAGATAGGACAGCACCCTCCACAGCTTCCCCACATTCACAAATAAGCAAGGAAGAAAGAAAAGGAAAGAGGCAATTATAACAGGGTGTGACAAGTGCAGCGATGCGGGGAAGCACAGAATGCTGGAAGAGCAGAGCTGGGCTCCAGAGCTTGCGTTTTTTGTTTGCTTATTTATTTGAGAATCGGTAGCCCAGGCTGGAGCACAGTGGCGCAAATCATGGCTCACTGCAGCGTCAACCTCCTGGGCTCAGTCGATCCTCCCACCTCAGCCTCCTGAGTGGCTGGGTGAGAGGGTTTGGATTTGTGTCCCGTCCAAATCTCATGTCAAATTGTAATCCCCAGTGCTGGAAGAGGGGCCTGGTGGGAGGTGACTGGATCATGGGGCTAGGTTCCCCCTTGCTGTTCTCGTGATAAGGAGTGAGTTCTTATGAGATCTCGCTGTCTGTTTGTTTATTTATTTATTTTGAGACAGAGTTTCACTCTTGTTGCCCAGGCTGGAGTGCAGTAGCGCAATCTTGGCTCATCGCAACCTCCGCCTCCCGGGTTCAAGTGATTCTCCTGCCTCAGCCTCCCGAGTAGCTGGGATTCCAGGCATACACCACCACGCCCAGCTAATTTTGTATTTTTAATAGAGATGGGGTTTCTCCATGATGGTCAGGCTGGTCACAAACGCCCAACCTCAGGTGATCTGCCCACCTCAGCCTCCCAGAGTGCTGGGATTACAAGCGTGAGCCGCCATGCCCAGCCAACATCTCATTGTTTAAAAGTGTATAGCACCTCCCCCAATCTCTCTCTTGCTCCTGCTCTGGCTGTGTAAAACCTGCCTGCTTCCCTTTCGCCCTCTGCCATGAATGTCAGTTTCCTGAGACCTCCCCAGCTATGGTTCCTGTACAGCCTGTGGAACTGTGAGCCAATTAAACCTCTTTTATTCATAAATTACCCAGTGTCAGGTATTTCTTTAGAGCAGTATGAGAATGAACTAATACACTGGGACTCCAGGTGTGCGCCACCACGCCTGGCTAAGTTTTTTAATTTAAAAAAATTAAATTTAAATGTTAAGAGCCTGGGCTACGTTGCCCAGGCTGGTCTTGAACTCTGTTTTTTGTTTTTTGAGGTGGAGTCTCGCTCTGTCGCCCAGGCTAGAGTGCAGAGGCAAGATCTCAGCTCACTGCAACCTCCGCCTCCTGGGTTCAAGTGATTCTCCTGGCTCAGCCTCCTGAGTAGCTGGGACTACAGGTGAACGCCACTATGCCTGGCTAATTTTTGTATTTTTAGTAGAGACAAGGTTTCATCATGTTGGCCAGGCTGTTCTTGAACTCCTGACTTCAGGTGATATACCTACCTGGGCCTCCCAGAGTGCTGGGGTTACAGGCATAAGTCACTGGGCCGGATCTGGTCTTATTTTTTTCTTTTTTTTGAGATGGAGTCTCGCTCTGTCGCCCAGGCTGGAGTGCAGTGGCCTGGTCTTATTTTTTTCTTTTTTTTGAGATGGAGTCTCGCTCTGTCGCCCAGGCTGGAGTGCAGTGGCCGGATCTCAGCTCACTGCAAGCTCTGCCTCCCAGGTTTATGCCATTCTCCTGCCTCAGCCTCCCGAGTAGCTGGGACTACAGGCGCCCGCCACCTCGCCCGGCTAGTTTTTTTTTGTATTTTTTAGTAGAGACGGGGTTTCACCGTGTTAGCCAGGATGGTCTCGATCTCCTGAACTCGTGATCCGCCCGTCTCGGCCTCCCAAAGTGCTGGGATTACAGGCTTGAGCCGCCGCGCCCAGCCTAGTCTTAAACTCTTGAGGTCAAGTGATCCTCCCACCTCAGCCTCCCAAAGTGCCAGGATTACAGGCTTGAGCCGCCGCGCCCAGCCTAGTCTTAAACTCTTGAGGTCAAGTGATCCTCCCACCTCAGCCTCCCAAAGTGCCAGGATTACAGATGGGAGCCACTGTGCCTGGCCCAGAGCCTGGTTTTGAGGGTGTAGCAACAACCTTCTGGAAGAAGCAATAGCTAAGCTTACGGATGTAGGAGCGAGAGTCGGCATGGGCAAAGGCAGGGAGGGCACAGTATCTGTTCATCCCAGAAATATTTACTGAACACCCACTATGTGCCAGTCACTGTTCTAGGTACTGGGGTCACTACTGTCCAGGAGACGGGCAGACATCCCCACCCTCATAAAGCTTCTGTTCTAGTAGGAAGAGGCATGGCAAATGGAGGGACCTGAAAGTTGTTCAATGAGGAGCTGGGGCCAGGTGTGATGAGGCGCACCTGTAATACCAGCACTTTAGGAGGCTGAGGTGGGAGGATCACTTGTGACCAGGCGTTTGAGGCTGCAGTGAGCTGTGATCACACCACCGCACTCCAGCCTGAGCAACAGAGCGAGACCCCATCTCTAAAAATAAATAAATAATACAAATAAATAAAAGAGGCGATGAAGACACAGACACACATAGGAAAAGACCATGTGAAGATACAATAAAATGTGGCCACCTGCAAGCCAATGAGAGCAGCCTCGAAAGAAGCCAATGCTGCCCACGATTTGATTTCAGGCTTCAAGCCTCTAGGATTGTGAGAAATTAAATTTCCATTGTTTAAGCCACCTAGCCCGAAGCACTTCACGACAGCAGACCTAGCAAACAAACACACGTTTCTGCAGCTTTGGTGCTCTCTCTGTGGCCTGGGGGTAGCAATAGTTCCTCTCAGCTGCAGACTCCAGGGATTTTCTGAGACAGTCTTGCTCTGTCACCCAGGCTGGAGTGCAGTGACGCGATGTCGGTTCACTGCAGCCTCTGCCTCCCAGGTTCAAGCAATTCTTCTGCCTCAGCCTCCCAAGCAGCTGAATTTACAGGCATCCCGCTACCACATCCCGCTAATTTTTGTATTTTTAGTAGAGACGGGATTTCGCCATGTTGGCCAGGCTGGCCTCAAACTCTTGACCTCAAGTGATCTGCCCGCCTCGGCCTCCCAAAGTGCTGGGATTACAGGCATGAGCCACTGCGCCCAGCAACCCCAGGGATTTTCAACATCCCTTTGTTCCTTCTGTTAACCCTGCCCACATCTCTGAAAATAGTCATTTCATTCCAGAGAATTCTCCTCTGGAATCCCTTTTGAAGGAACTATGCTTTTTCCTGGGACCCTGCCCGATACAGTGATGTTATGCAGGAGCCTGGCCAGGCAGGGCTACTGAGAGATGGACTCTGAGATGACTCAAGGGTAGGAAACTTCCAACGGCGTGCATGTGAATTTGACTGCGTATCCCAGGCTGGGCAGCATAAGCAACAAAAATGCATTGTCTCACAGTTCTGGAGGCTGGAAGTCAGAGGTCAAGGTGTCAGCAGGGTTTGTTCCTTCAAGGCTCACTGTAGCCTCAACCTCTTGGATTCAAGGGATCCTCTCAGCTCAGCCTCCCGAGTAGCTGGAACTATGTGTACATGCCACCATGTCCTGCTAATTTTTAATTTTTTCTTTTTTCTTTTCTTTTTTTTTTTTTTTTACAGTTGGGGGTCTTGCTGTGTGGCCCAGGCTGGTCTCGAACTCCTGATGTCAAGCGATCCTCCCACCTCGGCCTCCCAAAGTGCTGGGATGACAGGTGTGAGCTACTGCACCCAGACCTAATCTCCTTTTCTTATACAGACATGAGTCATGTTGGAGTAGGGCCCATTCCAAAGACCTCATTTTAATTTAATCACCCCTTTAAAAAACCCCACCTCCAAATACAGTCACATTCATTGTGAGGTACTGGGTGTTAAGAATTAAACATATGGGCTGGGCGTGGTGGCTCACGCCTATAATCTCAACACTGTGGGAGGAGGCCGAGGCGGGTGGATGGCTTGAGCCCAGGCAATTGCTTGAGACCAGCCTGGGCAACATGGCAAAACCTCATCTCTACAAAAAATACAAAAATTAGCCAGGTGTGGTGGCTTGCAGCAGTAGTCTCAGTTACTCGGGAGGCTGAGGAGGGAGGATCACGAGGTCAGGAGATCGAGACCATCCCATCCTTGTTCACACAGTGAAACCCCGTCTCTACTAAAAATACAAAAAACTAGCCGGGCGTGATGGCGGGCGCCTGTAGTCCCAGCTACTCAGGAGGCTGAGGCAGGAAAATGGCGTGAACTCGTGAGGTGGAGCTTGCAGTGAGCCGAGATTGCGCCACTGCACTCCAGCCTGGGCAACAGAGCGAGACTCCGTCTCAAAAAAAAAAAAAAAAAAAAAGAATTAAACACATGAACTTTTGGAGGATGGAAACACACAATTCAGCCCATAGCCGTGTGTGAGTCGGGTAAGAATGTGGTCAGGGGCTGGACGGTGGCTCACACTCGTAATCCCAGCACTTTGGGAGGCTGAGGTGGGTGGATCACTTGACCTCAGGAGTTTGAGACCAGCCTGGGCAATGTAGTGAGACGCCGTCTCTACAAAATATTAAAAAATTAGCTGGGCATGGTGGTGCATGCCTGTGGTCTCACCGACTCGGGAGGCTGAGGTGGGAGGATGTTTTGAGCTCAGGAGTGAGCTATGATTGCGCAACTGCATTCCAGCCTGGAAAACAGAGCAAGACCCTATTAAAAAAACAAAACAAAACAGAAGTCTGGGCGCAGTGGCTTACGCCTGTAATCCCAGCACTTTGGGAGGCCAAAGTGGGTGGATCACGAGGTCAGGAGATCGAGACCATCCTGGCTAACATGGTGAAACCCCGTCTCTACTAAAAATACAAAAAATTGGCCAGGCGCGGTGGCTCATGCCTATAATCCCAGCACTTTGGGAGGCTGAGGCGGGTGGATCACAAGGTCAGATCAAGACTATCCTGGCTAACATGGTGAAACCCCATCTCTACTAAAAGTACAAAAAATTAGACGGGCATGGTGGCGGGTGCCTGTAGTCCCAGCTACTTGGGAGGCTGAGGCAGGAGAATGGCGTGAACCCGGGAGGCGGAGCGTGCAGTGAGCTGAGATAGCACCACTGCACTCCAGCCTGGGCGACAGAGTGAGATTCCATCTCGGCGGTGGGGGCGGGGGGGGAGAAGCCAGGTGCGGTAGCTCATACCTATAATCCCAGCACTTTGGGAGGCCAAGGTGGGTGGATCACATGAGGTTAGCAGGTCGAGACCAGCCTGGCCAGCATGGTGAAACCCTGTCTCTACTAAAAAAAAAAAATACAAAAAAAATTAGCCGGGAGTGGTGGCAAGTGCCTGCAGTCCTAGGTACTTGGGAGGCTGAGGCAGGAGAATCACTTGAATCTGGGGGTGGAGGTTGCAGTGAGCCAAGATCCCACCACTGAACTCCAGCCTGGGTGACAGAGCGAGACTCCATCTCAACAACAACAACAAAAAGAATGTGGCCAAGAAGGAGATCATGAAAGGTGAACTGGCCAGGGCAAAACACAGGCAGAAATCCAGCAAATTCCAGGTAAGCATATCCAGACTGACTCAGCCCATCCCTCTGAATAATTCTAAGACTTCCAAAGGAATCAATCTCAGAGGCAGTAAACAGCTCCAGCCTGGAGGCAGGCACGTCCTCTGCTTGGAGGGGAGGGGGCAGTGGCGGCCACCTGGGTCACCCGAGACCTTTGTTAGCGAGAATGGGCCGCTTAAAGAGAAATCAATCCTGGCTTACACTGAGCAGCTGCTCCCAGTCAAAGCTGCTGGAGAGAGGCCCTTGGCCCCCCAGCTTCTCCAGGGCTGGGAGTGGAGCCAGAGGAGGCTGAAGACTGCTCTGCCAGGTGGCAGGACTCAGAGGGCCTTCAATCAGCCTGCATTGTACCCACCAGCGCCTGTATTCATCCCCGGCTGAGCACGCACTTCAGTATCACCTCTAGCCACGGCATTCACCAAAGTAATCCAGCATCCAGCAAGTAATAACATCTTCACCAGCCTAGTCAAGCACTGCCTGTGTGCCAGGCATTCCACATGCACGATGTGTGCACGGGGGACCTCATCGCACCACCTTCTAGCCATGACCTCAAACAAGTGACTTGAGCCTCATGGTGCGCCAGTTTCCCCGTCTGTAAAACGAGGTGAACGGCAGCATCCACCTCTTAGGGCGGTTGCGGAGGTTGAACGAATGCCTACACCACTCACAGAGCTTAAAATCATAGTAGTCTTGGCTGGGCATGGTGGCTCACGCACTTTGGGAGGCTGGGGTGAAAGGATGGTTTGAGCCCAGGACTTCGAGACCAGCCTGGGTAACATAGTGAGACCCCCATCTCTACCAAATATACATAGATTAGCCAGGCATGGTGGTGCGCACCTGTAGTCCCAGTTACTTGGGAGGCTAATGGGGGAGGATCACCTGAGCCCAGGGAGGTTGAGGCTGCAATGAGCTGTGATCACACCACTGCACTCCAGCCTGGGTGACAGAGTGAGACCCTGTCTCAAAAATTTAAAAAAAGACAAAAACAACAAAACAAAACAAAACCCAGGCACAGTAGCTCAGGACTGTAATCCCAGCACTTTGGGAGGCCAAGGCAGGCAGATCACAAGGTCAGGAGTTCGAAACCTAGCCTGGCCAACATGGTGAAACCCCATCTCTACCAAAAATATTTAAAAGTAGCCGGGTGCGGTGGCAGGCGCCTGTAGTCCCAGCTACTCAGGAGGCTGATGCAGGAGAATCACTTGAATCCAGGAGGTGGAGGTTGCACTGAGCCGAGATTGTGCCACTGCACTCCAGCCCCAGGTCTATGGGATTGTAGAGATGTTGGTGTTTCTACAGCTAGGACTCCCCAATTCTAGGCATTCTTCAGGGCTCACAGCAAACATCACCACCTCCAAGAAGCCTTCTCCATCCTCTAAGATAGGTCTGTGTTCCTTCCTGTGTACCATCTCCACAGCTCCCTGCCCCTTCCCTCCACAAGGTTCCTATATTTTATTCTTTTCCTTGCATGGTAGGTGTCTGCATGCCCCATTAGGATGTGAGCTCCAAAAGGGCAGGGCTGAGTCTTTCTGCTGTGGTCCCGACACCAGCAGATGCTGGAGAGAATGAACAGGCATCGAGACATGAATGAATGAATGAATGAATGCTTCCTGTACACTCCAAGTTTTCCATGTGGCCTCTTCCTCCCCGACACACTCTGTCTGCTCTCTTCCTCCTTCCTCTCCCATCACAGGGTGGATACAGGGGCTCTGGGTTTTGAAGGGGTCATGGGGTCAAAGGTTGTTGAGTGTAGCTCTGAAGCACATGGACCCTGGAGGCTGACAACTTGAAATTCAAAACCCAGCTTCTCTTTCTAGCTGTGTGACCGTGGACAAGTGACTTAACCTCTCTGTGCCTCACTTTTCCCACCTGCCAAATGGGAGTGATAGTAGGTGCCTTAGTGTTGAGTGAGTGATTCTGACCCATTTAGAGGCCGCGTCTCTTCCTTTGGGTCCCTTCTGCAATTCCCAGACTGGGAGGCAGAGGGCTGAGTCTCCGGCAGTTAATGAATTCGGAAAAAATCTCAGCTGTGTCAGAGGAGCCCCAGTGCCAAGCTGGCCTGGTTTTTATCCCGAGAGAGCTGAGAACAAGGTCTGGTGTCAGACATCCACGCTGCAATTGGCGTAAATGCCTGGTGCTCCTATGACCCCCCTCGTTAGGGCTGGGGGAGTGTAGGAGATGCTCCTGGGGCTCTGCCCGGAGCTCCTGACTGCCTAGATGTACCCGCCCTGCAGCTGCTGAGCATGGCGGCTCATTGCTAGCAGCTGTGAACTTCTCTGGAGACCTGCCCATGGCTTTTGGGGGCCACTACACCTTGGAGATGCTTGGGAGGTGTCACCTACCCCCAAAGGCAGCTAATGACTGATGCAGGGGTAAGAAGCCCACCCCTTTTCTCATGGTGGGATAACTCCACAGTGCCCCCCACCCTTGTGGATCAAGCCAAACACGGACTTTACCTAGGATCTCATCTTTGCTCAATCTATTCTCTTCCAGGTCCTGCTCCCCTCACCCCTGCCCCGACTTTCAATTATGTGCTCCACGGTTGGGCACGGTGGCTCACGCCTGTAATCCCAGTACTTTGGGAGGCCGAGGCAGGAGGATCATTGAGCCCAGGAGTTTAAGACCAGGCTGGGCAACACAGCAAGACCCTGTCTGTCTCTACAAAAGATTAAAAAACTAACCAGGTGCGGTGGCACACACCTGTAGTCCCAGCTACATGGGAGGCTGAGGTGGGAGGATCGCTTGAGCCCAGAAGGTTGAGGCTGCAGTGAGCCATGACTGCACCCCTGCACTCCAGCCTGGGCAACGGAGTAAGACCCTGTCGCAAAAAAAAAAAAAAAAAAAAAAAAAAATTCACATGCTGGAAACCTACGTCTCTAGTTCTGCTTCTTAGGAACCCAACCTAACATGGGGGAAATGATGAATGTTCAACCTAAGAGGGTTATTATTATTATTATTTTTTGAGACGGAGTTTTGCTCTCGTTGCCCAGGCTGGAGTGCAGTGGAGTGATCTCAGCTCACTGCAACCTCCGCCTTCCAGGTTCAAGGGATTTTCCTGCCTCAGCCTCCCGAATAGCTGGGATTACAGGCGCATGCCACCACGCCCAGGTAATTTTTTGTGTTTTTAGTAGAAATGGGGTTTCACCATGTTAGCTATGCTGGTCTCGAACTCCTGACCTCAGGTGATCTGCCCACCTCAGCCTCCCAAAGTGTTGGGATTACTGCACCCGGACCTAAGAGGGTATTTATGTCAGTGTCCCATCAGGCTCACATTCACACCGCGGCACTGAGCTCTGTCATTTCCACCTGAATAAGCAATCCATCCTGCACAACCCTGAGAGCAGCCCGCGCTTCGAAATGCATCCCGGATTCTGCCCAATCTGCCTCGTTTACATGTGCAGACCCCATCATGCTCCAGGGCCAGCCCTGATGCATTTTTCTGCATAGGTCTGACTATGTTCCCCACCCCACCTTACATTCATCTCGGTTTTTTTTCTTTCTTTCTTTTTTTAAATCTTGGCTCACTGCAAACTCTGCCTCCTGGGTCCAAGCGATTCTCCTGCCTCAGCCTCCCAAGTAGCTGGGATCACAGGCATGTGTCACCACGCCTGGCTAATTTTGTATTTTTAGTAAAGATGAGGTTTCACCATGTTGGCCAGGCTGGTCTCAAACTCCTGACCTCAAGTGATCCACTTGTCTCGGCCTCCCAAAGTGTTGGGATTACAGGTGTGAACCACTGCACCCGGCCTACCCTCTCTTTCTCTTATACCAATGCATCAGCCTTACCTTTAGAATCTACCCATTGCCCTACCCTCTTGATGGCCATCGCCGTGATCAAGCCCCTGGCATTGCTCACCTGACCCAGCACAGTTCATCCCTTCTGTGGTCTCCCAGTTCCCCCTACTTGCCCCCACAGTCTGCTTCCCCCACAGCAGGCAGAGAGCGCCTGTGAACACCTGAATCACGTTGAGTCTCTCCTGTGCTGACAGCCCTCCATGGCTCCCATCTCCCTTGGGGTCAAAAGCCCAAATCCTTAGCCAAGCGTGGTGGCTCACACCTGTAATCCCAGTATTTTGAGAAGCAGAGGCGAGAGGATCACTTGAGCCCAGGAGTTGAGACCTGCCTAGGCAACATAGTGAGACCCCATCTCTACAAAAAATTTAAAAATTAGCCAGACGTGGTGGCATGTGTCTGTCATCCCGGCTACACAGGAGGCTGAAGTGGGAGGATCGCTTGAGCCTGGGAGGTCGAGGCTGTGGTGAGCCATAATCTCTCCTTGTCTCAAAAAAGAAAAAGAAGAAAAAGCTTTTTCTTCCTTTTCTTTAGTAGAGTTCTCCCCAAGGCACGTAAGTCCTGCACAATCTGTTCCATCACCTCCCTGCCCTCACTTCCTTCCACTCTCCCTCTCGCTCACTCTGTTCCAGCCACACGGTTCCTGCAAAACCCCAAACATGTTTCTTCTAGATCACCTCTTTGCACTGGCTGTACCCTCCGCCTGGAATGTCCTTCCACCTCCTTCAGATCCTTACTGAAATGTCATTGTTTCAAAAGACCTTCCCTGCTGGCCGGGCGCGGTGGCTCACGTCTGTAATCCCAGAACTTTGGGAGGCAGAGGCGGGTGGATCATTTGAGGTCAGGAGTTCGAGACCAGCCTGGCTAACATGGTGAAACCCCATCTCTACTAAAAATACACAAATTAGCCAGGTGTGGTGGTGCACGCCTGTAATCCCAGCTACTCGGGAGGCTGAGGCGGGAGAATTGCTTGAGTCTGGGGGGCGGAGGTTGCGGTGAGCTGAGATTGTGTGACTATACTCCAGTCTGGACAACAGTGAGACCCTATCTCAAAAAAAGAAAAAAAAAAACCTTCGTGATCTCCCCTGGCCAGAACTACAAGTGCCCAAGCACCCCCCATCCACTTCCCTACTCCATCTGCTTCCGCCACATCATTTATGCATTAATTTTGCAAATTATCTTTCTTCCCCTCCAGAATGTCAGGCAGGAGTTTTTACCTGTTTTTGTTCACCGCTGTGTTGTTAGCACTTAAAATAGATCATCTTGCACACAACAGGCACCTGGTATCCATTTGTTATTTTTAAAACTGCACAACAACCATATGAGGTAGGAACTCTCGGTGTGCCCCTTATGTGGGTGGCGAAACTGAGGCCCAGAGAGGGGAGGGGCTGTGCTTGGGTCATGGGTCAGGGAGTCAGCTGTGGCCATGTGTCTCTCTATGGTGTGTATGTGTGCAACTGTGTTTTTTGTATTTTATTTTTTGTTTTTGAGATAGGCTCTTGCTCGGTTGCCCAGGCTAGAGTGCAGTGGCGCGATCACAGCTCACACAGCCTCGATATCCCAGGCTCAAGCAATCCTCCCACCTCAGTTGGCCAAGTAGCTGAGACTACAGGTGCATGCCACCATGCCTAGCAAGTGTTTGTCTTTTTTTGTAGAGATGGGGTCTCACTATGTTGCCCAGGCTGGTCTCGAACTCCTGGGCTCAAGCCATCCTCCTGCCTTGGCCTCTCAAAGTGTTGGAATTACAGGCATGAGCCACCATGCCCAGCCCAACTGTGTGTTTTGTGCAGATGCAGCGTGAGTGACTGGCTGCATCAGCCCGAATGTGGACAGAGGAGGATGCATTTAGGCTCACTTTGCATCGGGGTGTCTGTGAGTGGAAGGGAGGCAGTGGGCCAGACCCAGGCAGGTGTGAACACGTGTCTGGGTGTTCGGCTGGGTATGAATGCGTGTGTGTGCCAATGCACTGGCGGATGGGAAATTGTGCATCCACAGTGAAGCTGTGTGTATGTGTGTGTGAAGGGGAGGCTCTGTGAGCCTCGGATGGGGCTGGAGCTGCAGTTGAAGCAATGTTGTGGGTGAGGGAAGAACCCCACCAGCCACAGGCCTGTTATTTATAGACGAATCCTGGTTCATAAATTCCAATTTTTTTTTTTTATCTCCCTTACTGCCAGGCCCCTATAAATATTCATGAGTTTCCTGCCTTGGAATATTTGAGTAGTCAGAAGGAGGAGTGGGGAGGAGAGGGGAAGACGAAGGGTCCCCGGTGGCGCTGGGAGATCATGCGGGTCAGGAGGACAGGGGTCTCTCTGGTTTTGCCTTCTCTTCCCTCTGGGCTCCCCTCTTCCAAGCTGCAGCTGGCAAGGTGAGGAAGGCGCTCGGCTGATAGAGAGATCTACCAGCACCTATTATTATTCTTCCCCAGTGTCTGTGGAAATATACCACCCACTCTGGGGGCAGAAAAGGTGTCTGCACTGTTTTCTCAGCTCCGGCTCTAGCTGCGGCTCAGAAACTCATTACCCCTGGGACCCCCAGCTCAGCAGAGACGGGGAGATCCCTCTGATGTATCTGAAGCTAAGGGAAGACTCTTGGGGGAGGGGGTGGCCACTGTGGCCTCCTGCTCTGCCTCAAGGAAGGAAACAGGTCATGAGAATGAGTGCCCGTGAGAAGGAATAAAGTGTGTGCATGTGGACGTATCTATGGGAGTAACTGTTGAAACATGTAAGAGGCTGCAGCAGTCAATAGAACTGTTGACAAATTTTCTAGTTCTTTTCTCTTAGGCATATGATGGGGCTGTAGGACTGCCCCAGTGTGGCCACGTGACTTCCTTTAGCCAATGCTGTTTAAGTGCAGTGACTTCCGGGTGAATACTTTAAGAGCCAGTGTGGACCAGGTGTGGTGGCTCACACCTGTAATCCCAGCACTTTGGGAGGCCAAGGCAGAAGAATTGCTTGAGGCCAGGAGTTTGAGACCAGCCTGGGCAACATAGCAAGACCCCCTATTCTACAAAATATTTAAAAAATTAATCGGGCGTGGAGGGGCACACCTGTATTCCCAGCTACTCAGGAGGCTAAGGCAGCAGGATTGTTTAAGCCCAGGAGTTGGAGGCTGCAGTAAGCTGTCATCACACCACTGCACTCCAACCTGGGCACAGAGCAAGACCCTGTCTCTGAAACAAAGAAGAAAAAAAAAGCCAAGTCAGTGTGCAATGCCACAGTCTTCCCTCAGCAACTGCAGAAGGGCATGTTGGGCTGGGTGCTGTGGCTCACGCTTGTAATCCCAGCACTTTGGGAGGCCAAGGTGGGTAAATCACTAGAGGTCAGGAGCTCAAGACCAGCCTGGCCAACATGGTGAAACACAGTCTCTACTAAAAATACAAAAATTAGCTAGGCCTGGTGGCAGGTGCCTGTAATCCTAGCTACTTGGGAGGCTGAGGCAGGAGAATCACTTGAACCCGGAGGCAGAGGCTGCAGTGAGCCAAGATCGTGCCATTGCACTGCAGCCTAGGCAACAGAGTGAGACTCCATCTCAAAAAAAAAAAAAAAAAAAAAAAGTGCATGTTGGGGCCAGGCATGGTGGCTCACGCCTGTAATCCCAGCACTTTGGGAGGCCAAGGTGGGTAAATCACTTGAGGTCAGGAGCTCGAGACCAGCCTGGCCAACATGGTGAAACTCCATCTCTACTAAAAATATAAAAATTAGCCATGTGTGGTGGCACGTGCCTGTAGTCCCAGCTACTTGGGAGGCTGAGGCAGGAGAATTGCTTGAACTGGGAGGCAGAAGTTGCAGTGAGCTGAGATGGTGCCACTGCACTCCAGCCTGGGCAACAGAGAAGACTCTGTCTGAAAAAAAAAAAAAAAAGAAAGAAAAGAAAAAAGAAAAAAGTACATGTTGGTATGAAGGCTCCATCACTGGGGTCCCTGAATGGCCAGACTAGACAGAGACCCTGCCAACCCTCATGTATCATGCTCATTTGGTTGTAGTAACCCTCTGAGACTTGGGGGCTGTTTTGTTACACAGCAAAACCTAGCCTATGCTGACTGGCACAGAGCCAGTGAGTGTGTGAGACGGAGGTGTGGTACATCTGTGTCTACGTGACCAAGAACACACATGAGCATGTAGCCATATATAGGCTTACGTGTGTGAGCATCAGCAAGTGTATAAAACTATGCATATGAATGTATAAAATAGGATGGTGTCAGATGATATATAAGTGAGAAAACTTCAGGGACACTGTTCTCCGAGAACACCACGACCCTGGAGTTGGGTACTATCGCAGATGTGAAATTGGTGTGGTGAGGAGGGCTATGTGTGAGTGTGCCAGTTGGCTGTGTTTGTAAGACCGTGATGTGGTCTGTACATGTGTGTGCCAGGGTTTGGGGTGTCAGTGTGCATGTCTGTGCCACATGTGTTGCTGTGTATCTGAGGCACGTGCATGGGTTGGTGTGACTGTGTGTCTGCACGTGCATATATGCTGCTATGTGGATATGGGATACGCTGGGTATGACAGCTTATGTGGAGTGGGGGCATCACTCAAGTCTGTATCAGAGTACACACAGTCAACACCAGAGGGAGGGACAGCCACCCTGGGCATCCCTAGTGCTGTTGGCTCATGGGCCTGAGCTGGCTCAGCCTTGGATCCTAGGATGACCTGGCATTGGGAAATAAAATTCTGGCTGGGCGCGGTGGTTCATGTCTGTAATCCCAGCACTTTGGGAGGCCGAGGTGGGTGAATCACTTGAGGCCAGGAATTCAAGACTAGCCTGGCCAATATGACAAAACCCTGTCTCTACTAAAAATACAAAAATTAGCCGGGCATTGTTGCGGGCACCAGTAGTAGTTCCAGCTACTCAGGAGGCTGAGGTGGGAGAATCGCTTGAACCCAGGAGGCAGAGGTTGTAGTGAACCAAGATGGCGCCACTGCATTCCAGCCAGGGCGACAGAGTGAGACTCTGTGTCAAATAAAATCAAATAAAAATAAAATTCTCTTTCCTTCATGAGTCCTGGGACATTCCAAGTCATCCGCAATGGCCATTCATCCCAGAGGCACTCAACAGTTTGGGTGATGCGGTTCAACAAGGAGAGTAAACCTATTCTCCCACAACTTCAAGTTAAGCTTATTTCCAAGATAAGCCCATTTTCTGGTTCTATCCTCACAAGGTTCTGATCTGATCTGTCTCAGGATGTGGGTGCCGCCCTGGTCTATCTCAGGATTCAAGTTAAACTCCGGTCTATCTCAGTACCTGGGTTTAGCCTTGTCTGTCTCAAGTACACAGCGTAGCCCTGTTCTACCCAGGACTCGGATTTGGTCCTGGCCTCCTTCATCTCCTAGAACCAGGTTTCTCTTTGGTCTCTCCCAGTTTAGCCATTGTCTCGTTGTCTGTCCTGAGCTTGAGCTTGACTCTAGTTTGTCATAGAGTCAAACCACGAGGCATCTTTTTTTTTTTTTTGAGACAGAGTCTCGCTCTGTTGCCCAGGCTAGAGTACAGTGGCACAATTGCGGCTCACTGCAGCCTCCACCTCCCAGGTTCAAGCAATTCTCCTGCCTCAGCCTCCCAAGTAGCTTGGATTATAGGTGCCCACCACCACGCCCAGCTAATTTTTGTATTTTTAGTAGAGACTGGGTTTCACCATGTTAGCCAGGGTGGTCTCAAACTCCTGACCTCAGGTGATCCACCCACCTCCACCTCCCAAAGTGCTGGGATTACAGGCATGAGCTACCGTGCCCGGCCAACCATGGAGTATCTTAACACCTTGAGGATGTATCCCTGTTCTGTTCCAGGACTTGAATGAACCCCCCGTCTTGGAACCTGAACTGAGCCTGGTCTATCTCAGTACCTGGGCACAACTTGCCCTAGTAGAACGTTCACAATCAGGTGAGAATTTCGTGGCAGAAGTTTCCCCCTCCTGGGCACCTTCTCACGTGTGGAGCACTTCTCTTAAAGTGCTTGGGGCCTCTTGGGTGAACGTCTACTGCAAATGATTGCTGTGTCTCAGGATTAATGAGGGTAAGGGGATTTCATTTCTCCAACACCATCATGTAAAATTCATTAAAGCGGAGTTCGCAGGTCTATTTCAAGGATTATTACCAGGGTTTCTTGATGAGCTATTACACACAGCATAAATCTTCAAGAGGTTTCAAGACTTTACAAGAACCATCCTGAGGCTCACCTCATAGATACTAGAGTTGAACATCCCTCTATCTGAGCTCTCCCCAGCCTCAGACACCAAACCTCAGGTCAGGCATTCAAGATGGTTTTCTCGGTCAGGCACTATGGCTCACCCCTGTAATCCCAGCAACTTTGGGAGGCCGAGGCGGGCGGATCACTTGAAGCCGGGAGTTTGAGACCTGGCCAACATGGTAAAACCCCATATCAACTAAAAATACAAAAATTAGCCGGGTGTGGTGCTGCATGCCTGTAATCCCAGCTATCAGGAGGCTGAGGCAGGAGAATCACTTGAACCTGGGAGGTGGAGGTTGCAGTGAGCCGAGATCATGGCAACATGCGCTAAACAGGAAGGCTCAAAACCTACGGTCACCTGAGCCCAGGTAGGTTGAGGCTCAGTGAAACCAGGATGGTGTCACTGCACTCCAGCCTGGGCAACATAGTGAGACTCTCTCTTGAAAATAATAATAATAAAAATAAAATAAATAAAATAAAGCCGGGTGCGGTGGCTCATGCCTGTAATCCCAGCACTTTGGGAGGCCGAGACGGGCGGATCACGAGGTCAGGAGATCGAGATCATCCTGGCTAACACAATGAAACCCCGTCTCTACTAAAAATACAAAAATAATTAGCCGGGTGTGGTGGTGGGCGCCTGTAGTCCCAGCTACTCGGGAGGCTGAGGCAGGAGAATGGCGTGAACCCGGGAAGTGGAGCTTGCAGTGAGCCAAGATTGCACCACTGCACTCCAGCCTGGGTGACAGAGCGAGACTCCGTCTCAAAAAAAAAAAAAAAAAAAAAAATACAAAATTAGCCAGGCATGGTGGGGCATGCCTGTAATCTCAGCTACTCAGGAGGCTGAGGCAGAAGAATCGCTTGAACCCGGGAGGCGGAGGTTGCGGTGAGCCAAGATTGAGCCATTGCACTCCAGCCTGGGCAACAAGAGTGAAACTCCAATCAAATAAATAAATAAATAAATAAATAAATAAAATAACTTTCTGCTCCCCGGTTGAGAACCACAGCTCTAGACTTAGCCTTGCATTTTCTCTTTACCTTTGTCTTTCTCTAAGGAGTCTTACCCTTACCAAAGCGTCCATCAACACCTGCCTGTATATATGTCCTCAGAGTTCCGATGCATATATGCATCATCTGACTCCTTGACCACTCCTCCTGCCCCGGATATCTCTAAGGCATCTCAAGCCCAACATGTTCAAACTGAAATGCACAGCCTTCCCTCCCAAACCAGTTCTTATCCAATATTCCTCATGTCACCATCTCCATCCTCCCCACCCCTGGGTCAGTGGGTTAGACACCCAGGCATTATCCTCACCCTCATTTTACTCCCTCACTAAATCCTACTGACATTAACTCCTAGATCGCTTTAGAATTCACGCATCATTCTTCATCTCTATCACCATGCAATGATCTAAGCCACTTTCACAATTCAGCAAGTCTAGGCTGTGCGCGGTGGCTCACGCCTGTAATCCCAGCACTTTGGGAGGCCGAGGTGGGAGGACTGCTTGATCCCAGGAGTTTGAGACCAGCCTGGGCAACATATTAGGACCCCAACTCTACTCTAAAAAAAATTTTTTTTTTTGAGATGGAGTCCTGCTCTGTCGCCCAGGCTGGAGTGCAGTGGCCGGATCTCAGCTCACTGCAAGCTCCGCCTCCCTGGGTTCACGCCATTCTCCTGCCTCAGCCTCCTGAGTAGCTGGGACTACAGGCGCCCGCCACCTCGCCCGGCTAGTTTTTTGTATATTTTAATAGAGACGGGGTTTCACTGTGTTAGCCAGGATGGTCTCGATCTCCTGACCTTGTGATCCGCACATCTTGGCCTCCCAAAGTGCTGGGATTACAGGCTTGAGCCACCACGCCTGGCCAAAAAAAATTTTTTTTAATTAGCTGGGTGTGGTGGCACATGCCTGTAGTCCCAGCTACTCAGGAGGCTGAGGCGGGGGGATCACTCAAGCCTGAGAAGTCAAAGCTGCAATGAGCCGTGATCACACCACTACACTCCAGCCTGGGTGACACAGTGAGACCCTGTCTCAAAAATAAATAAATAAATAGTTGTAAAATATGACAAAATTTTTAAATAAAAATAAAGAAAGTCTACTTGGTCTACTTCAATCTACCTTTTTTCTTGCTAGTAACTCTA
Source organism: Macaca nemestrina (assembly GCF_043159975.1). Lineage (NCBI taxonomy): Eukaryota > Metazoa > Chordata > Mammalia > Primates > Cercopithecidae > Macaca > Macaca nemestrina. The sequence goes on from NC_092144.1 coordinate 9,339,877, forward strand.
CACATGGGAGCTTCCAGGAAACTTTATTTATTTATTTATTTATTTATTTATTTATTTATTTATTTTTTGAGACGGAGTCTCGCTCTGTCGCCCAGGCTGGAGTACAGTGGCGCGATCTCGGCTCACTGCAAGCTCCGCCTCCTGGGTTCACGCCATTCTCCTGCCTCAGCCTCCCGAGTAGCTGGGACTACAGGCGCCCACAACTGCGCCCGGCTAATTTTTTGTATTTTTAGTAGAGACGGGGTTTCACCGTGGTCTCGATCTCCTGACCTTGTGATACGCCCGCCTCGGCCTCCCAAAGTGCTGGGATTACAGGCGTGAGCCACCGCGCCCGGCCTAAACTTTATTTATTTTTATTACTTATTTATTTTTTTAGACGGAGCCTTGCTCTGTCATCCAGGCTGGAGTGTAGTGGCAGGATCTCGGTTCACTGCAAACTTCGCCTCCTGGGTTCAAGTGATTCTCCTGCCCCAGCCTCCCAAGTAGCTGGGATTACAGGCGCACACCACCATACCTGGCTAATTTTTGTATTTTTAGTAGTGACAGTGTTTCGCCATGTTGGCCAGGCTGGTCTCAAACTCCTGACCTCAGGTGATTTACCCGCCTTGGCCTCTGAAAGCCGAGAAACTTGACGATGCAGGTGTGATCACATTATCCTCCCAGCCAAAACCACATTGGTGGATTCCTTTAATTCTTAGGATAGAGACAAAACTCCTTAACATCGCCACAAGAGCCTGTGGGTCTGCACTTTACTTACTTATCTGCTTTCATCTGGTCTCCTCGCTCCCAGGCCTTCCTTACTTTATTTTAATTTTTTTTCAGAGACAGTCTTGTTCTGTTACCCAGGCTGGAGTGCAGTGGTGCAATCATAGCTTACTGCAGCCTGGAACTCCTGGCTCAAGCCATCCTCCCACCTCGGCCTCCCAAAGTGCTGGGATTATAGGTGTGTGCCACCTCATCTGGCTTTGCAAGGCCTTCTTTAGTCCATCACGTTTTCCGTCCTTCCTCTCACCCCAGGGCCTTGGCATAAGCAATTCCCTCTGCCCAGAGCATCCTTTCCTCTCTGCCTCAGATCTCAGCTCTTGCTTCCTCCAACTTCCAAATTACATCAAATCTCCTTATTAGAAGCTCCTAGAGCACCAAGAATCTTTCCCTCAAAGCTGTTATCACAGCTGCCAATTATATTTATTTACAAGTACATAATCATCACCTACCTCCCTGTTTTGCGGGAGGTGCCACACATCCACGTCTGTTTGATTGAATTTAATTTCTCTGTTAAAAGCACATAAGAAGTCCTCAAAAATACTTATTGAGGGTGCAGTGGCTCACACCTATAATCCCAGCAGTTTGAGAGGCTGAGACGGGTGGATCGCTTGAGCACAGGAGTTCAAGACCAGCCTGGGCAACATAGCGAGACCTTGTCTCTACAAAAAAATTAGATGATGTGGGCTAGGCATGGAGGCTCACGCCTGTAATCCCAGCACTTTGGGAGGCCAAGGTGGGCAGATCACCTGAGGTCAGGAGCTCAAGACCAGCCTGGCCAACATGGTGAAACCCCATCTTTACTAAAAATATGAAAATCAGCCTGGCGTGGTGGCAAGTGCCTGTAATCCCAGCTACTTGGGAGGCTGAGGCAGGAGAATCACTTGAACCCAGAGGTGGAGGTTGCAGTGAGCCAAGGTCCCACCACTACACTCCAGCCTGGTCCGTGTGAGACTCTGTCTCAAAAAAATAAATTAGAAGGCATGGTGGTGTGAGCCTGTAGTCCCAGCTACTCAGGAGGCTGAGGTGAGAGGATGAGCCTAGGGAGGTCGAGGCTGCAGTGAGCTGGGATGGTGCCACTGCAATCCAGCCTGGATGACAGAATGAGACCCTGTCTCAAAAATAAAATCAAATAAAAACAAAATACTTGTCGAATAAATAAATACACGGATGGATAAATGGCTCCGCTGTTTTCAGGATCTAGTCTGAGTGACTTGGCCTGGCATTTGAGGCTCTCCATGACCTCAGGGGCTGAGCTCCCTCCTGGTCTCAGTAAAGGTCAGAGCAAAAACCCAAGGGCACGAGATGCCAGGTGGGGAATAATAATTCAGCAGAAGCAGGAAGTCAGAAGCACAGTGACCAAGACAATTCAGGCCCCTCCACAGAGTCACAGAAATGTTGAGGGAAACACTGACTTTCTTTTCATGGAGTATGGAAGGGGATTCGGATCATTGTTACTTCCTGGCTATTAACAGGCAGAGTGACCTGTCTGATGTCTGTTCTGCCTTGATTCTCCTTGTCTTTTATTTTATTTTTACTTTTAGACAGGGTCTCGCTCTGTTACCCAGGCTGGAGTACGGTGGCATGATCATAGCTCACTGCAACCTCGACCTCCTGGGCTCAAGCAATCCTCTCACACCTCAGCCTTCCAAGTAGCTGGGACTATAGATGCTTGCTACTGCGCCCACCTATTTTTTTTTTTTTTTTTGAGACAGAGGCGGGGTTTCACCATGTTGGTCAGGGTGGTCTCGAACTCCTGACCTCAGGTGATACACCCACCTCAGCCTCCCAAAGTGCTGGGATTACAGGCATGAGCCATGGCGCCCAGCCCCAGCTAATTTAAAAAAAAATTTTGTGTGTGTGCTAGGAGTGGTGGCTCACGCCTGTAATCTCAGCACTTTGGGAGGCCAAGGCAGGCAGATCACCCGAGGTCAGGAGTTCGAGACCAGCCTGGCCAATATGGTGAAACCTCTTCTCTACTAAAAATACAAATATTAGCTGGGTGTGGTGGCAGGCGCCCGCAATCCCAGCTACTTAGAAGGCTGAAGCAGGAGAATTGCTTGAACCCAGGAGATAGAGGTTGCAGTGAACTGAGATCATGCCATTGCACTCCAGCCTGGGCAACAGTGAGACTTCGTGTCAAAAAAAAGAAAAAAAAAAAGCGTGTGTGGAGACTGGGTCTTGCTATGTTGCCCAGAGCAGTCTCAAGTTCCGGGGCTCATGCGATCCTCCCGCCTCAACCTCCCAAAGTTCTGGGATTACAGGCATGAGCCACTGTGCCTGGCCCCCTCCTTATCTTTAAGAAATTCTCCCTGGACCTTAGAAGTCTCTTTAGTCACCACGCTGTTTCTGTGTTCCTCTCTTTCCCCATTTCATCACATCTGATCCATCAGCAAGTGCTGACGGCTCTGCTTCTGAGATGTACCAATCTGCCCACTGCTCACCATTCCAGCTGCCACTGTTCTGGTTCAGACAACACTAGGCTTGCTTGGTCCTTCTGCTTCTACTCTCACTCCATTACCCAACCCACCAGCTAGAGAGATCTTTAAATAATGTGAATCAGATCAAGTCCCTCCACCCTACTGCAAATCGTCCAGCAGCTTCTCACTGCATTTAGAATAAAAGCCAACAACTTTGAGAGGCCGAGGTGGGTGGATCACTGGAGGTCAGGAGTTCAAGACCAACCCAGCCAACATGGCAAAACCCCGCCTCTACTAAAAATACAAAAATTAGCCAGGCGTGGTGGCAGCCACCTGTAATCCCAGTTACTTGGGAGACTGAGGCAGGAGAATCACTTGAACCCGGGAGGTGGAGGTTGCACTAAGCCAAGATTGTACCACTGCACTCCAGCCTGGGTGACAGAATGATATTCCATCTCAAGAAAAAAAAAAAAAAAAGAATAAAAGCCAACAGTTCACTGTGGCTGGAAGCCTCGAATGCAGTGTTCCTTGCCAACCTCTACAACTCCATTCTCTCTCCCTCTCCAGCCTTCTCTTTCCAGAGTGCACCACACTTGTTTCAACCTCAGGGCCTCTGCATGTGCAATACTCTCTCCCATAACGCCCATCTCCCTGGTTCCTTCTCAATCAGCTCCCCAAAGAGCTTACTCCAGTGACCCGACATAATGGGGCTCACCCACTCATACTCTCTCCCACCTGTTGTGTTCTTCTCTTTTCTTTTTTGAGACAGAGTTTTGCTCTGTCACCCAGACTGGAGTACAGTGGTGTAACAATGGCTCACTGCAGCCTCGACCTCCTGGGCTCCAGCGATCCTCCCATTTCAGCCTCCCAAGTAGCTGAGACTACAGGTGCATGCCACCATGCCTGGCTAATTTTTGTATTTTTTTGTAGAGATAGGGTCTCACTACATTGCCCAGGCTTGTCTTGAACTCCTGGGATCAAGCAATCCTCCCACCTCGGCTTCCAAACGTGCTGGGGTTACATACTTATGGTGAGCCACCGCACCTGCCCCCCGCCGCCAGATACTGTTTAACCCTCCGTATTGCGCTTATGACCAGATGATAATTTCTTGTTTATTTGTTTGTTACTGATCTCCTCCCACCACAATGTCAGTTTCACAAGAGCAAGTGGCTTGTCTCACGTGTACCCCTGGCACATAGTAGGTGCTTAATAAATATCTGTTGACTGAATTGACAAAGGAGCGAATAATGGCTTTCTGAGTCCCTGGAGCCCCAGCTATTGGGTTTTGGCAGATTCCCTGCATTCCTTACATAAAGCTCCTATTTCCCTGGGCTGGTTAGGAGGCTTTCAATTCCAAACAGACTCTCTGACTCCCCCCCACCCCCTGGCCGACAGGAGGCAAATGAAAATGAAGAGGGGTGTCAGGGAAGAGCTAACTGCCGAGAGAGGAAACCTGGGAAGGGGAGGAGGGGGATGACTTGAAAGGATGGACCTTCTCCGGCTGGAGCAGGGAAGGAGAGAAACTGGTGGAGCTGCATCAGTGGAGAACAGAGCAACATCACGGGGAATGCAAGCACACGCAGAAGCTGTGAGAAAAGGCTGGAATATTAGACAGAAAAGGGCCGGAATCTCTCTGCACTGCACTGGTGGAGAATATTCATGATAGTAATCATGATTCAACTCAATAAAAACCATGGCCTCGGCCAGGCGCGGTGGCTCACGCCTGTAATCCCAGCACTTTGGGAAGCCGAGACGGGCGGATCATGAGGTCAGGAGATTAAGACCATCCTGGCTAACACAGTGAAACCCTGTCTCTACTAAAAATACAAAAAATTAGTTGGACGCAGTGGCGGGCATCTGTAGTCCCAGCTACATGGGAGGCTGAGGCAGGAGAATGGTGTGAACCCAGGAGGCGGAGCTTGTAGTGAGTCGAGATCGCACCACTGCACTCCAGCCTGGGCTTACAGAGCGAGACTCTGTCTCAAAAAACAAAAACAAAAACAAAAACAAAAACAAAAAAACCCACCACAGTCTCTACCATGCATCGCACCCTTCCTTGTGCCGGGCATCTTTCTGTGCATTGGCCCCCATACTTAGCTCTGATGGGGGAAAGGTGTGACACGTGACAGGGGGTGGGGTGGGGGGGAATCCCAGCTAAGAAGGGCTGGTGAAGCACTTTGGGTGGCTGAGGCAGGAGGATCACTTGAACCTAGGAGTTTGAGATCAGCTTGGACAACATCGTAAAACCCTGTCTCTACAAAAAAATTAAAAATTAGCTGAGCATGGTGATGCATGCCTGTAGTCCCAACTACTCAGGAGGCTGAAGTGGGAGGATGACTTGAGCCCAGGAGGCTGAGGCTGCAGTGAGCTATGATTGCAGCACTGCACTCCAGCCTGAGTGACAGAGCAAGGCCTTGTTTCAAGAGAGGAGAGGGGAGGGAAGGGGAGGGAAGGGGAAGGGGAGGGAAGGGGAGGGAAGGGGAAGGGGAGGGAAGGGGAAGGGGAGGGAAGGGGAGGGAAGGGGAAGGGGAGGGAAGGGGAAGGGGAGGGAAAGGGAGGGAAGGAAGGAAGGAAGGAAGGAAGGAAGGAAGGAAGGAAGGAAGGAAGGAAGGAAGGAAGGAAGGAAGGAAGGAAGGAAGGAAGGGAGGGAGGAAAGAAAGAGAAAAAAGAAAGGGAGAAAGGAAAGAAAGAAAAAGAAAGAATGAGAAAGAAAGGAAGAAAGAAAGGAAGGAAGGAAAGAAAGAGAGAAAGAGAAGAAAAGAAAGGAGAGAAGGAAAGAAGGAAAGAGGAGGGAAAGAAAGAAAGGAGAAAAACAAAAAAAGGAAGGAAAGAAGAAAGAAAGGAAGGGAGGGAGAGAAGGAAGGAAGGAAGCTGGATACAGTGGCCTGTGCCTGTAATTCCAGCTACTTGGGAGGCTGAGGAATTAGACTTGCTTGAGCCTAGAAGGCAGAGGTTGCAGAGAGCTGAGATCACGTCACTGCAGTCCAGCCTGGGTGACAGATTGAGACTCTGTCTCAAAAAATAAATAAATAAATAATAATAATGAAAGAAACGGTGTGGTTAGCAGGGCTGTGCTCAGGGCTCCGTATTCCTGGCTCACTATCCAGGATGGCCGAGTACCCAGACACCCACCTGACTCTAAACTTCCCTCTAAGCTCCTTTCAAAAGAGCCTGAGGGCACTTCTGAGGCCACCTTTGTTAGCTTTGAGATCTTGCTTTACCAGGAGTTCAGAGAATTTCTGGAGATTTGGTTATTTGTGTTCCAAAAGAGGAGCATGTAGGCATTGGAGCGCATGGGGATTCTGACGCCTGTGTTTATCCACAGGCACATGTGAATTCCCACTTTCAGGGCACATGTAGGGTATCTGGACATGCCTGTGACTAGCCACGCACACATGTGCACATCAGTGAAAATCCAGGGAAATGCCATTGTGCATTGGAGGATATGTATGTCTGTGTGCTGTGGCTGATGGCAATTAACATTCCTCTTGTTCACACATGTTCACAAACATTCTATTTCCATAGATTCTGTGTACAAATCGTGAGCCCACAAGTCAACCTGTGTAATGACTTTACATACTGACTCTATATTGATATCGTGGACACTGGATATATCTGTGTTTACTTGCCTTCATCTATTTTTTTTTTTTTGAGATGGAGTCTTGCTCTGTCGCCCAGGCTGGAGGGCAATGGCGCGATCTCGGTTCACTGCAACCTCCGCCTTCTGGTTCAAGCGATTCTCCTGCCTCAGCCTGACGAGTAGCTGGGATTACAGGAACCCACCACTGTGCCTGGCTAATTTTTATATTTTGTATTTAGTAGAGATGGGGTGTCACCATGTTGGCCAGGCTGGTCTTGAACTCCTGACCTCAAGTGATCTGCCTGCCTCGGCCTCCCAAAGTGGTGGGATTACAGGTGAGACCCCCGGAGTTCAAGACCAGGTGTGAGGATCACCCAGCCTTTTTTGGTTTCTTTTTAGAGACAAGATCTCACTATGTCACCCAGGCTGGAGTGCTGGTGCGATCATAGCTCACTGGAGCCTCGACTTCCCGAGTAGCTGGGATTATAGGCATGTACCACCATACCTGGCTAATTTTTTATACTTTTTGTTGTAGAGACAGGATCTCCCTATGTTGCCCAGCCTCATCTTGAACTCCTGAGCTCAAGTGATCCTCCTGCCTTGGCCTCCCAAGTAGCGGAGACGACAGGCGGGTACCACCACACCCAGCTAATTTTTGTACTTTTTGTACAGACAGCCTCGATTTCCCGAGTAGCTGGGATTACAGGCGTGCACCACCATGCTTGGCTAATTTTTACATATTTTGTTGTAGAGACAGGATCTCACGATGTTGCCCAGACTGGTCTTGAACTCCTGGGCTCAAGCGATCCTCCCACTTCAGCCCTCAAAGTGCTGAGATAACAGGTATAAGCCACTGCACCTGGCTGTTGCTTTTATCCTTCATAATTCTGCAGCCATGGACAGAAGTGCGCATACCCATACTCACAAATAGCTCTGTAACATGTGCCAGTGTGTGAGCCCATCACACTGGTGAACACCTCCCTATGAACACCCATGGCCCTCTGTGTGTTCTCCTGAACAGCCAGGTACACACGTGTATGCCCACCAGGAGCCAAAAACATGTTATTCACTAACATATTATCCACACAGAAGGCACACACTTGCGTCCATTCAAGGAACAACTGTGCCCTTCCGTGATTAACTCTCCACACCCATTTGTGTCCAGCTGCCTCTATCCACGAACATTCCTACACTCCTTTCAGGAGGAACTGGCATCTGTATATATCTTTCAGCTGCCATCTTAGGTCTCCCAACGAACTCATTAGCATTGCGGTGAGACCTGAAATATTCCTGCAGAACTTCTGCTATACTAATAAGCCTGATGTCCTGCTGAGGTCACATGGCACTTACAAGGGCTAATGGAGCCAGCCTTGGCCAGCAGAGTTAGGAAACCCTGGACTCCTGGAAGAGCCAGAGAATGTCTGGCTATTTACTCCCAAGAATAAACAAATTTCCTTTCCTTCTCACTGCACCAAGTGCCCCAGCCAGCATCTATCTGCAGAACCAAAGTCATATTTCAAGATACATTTTTGGCCCCAATACTATCCTGGCATCACACTAACGGCTACATCTACTTGTTATTCTACTGAAGGTTGCATTACTCTGATGGGCACTACACTGGGAGCTGCATCACCAGACTTGTCATTATATTGAAGGCCACATCACTATCATGGGCACTACACTGAGGGCTGCATCACCAGACTTGTCATTATACTGAAGGCTGCATTACCTGGTTGGGCATTACACTGAGGGTTGGATCATCAGACCTGTCTGAACCATCCTGTTAGTCTTGCCCTTAGGTCTCCAATCCCAGGCTGAGTATTTGTGTGTGTGTGCGTGTGTATGTGTGTTTTGAGACAGAGTCTCACTCTGTCACCTAGGCTGGAGCTCGGTGGCAGGATCTCGGTGCTCAATGCAACCTCCGCCTCCCAGGTTCAAGTGATTCTCCTGCCTCAGCCTTCTATGTAGCTGGGATTATAGGCATGTACCACCATACCCAGATAATTTTTGTATTTTTAGTAGAGATGGGGTTTCACCACGTTGGCCAGGCTGGTCTCAAAGCCCTGACCTCAGGTGATCCACCCACATCTACCTCCCAAAGTGTTGGGATAACAGGCATAAGCCCAGCCCAGTCTGAGTATTCTGAGTATTAAACTGAGGGCTTCATAACTAGAAAGGTAAACTTAAGAGGCAACACTTTCCCTCAGCACTGGTAGCTCCTCTGTGTGGGGTGTGAAGGGGCAAGCAGAAGTGGGGTTGAGAAGTGATTCTGAGGTGCCTGGTAGGACTAGAGAGATGAGGAAAATTGGGGATCCTGAAGCCACACACTGGGGGTGGGATGCCAGAATACAGAAAAGCACCTATTACATCAAGAGTTGGAATTCTGGCCAGGCGTGGTGGCTCACACCTGTAATCCCAACACTTTGGGAGGCCAAGGTGAGAGGATCACTTGAGGACAGGAGTTTGAGACAAGCCTAGGCCACATAGTGAGCTCCGTCTCTACATAAAATGCAAAAATTAGCCAGGTGTGGTGGTACACACCATAGTCCCAGCTATTTGGGAGGCTCAGGCAGGAGGATCGCTTGAGCACAGGATGTCGAGGCTACAGTGAGCTATGATCATGCCAATGCACTCCAGTCTAGGTGACAGAGTGAGACCCTGTCTTGGGAGAAAAAAAATATGTTAGGGCCGGACACAGTAGCTCATGCCTGTAATCCCAGCACTTTGGGAGGCTGAGGTGGGTAGATAGCCTGAGTTCAGGAGTTCAAGACCAGCCTGGCCAATATGTTGAAACCCCGTCTCTACTAAAAATACCAAAAAAAAAAGGCCGGGCACAGTGGCTCATGCTTGTAATCCCAGCACTTTGGGAGGTCGAGGCAGGCAGATCACGAGGTCAGGAGATTGAGACCATCCTGGCTAACACGGTAAAACTCCATCTCTACGAAAAATACAAAAAATTAGCTGGGCGTGACGGCGGGCGCCTGTAGTCCCAGCTACTCGGGAGACTGAGGCAGGAGAATGGCGTGAACCCGGGAGGCAGAGCTTGCAGTGAGCTGAGATCCGGCCACTGCACTCCAGCCTGGGCGACAGAGCGAGACTCCGTCTCAAAAAAAAAAAAAAGGCCGGGCGCGGTGGCTCAAGCCTGTAATCCCAGCACTTTGGGAGGCCGAGGCGGGCGGATCACAAGGTCAGGAGATCGAGACCACAGTGAAACCCCGTCTCTACTAAAAATACAAAAAATTAGCCGGGCGCGGTGGCGGGCGCCTGTAGTCCCAGCTACTCAGGAGGCTGAGGCAGGAGAATGGCGGGAACCCGGGAGGCGGAGCTTGCAGTGAGCCGAGATCGCGCCACTGCACTCCAGCCTGGGCAACAGCGTGAGACTCCGTCTCAAAAAAAAAAAAAAAAAAAAAAATTATCCAGGCATGGTGGCAGATGCCTGTAGTCCCGGCTACTCAGGAGGCTGAGGCAGGAGACTCACTTGAACCCGGGAGGCAGAGGTTGCACCACTGCACTCCAGCATGGGCGACAGAGTGAGATTCCGTCTCAAAAAAAAAAAAAAAAGTTGGAATTCAACCTTCCTAAGCCACTAGTGCTGAAGGGGCTGGAAAGATTGAGATTGGTTCATCTCGGAGGCTGTGGATCCTTGTCCTGTCTCTGCTATTCCTACCAGGAGCCTCTGCCAAAAACCTACCTTGCCATGCCCTTGAGAAGAGATGCTTTACCTACAGGTACAGGCCTTGGCAGCCTGGCACAGGAGCTATACCCTGAGCAGTCTCAACATGTGCCACATCCTCAGATGTGCACCACATGCCCCATCGCACCTCAACACAGTCAGGCATGCCTTTGTCACGCTCAGACATTCTGCACGCAAGACACGCTCTCATCCACTCCAACGCGTCCCTTGGGTTCAGACACAACTGATGGCCATCAGATTGCCCTTACACGAAGGGGTGTGCTTGCCATGAAGACACGCTCAAACATGCTATGACATGCTCTGATACGCAGGGGGCACGCACACACCCAAGCATGCTTTCGCAGGGGCCAGGCAGGTCTGCAGCCTCTGCCAGAGTCTACGCGCCCGTGGCCACCTTGCCCTTCCGGATGGATTGATGGGGCGGCGGGGAGAAGGCTGTTATAAATTAAACATTGAGACACTGTCTGAGCACCAGGCTCTGCCATCCACTCATTGGCTGGTTCCCTCCCAGGAGGCTGCAGGTACGCAAGGTGGGGGAGAGGGCAGGGGAAGTGGCTCGCTTAATTAATTAGTCCTAATTGAGATATCTTTGCAAATATCCCTTTATTGAAGGACACCATTCCATCCGTTTCCTGGGAATTTGTCGCCTCTATTTGTCTCTGGCCCCTGAGTATCGCAGAAATGACAAGACAAGAAAGAGCACTCCCAAGAGCTGCTCGAACCTTAGCTGTGTTTCTCATCATGACAGCAGCACTGAGGGACAGGCAGGAAGGCTCAGAGATTCACAGAGATCCAGGCGGAGGGGCAGAGAGATTAGGCAAGGGGAGATGCGAAAACTCAAATACAAACCGAACTGCAGAGCCAGAGATACGGACTCTGAAATACAGGAAGAGAGAGACGCAGGCAGAGAAAACTTTGCAACTGGGAGGACCAGAGTGGGGACAGATGGACGCGCGGCTGGGCAGACAAACCTCCCCTCTGCCTTTTCCCGCCTGGCTTGGCCTCCCCCACCTCCTGGGCAATCCGCTCTCTGCAGCAGCAGCGGTAACAATCAGGCCTGATTCCTTTTGGCCCTAGCTACCCTCCCCTTCCCTCTCCCTCCCCCAGTCACTCCTGCAATCATCTCCCTTGTTCAAAATGAGCTTCTGCAGCTGCAGCCCAGACAGCTGTTCCATCTTGGAGCCAGTACTGGGCCTGGTGGCTGGGTCCTAGAGGGACGCCCTCCCAAGCGGCAGCAGGGGAGGGGAAATGGTGCTGGGGGGCAGAGGGGGCAAGGGGTCACCTGGAGCTTGGGAGCCCACCTCCATCTCCAGTCAACGCTTGGCCCCATCACCAGCGTACCCAGGGGGTCCAGACACTCCCAACGCCTCTCTTTGGGACCCTCAAGAGAGGTGGCCTGGGGCTGGGTGTGGTGGCTCACGCCTGTAATCCCAGCACTTTGGGTAGCTGAGGCGGGTGGATCACTTAAGGTCAGGAGTTTGAGACCAGCCTGGCCAACATACTGAAACCTCATCTCTACTAAAAATACAAAAATTAGCTGGGTGTGGTAGCGCACTCCTGTAGTGCCAGCTACTCAGGAGGCCGAGGCATGAGAATCGCTTGAACCCAGGAGGTGATTGAGGGAGGTTGCAGTGGGCCAACATGGTGCCACTGCACTCCAGCCTGGATGAGGCGAGATTCCATCTCAAAATAAATGAATAAACAAACAAACAAATAAATAAGAGAGGTGGTCTGGGTCATCCTGCCCTCTGTCACCAAATCCTCCCTAACATCCAACACAGGTCCTAGCCCTAGAAGCCTCTCTCGCTCAAGAATTCTAGTCTGTTTCCCAGGGTCCTCGTCAGGGTCCTATGGTGAGATGGAGACAGAATCCCAGAGATAGAGACAGACGGACACAGAGGGACATGGAGAGACAGACATGAATGAGATAAAGAGACAGATATAGGCCGGGCATGGTGGCTTACGCCTGTAATCCCAACACTTTGGGAGGCCGAGGTGGGTGGATCACTTGAGGTCAGGAGTTCGAGACGAGCCTGGCCAACATGGCAAAACGCCATCTCTACTAAAAATACAAAAAATTAGCTGGGCTTGGTGGTGCACGTGTCTGTAATCCCAGCTACTTGGGAGGCTGAGGCAGGAGAATCACTTGAACCCAGGAGGCGGAGGTTGTAGTGAGCAAAGATTGTGCCACTGCACTCCAGTTTGGGTCACAGAGTGACAATCCATCTCAAAAAAATAAAATAAAATTTAAAAATTTGAAAAATCTAAAGTCCCTGAAAAACCCCCCTCCCCACAACATGATATGGCTCCCATCACCTCCCTTCCCTCACCTCCTCTCCCTCTTCCCCTCACTCACTATGCTCCAGACATGGGCCTCCTCCCTGTTCCCCCAACACGCCAGGCAAGGTCTTGCCTCATGCTCTTTGCAGGGGCTGTTCCCTCTACTTATAACTCTCTGCCTCCTGAAATCCTCCCTCTTCCCCCCTTTACATCCTTCCGATCTCTGCATATATGTTACCTCCTCAGAGAGGCCACTCAATCTAAAATAATTCCTCCCTTATTCTTCTCTTATTTTTTGTTGTTGTTGAGACGGTTTCACTCTGTCACCCAGGCTGGAGTGCAGTGGTGTGGTCATAGCTCACTGTAGCCTCCAACTCCTGGGCTCAAGCAATCCTCATGCTTCAGCCCCCTGAGTAGCTGGGACGACAAGTGTGCACCACCATGCCCAGCTAATTCTTTTTATTTTTCTTTTATTTCTTTTTTTTTTCTTTTCCTAGATGGAGTTTTGCTCTTCTTGCCCAAGCTGGAGTGCAATGGTGTGATCTCGGCTCACTGCAACCTCTGCCTCCTGTCCTGCCTCAGCCTCCTAAGTAGCTGGGGTTACAGGCGCCCGCCATCACACCTGGGTAATTTTTTTTTTTTTTTTGAGACGGAGTCTCGCTCTGTCGCCCAGGCTGGAGTGCAGTGGCGCGATCTCGGCTCACTGCAAGCTCCGCCTCCCGGGTTCACGCCATTCTCCTGCCTCAGCCTCCCGAGTAGCTGGGACTACAGGCGCCCACAACCGCGCCCGGCTAATTTTTTGTATTTTTAGTAGAGACGGGGTTTCACCGTGGTCTCGATCTCCTGACGTTGTGATCCGCCCGCCTCGGCCTCCCAAAGTGCTGGGATTACAGGCGTGAGCCACCGCGCCCGGCCAATTTTTTTTTTTTTTGGAGACAGAGTCTTACTCTGTTGCCCAGGCTGGAGTGCAGTGGCGCAATCTCGGCTCACTGCAAGCTCCGCCTCCCGGGTTCACGCCATTCTCCTGCCTCAGCCTCCTGAGTAGCTGGGACTGCAGGCACCTGCCACCATGCCCAGCTAATTATTGTATTTTTCGTAAAGACGGGGTTTCACCGTGTTAGTCAGGATGGTCTCGATCTCCTGACCTCATGATCTGCCCGCCTCGGCCTCCCAAAGCACTGAGATTACAGGCATAAACCACCGGGTTTCACCATGTTGGCCAGGCTGGTCTTGAACTCCTGACTTCAGGTGATCCACCCACCTTGGCCTCCCAAAGTGCTGGGATTACAGGTGTGAACCACCGTGCCTGGCTAAAAATGTATTTTCTTTCTGTGTAGAGATGGGGTCTTGCTATGTTATCCAGGCTGATCTCGAACTCCTGCCCTCAAGCAATCTTCCCACCTTGACCTCCCAAAGGGCTGAGATTACACATATGAGCCACTGTGGTCAGCCTATTTTAATTTTTTGTAGAGACAGGATCTTGCTGTGTTGCCCAGGATGGTACTGAACTCTTAGCCTCAAGCAATCTTCCCACCCCTGCCTTCCAAAGCTTGAGAATTACAGGCATGAGCCACAGTGCCACTCTAAGAGCCTTTTGCTGAGAGCTGCTCAGCCTCTCCTTATTCTTCCCATAAAGCAAAGGGTCCCCCTCAAACAGCATACCCCTTCTCCATCTCCCCTTCTTTCTCTCCAGCCCCCCAGGAGGAGGGGATGGTTAAGGGTATAACATACAAGATTCAAGTATTTCACTTCAGGCCTTGAAATGATGGCCGCAGCTGGCAATACAGCTGACAGCTCTTAGTCTGGTCCTGGATTTATGATCCCCAGGTGAGGAGCCATTCTGCCGAAGGCTCCCGTCCCACAGGGATGGTTTATGGCTGGGAGTTGGCCAAAGGTAGTAGCGGCAGCTTCCTCCCCACGTCTTCCCAGAGATGGTCTGTAACCACAGGAATGCTAAGCTGCTTCTGCAATTCAGGAGGAGGAAGCCAGAGAGAAGCAGGACCCCTGATGCTCTAGGCTCACCGCCACCACACCTCTGAGTTCCTTTTTAAAGCCAAACACCAGCATCCAACCTTCCGCCTCCTGACTTTGGGAATCCATACTGCTTCGTTTCCTGAACCCCTCAGCCTCTCCAACGCTGGGACGCTACACCTTCCAACATCTCCTCCTAACTGAGCACCTACTATGTGCCTGGTCACTTTCCATTTGTTATCCCCAGTCCTGAGGAAGGTGAAATGATTTAGACACTTGAGAAATATTTATTCCAGGCTCGGCTAGAAGGGTAAACAAAACAACCCCTCCTTACTACACACCTACTATGCGCCCGTTATTTATCTGTTTTTGTTTGAATCCACAAATCCTTATGAAGGTGTGGTTGTGGATTCAGTCATCTGACAAATACTTATTGTAGTCCTACTACGCGTCATACCTTAGGGTTCACTAGTGAGCAAAACACAGATGTCTTCAAGGATCTTACAGTCTCATGAAGACTCTAAATTCCCCCTGACTAATAAGGAAATCAAATCCCAACTTCTCAGGAGGTTAAGACGGAGGAATGGGCCGGGCGCGGTGGCTCAAACCTGTAATCCCAGCACTTTGGGAGGCCGAGACGGGCGGATCACGAGGTCAGGAGATCGAAACCATCCTGGCTAACACGGTGAAACCCTGTCTCTATTAAGAAATACAAAAAACTAGCCGGGCGAGGTGGCGGGCGCCTGTAGTCCCAGCTACTCGGGAGGCTGAGGCCGGAGAATGGCGTGAACCCGGGAGGCGGAGCTTGCAGTGAGCTGAGATCCGGCCACTGCACTCCAGCCTGGGCGACAGAGCGAGACTCCGTCTCAAAAAAAAAAAAAAAAAAAAAAAGACGGAGGAATGACTTGGGCCTAGGAGTTCCAGGTGTCAGTGAGCTATGATGGCACCACTGCACTCCAGCCTGGGTGACAGAGTGAGACTCTTTCTCTAAAAATAATAATATTAATAATAATAACAATAAGGAAATTGTGGCTTAGAGAAATTAAATAATTTTCCCCCAAAGTCACACAGCTAGTAAATTACAGGGCCAGAATTCAAACCCAGATATGTCTGACTCGAAAGTCTTATCACTAACTGAGCATCTGCTATCTTAGGCACTGATCTGGGGGTTTTCAAACGTAAAAGTTCTTGACATAGAAGAGGCACTTGATAGTCTTGCGGAATAGGCTGGGTGCTGGTGGCTCATGCCTGTAATCCCAGCATTTTGGGAGGCCGAGGCGGGAGGATCCCTTGAGCCCAGGAGTTCAAGACCAGCTTGGGCAACATGGTGAGACACTCCATCTCCTAAAAAAAAAAGTTTTGTGGAATAAATACAATGGATGGAAGGATAGATGAATAGATGGAGAGGCAGATGGATGGTAGAAGGATGGATGCATAGAGGATAGAAAAAGAGATAGTTGGATGATGGATAATGGATGGATGGAGGGATTAGTGAATGCAAGTATACAGAGATGGATGGATAGAAGAATGGATCCATGATAGGACAGAGAGACAAATGACGAATCATGGATAGATGAAAAGAGATGGGTGGAAGGATAAAGAGATGGATGTGTGAAAGGATGGAGGTACAGATGGATGGACAGATGGAATAATGGGTGGGTGTATGAGTGAATGGATGGATAGAAAAATGGATGGGTAGATGAAATAATGGATGGATAGATGGATGGACTGATGGAATAATAGGTGGATGGATGAATGAATGGAGAGATGGATAGCAAGACAGATGGAAGGATGGACGTAAAAATAGATGGATAGGCTATCTATTTTTGGCTAACACTGTGAAACCCTATCTCTACTAAAAATACAAAAAATTAGCCGGGCGTGGTGGCGGGCACCTGTAGTCCCAGCTACTCAGGAGGCTGAGGCAGGAGAATGGCGTGAACCTGGGAGGTGGAGCTTGCAGTGAGCCGAGATTGCACCACTGCACTCCAGCCTAGGCAACAGAGCGAGACTCCGTCTCAAAAAAAAAAAAAAAGGCCGGATACGGTGGCTCACGCCTGTAATCCCAGCACTTTGGGAGGCCGAGGCGGGTGGATCACGAGGTCAGGAGATCGAGACCATCCTGGCTAACATGGTGAAACCCCATCTCTGCTAAAAATACAAAAAATTAGCCAGGTGAGGTGGCGGGCACCTGTAGTCCCAGCTACTCGGGAGGCCGAGACAGGAGAATGGCGTGAACCCGGGAGGCAGAGCTTGCAGTGAGCCGAGATCGCACCATTGCACTCCAGCCTGGGCGATGAGCAAGACTCCATCTCAAAAAAAAAAAAAAAAGATGGATAGATGGATGGAAGCAGGGATGGATGGATGTACGAAGAGATATATGGAAGGGTGTAAGGTTGGCAATTTGAATAGCAGATCTCTGTTACAACAATTCTGTGAGGTAAGACATCATCCTGATTTTATAGATGAGAAAACAATAGCTTGGAGTGACAAAGGCAGTGGCCAGAGTCATAGAGCAAGTTGGGGACAAAATCTAGATTCCAACATAGGTCTATCAGACTCCCAAGATGGACACCCTCATGTCACAGTGCCCTCCCAGCCCTCACCCTGAGTACCTTAACTTCTCACTTCTCAGATCCCTTTTGACAAAGTATAATGAGACTGAGGGATGGGGTGGTGCCAGGGATGGGAGGGCCATTGGCTTTCAGCAGGTGAATTCATGGAAGCATTGGATGAAGGTGCTGTTAGCTACGAATGGGCCAGAGTGGAGATCAGGTCTGTTTGGGCACACACACACACACACTTACAGAAAACACACAGCACACAGGGCATCCTACCCATATGCGTACAAGGCAGGCACACACGCACACTTTCATAAATACACACTTGCACTTATATGCACACATTTATAAAGACATAACTGTCCACACATATGCACACGAAGATACTTGCACACATGTCTGCACAGATACGTATGCATACACAAAATCATAACTCATAGACATGCTCTTGCATACTTATGTATGCATTCTGCAGACACACCATATACACACATTTACACACACCTGCACAGAACACATGCACACAGACTCACATGCTTTCGATGGTGGTGGAGGGAAATTTGGCTTCTGATTTCAATGAGATACCATCTCTCTCCCTTCTCAGACGGCAACGGCAAGAAGCCTGTCATACTCATGTATAACAAACTCATATGCACACACGCAATCTTGTAACACACGCAAACCCATAGTCGGGGACAGGCAATTGCAGATATGTCCACATCCAAGCACAGTCACTCAGGGACACACCCACACTCATTCTGGGATGCACCCTCACACACAGGAAGACACACCCAGACCCCATGTCAGCAGTATACATAAACTTTCTCCACTCCCATTCCCCCCATATACACACGGAAACACACACATATAGACACACCAGGACATACCCAAGTAATAAGCACTTGATGTGACAGATACACAGAAACACACCGTCTCACACATTGGCTGCCAAGTCTAATCTAGCCTGAAAGCTCTTACCTGTGTCAAGCCCAATACTACCCCCACCAGGGGCTGGATAAAGCCTTCTCAGGTGTCCCCACCACCACCACACACACACTTGCCTTCGACCCTAGGGAGCAAATCTTCTTTGCCCCCAGCAAGGAGAAAGAAGCTGCATGATGACCATTTGGGGCTAAGCAAGGGAGGGTTGGTGAAGAGTTGGGGCTAAAGAAAGGGAGCCCCAGGCATCGCAGCCTGGGTTTGGGGGACGATTTAGGAGAAGCCCCCAAACAGATGGAACAGGTGTGGGGCTACCAGAGGTTGAGGAATAGGAGGGGAGGGGCACATCTGGAGGAGGCCCAGGGAAGTTTGCAATGAAGGAAGCCCCTCCCCTCTCTCCCCAGGACACCACTATGAACCCCACTGAGTTCTCTCCTTCCCCGATCCAGGGAAGCTCTGTAGCGATCCAGGGAAGCTCTGTAGCAGGGAAGCTGGAGGATAAAGCCACAAAGGGGGATGGGATGGGAAGGCGCAATCCCGGAGCTCCTGGAGGCAGTGTCAGCTCCGGCCCCAGTCTGCGCCCTTTCTACCTCCCAGGGAGGGTGAGTTATGGGGATAAATATTCAGCACATGGCGAGGCAAGAATGGAGGAAGGGGTGCAGGCGAGAGAAAAAGAGACACAAACTCTCAGACAGCGCCACAGAGCCAGAGACAGAGACAGGGAGAGACAGAAATATTAATAGAAAGAGACCCAGAGACGCAAAGCAGGGGAAATAGACCCAGACAGAACTACTCAGAGACGCCAAGACGGAACCAGGCAGAGACCTTGAAGGTGGAGACACTCGGAAACCCCTGGATCCTCCCCTCTTTCAGAGACAGGGTTTTTCTAAACCCCCGAGTCTCACCGTCCTCCCGCTGCACCCCACTCAGCCCGGACTCCGCTCAATTCCGCAGCCCTTGTCGCCTCCGCCCTGGGGCTGGAGCGAGCCCGGTACACTGTTGGCGCTCAGACATTGCTCACTAATAATAATAATAATCAATAATAACAACAAGAACCATGCCAAATGGCGCGGAGATGGCTGCGGGTCCCGGGGCTCCTTCTGCCTCCACGTCCGACCCTGGAACCCCGAGAGGGCGTCCCCTACCCAGGCGCGCCGGGAAGGGTCGTGGGGAGCATGGGGGTAGGGGGGTACAGGTGGGGGCCCCCGGGGGCTGCGGCGGCGGTAGTGGCGGTGGCGCGGGCACCACGCCCCCCGGGAGCGCCCCCCGCGCGGCAGCCACTCACGATTTTCTCGGAGGCGCCCGCACGGGACACGGTGCCGTTGAGCCCCACGAGCGAGGGCAGCGTCTGCGACATCCAGTTGGTGACCATGGCCATGGTGCTCAGCACAGCCCCGATCTTGAGCAGCGGCACCGACATCGCGCCCCCGCCTCATGCCCCGCGGCCGCCCGCCGCGCTTCCCTTCTCTGGCCCGCAGCGGGGCGCTCTGTCCCTCGACACCCAGGCGCCCCGGGGGGCGTGGGGGAGGGGGCACGAGCGCAAGCTGCGGGTGGGGGGGTTCCGGGCTGGGGTGAGGGGGGGCTCGGGGACGCGGGCTGCGGCTCGGCGCGCCTGGCGGGCTCCTCTTATAAAGCGCCGGCTCGGCCCCCCGCCCCCTCCAGCGCCTCCGCGCCGGGCACTTCCAGCCGCCGTGACGTCACGGCTCCGGCCCGGAGCCCGGCGGGGGGCGGGGGGCGCCCAGACTGCCCTCACCTCCCCATCCAACAGCCTCGCCCGCCCCCCGCCGGGGACCGCTCCATGGGGCGGGGGATCTCCCCCTGGTGGCATTCCCCAAGAGCCCCACCCCCACCGCGGTGTCATTCCCCAGCCCCGCCCCCCAGCGGTATTCCCCCCCACGCCGCTCCCCCTAGGCGGTGTTCCCGGACCGCCTCCCGCGCGCAGCCCCTCTCCGAGCCCCAGCCGCGGGACCCCGCGCGTAAAGGCGCACTCGGCCCACCCCGGCCACCTGAAGAGGGCAGGGGGCCGGAGTCGCAAGTCCCCACCCACTTACTGTTGAGACACCCACCCTGGCTCCCTAAAACCTTGGAGAGCGGGCATTGGGGGGCGTGGGGGGGCGACACGCTCGTGCGCTCCCATGAATCGGGTCACCAAGAATCTCCTTTAGCTGCGGGAAGGGGCTTCCTTCCCGGGCACTGAGACCACTCTAGGGATCCCTCGGTCATTTCGTGCCCCAAGGGTGGCGTGATCCAGGGCCAGCAGACGCAATTGCTTGGGTGCAGGTGCGGTGCTGGGGTCACTTCGGCCACGGGAGGAGTTCCTACGACAACCAAGGGCAGCATCCTACCCAGGGACCGCGGAGACCCAGTACGCAGCTTTTAGGAGGCGAGTCTCGGGCAGGTGTAGACTCGCAACTTTAACTTGGGGTGGGGGCGGGGCACTCACGCTTCGGACCTTTCTCGCGGCCCCGGGGACCTGCTCCCGGCCTGCCCCCTCGGGGGAGCTGGAAGCGCAGTGCCCTCGCCGCCCACCCGTCCGCCCACGCACCAGCCGGTGGCGGCGGCCGCGGGGCCGCGAAGAGCAGCGCCGGGCTGGTTTTAATTTCCTCTGTTTTGCCTGCACTCACGCCCCCTCCTGGCGTCCCCGCGTCACCTCGCGCCGCCGCCGCCGTCGCCCTCAGCCCGCGGCCGCCGCCATCTGGAGGCGGCGATGACTCAGGCCTTTCCAGGCGACGGCCTGGGGCTGAGGGCTCGGGCTGGGGAGAAGCGCTAAGGATGAGGGGGGAGTGGGGCTGGGGGTCTTGAACAGTCTTTTTTTCTGAGCTGGACAACACCGAGATGGAAGTGTGACCTGCGGGGATGACTGTTCCTCTCTGCCTCAGTTTCCCCATTTGCCAAGTGGGTGGTGGAGACCTAACACGTGTAAAGGGCTTGGTCATCCTGAGAATCAGGTAATTTACTGAGCATCTACTATGTCCCAAGTACTGTGAACAACAGACAAAAATGTCTGCCTGTATGAAATTGAATATTCTTTTCTCTCTCTCTCTCTTTTTTTTTTTTTTTTTTTTTTTTTGGTAGAGATGGGCATCTCTCTATGTTGCCCGGGCTGGTCTCGAAACCCTGGCCTCAATCGATCCTCCTACCCTGGCCTCCCAAAGTGTTGGGATTCCAGGAGTGAGCCTCCAGGTTGGATGTGAAGATGAATATTCTATGGGGTGAGACAGTCAAGAAATAGGGGAAAAAGTAAAGTACGTAAGATATTAAGAGGAAGGGGAAGTAAACTTTAAACAGGGTGATTGGAGAAAGGGACGTTTAAGCAGAGACCTGAAGAAAGTGAGGAAAGGGGGGCTGGCCCAGTGGCTCACATCTGTAATCCCAGCACTTTGGGAGGCCAAGGCGGGCGGATCACGAGGTCAGAAGATAGAGACCATCCTGGCTAATGCAGTGAAACCCTGTCTTTACTAAAAATACAAAAAATTAGCCGGGCGTGGTGGCGGGCACCTGTAGTCCCAGCTACTCAGGAGGCTGAGGCAGGAGAATGGCGTGAACCCAGGAGGCAGAGCTTGCAGTGAGCTGAGATCCGGTCACTGCACTCCAGCCTGGGCGACAGAGCGAGACTCCATCTCAAAAAAAAAAAAAAAAGAAAGAAAGAAAGTGAGGAAGGGAACCATTTGGATATCTGGGGGAAGAGAGTTCCAGGCAACAGGAACAGCAAGTGCAAAGGCCCTGGGGCAGGAGTGTTCCAGGACCAGGAAGGAGGCCAGCATAGTTGGAGTGAGCCAGGGGGAGAATAAGGGATGATGATGTTTGTAAAATACTTTACAAGTGTCTGGGACATGGTAAGTTTTTCAAATAGTAGCTACCATTGTTGTTATTATTTGAGGCCGGGCACAGTGGCTCATGCCTGTAATCCCAGAACTTTGGGAGGCCGAGGCGGATGGATCACTTGAGGCCAGGAGTTCGAGACCAGCCTGGTCAACATGGTAAAACTCTGTCTCTACCAAAAAAACAAAAATTAGCCGGCTATGGTGGCGCACGCCTGTAACCCAGCTACTTGGGAGGTTGAGGCGGGAGAATTGCTTGAACCCGGGAGGCGGAGGTTGCAGTGAGCGGAGATCGAGCCACTGCACTCCAGCCTTCCAGCCTGGGCGACAGACAGAGTGAGACCCTGTCTAAAAAAAAAGAAAAAAGAGTTCTTACCAGCTTGTTCTAAAGCTTTCATTGATGAGTGCTAAACACTTTGCAGATGCATTGTTAACAGTTGCTGCAACATCCATGAACAGTACAGCGACACTCCTATTTCCAGGTAAGGAAACTGAGCTCAGAGAGGAGAGGGACCCAGATCAGGGGAACCCAGCATGGAAGTGGGGGCCCAGGTTTTGAAACCAGGTCTGTCTGATTTCAGATCCTAAGACCAACTGGGCTCCAGGCCTCCTGGCTTAGACAATTTGGAACCCAACCCAACTTTCTCACTCTCTGGCCATGGGTGCTGTGGGAAACTGCCTTAGTTCAGCGCATCCAAGCTTCTTCAAGGAGTGGTCTGTGCTCAAGTTTGCACTTCTTGCATTTAATTCCTCGCCTCCCACCTCCCCAGCATTTCCAAAACTCCTCTCACCGAAGGTGCCAATTTGCCAGGTCCGTACCCTCATGCCAGTCCTCCTTAGGTCATTCTCACAGTCAGTCAGTCTCCATGCACCATCACCTTCTTGAAACTCCTTTTTCCCTTGACTTCAGAGACACGGTATCACTTCCTAGTTCTGCGCCCACCTCTCTGGCTGTGCCGTCGCTGTCTCCTGCTACTCCCAAAAACTCTGTATCTTTCAGGGCTTTGTCTGGGTTCCCTGCCACTCTCATTCTGCCTGGACCATCACACCCACTCTCAAAGTTTTGGCTGCATCTGGGACACTGCTACCTCAGGACCTTTGAACTTCCTGTTCCCTCTACACAAAACACTGTTACCAATGATGCCCCACATGACTTGTTCCTTTACTTAATTAATGTAGTTTTTAGAGGCAGGGTCTTGCTCTGTCACCCAGGCTGGAGTGCAGTGGTTCGATCATAGCTCACTGCAGCCTCTAACTCCTAGGCTTAAGCTATCCTCCCGCCTCAGCCTCCCAAGTAGCTGGGACTATGGATGCGAGCCACCATTCCCAGTCCTTTATTTAATTTATATCTCTGCTCTGTCATTGTGTGGGTCAGAGCCATGCCCTGCCCTTCCCCCAAGAAAACTACATTTCCCAGATTCCATTGCATACTGGCTTCCTGTTCGGTTTATCCAATGGGAGGCACTGGAGGGAGATGGGAGCTTGGAGAGGAAGGGAGAAGCCAACGTGTTTCTCTCCTGTGTCCGCTTGGGGTGAACGGTGTTTTCCAGCAGTGGCTACGCCTCCTCCATAGTCCCAGTTCCTACCCAAGGGTCCCTTCCTCATCACATCCCCTCTGTGCCATGTCCCTCCAGTAGTGTTCTGCTGTAGCTTATTCCGGATTTCCTCATCATCCCATGTGGCTTCTCAACTCTTTCTTCTCCCACTTAACCAATTCCCTGTATTAAATTCCCCCTCTCTGAAACACACAGAGTGGTTTGTTTCCCTAACAAGACCCTCAGTGATATGGTGATCTTCTCCAAAGGACCTTCCCTGGCCACCTCATCTACAATCTGAGCCCCCCACCACTCTCTGCCACTTACCCTACTTTAGTTCTTTTTTGTTTTGTTTTGTTTTGAGACGGAGTCTCACTCTGTTGCTCAGGTTGGAATGCAATGGCGAAATCTCTGCTCACTGCAACCTCCATCTCCCGGGTTCAAGTAATTCTCGTGCCTCAGCCTCCCGAGTAGCTGGGTTTACAGGTGCATGCCACCATGCCCGGCTAATTTTTCTATTTTTAGTAGAGATGGGGTTTCACCATGTTGGCCAGGCTGGTTTTGAACTCCTGACCTCTAGAGAGCCACCCGCCTCGGCCTCCCAAAGTGCTGGGATTACAGGCATGAGCCACCACACCCATCCACTGTGGTTCTTTTATCTTTTTTTTTTTTTTTTTTGAGACGGAGTCTCGCTCTGTCGCCCAGGCTGGAGTGCAGTGACCGGATCTCAGCTCACTGCAAGCTCTGCCTCCTGGGTTCACGCCATTCTCCTGCCTCAGCCTCCTGAGTAGCTGGGACTACAGGCGCCCGCCATCTCGCCCGGCTAGTTTTTTGTATTTTTTAGTAGAGACGGGGTTTCACCGTGTAGGCCAGGATAGTCTCGATCTCCTGACCTCGTGATCCACCCGTCTCAGCCTCCCAAAGTGCTGGGATTACAGGCTTGAGCCACCGCGCTCAGCCTATTTTTTTTTTTTTTTTTTTTAAGGCGAGGGTCTGGGCACTCTGTTGCCCAGGCTGGAGTGCAGTGGTGCAATCATAGTTCACTGTAACCTCAAATTCCTGGGCTCAAGTGATCCTCCCACCTCTGCCTCCTGAATAGGTGAGACTACAGATGCACACCACCGTGCCCAGCTAATTTTTTAAGTTTTCTATAGAGATAGGGTCTCACTATGTTGCCTGGGCTGGTCTCAAACTCTTGGGCTCAGGCAATCCACCTGCCTCAACCTCCCAAAATGCTGGGATCATAGGCGTGAGCCACCACACCAGACCCTAGAAGTCTTTTTAAAGACCCAACAATTCCATCTACCCAAGAGAAACCAAAGCATATGTCCATGAAAAGACCTACACATGAATATTCATAGCAGCATTGGTTATAATGAGTGAAACAATCCAAATACCCATCAACTGGTGAGGAAATAAACAAATTGCGGTACATCCATACAACGGAATGCCATTCTGCCATAAAAAGGAACACGCTCCTGATATATGTTACAATGTGGATGATCCTCAAAAACATTTTGCTAAGTAAAAGGAGACAGAGGCAAAAGGCCACATAGTTTATGATTCTATTTATACAAAATGTCCAGGGAGAGCAAATCAATACAGACAGAAAGTAGACGAGAGATTGCCTGGAACTGGGGGTGGCAGTGGAGATGGAATGCAAATGGGCACGGGGGCTGTTTTGGGGGTGATGAAAATGTCCTATAATTGGATCAGGGTGATGGCTGCACAATTCTGTAAAATTTACGAAGTCATTGAATGGCGTGCTTACACAGGTGAATTTTATACCTGTCTGTAAATTACACCTCCATAAAACTGCTGAAAAGGGAAGATCCACCAGGCGCCGTGGCTCACGCCTGTAATCCCAGCACCTTGGGAGGCTGAAGCGGGAGAATTGTTTGAAGCCAGGAGTTGGAGACCAGCCTGGGCAATGTAGTGAGACCTCGTTTCTTCCTATTTATTTATTTTTTTGAGACAGAGTCTCACTCTGTCGCTCAGGCTGGAGTGCAGTGGCCCGATCTGGGCTCACTGCAACCTTCCCCTCCCGGTTCAAGTGATTCCCTTGCCTCAGCCTCCCGAGTGGCTGGGATTATAGATGTGCGCCATGACACCTGGCCAATTTTTGTATTTTTAGTAGATGTTGCCAGGCTGGTCTATGTTGGCCAGGCTGGTCTCAAACTCCTGATCTCAGGTGATTCTCATGCCTTGGCCTCCCAAAGTGCTGGGATTACAGGCATGAGCCACCACACCTGGCCCCCTGCCAATTTTTTTTTTTTTTTTTTTTTTTTTTTTTTTGAGACGGAGTCTTGCTCTATCACCCAGGCTGGAGTGCAGTGGCGAGATCTTGGCTCACCGCAACCTCTGCGTCCAGGTTTCAAGTGATTCTCCTGCCTCAGCCTCCTGAGTAGCTGGGATCACAGGGGCATGCCACCATGCCCAGCTAATTTTTGTATTTTTGTTTTTTTAGTAGAGATGGGGTTTCACCATGTTGGCCAGCTGGTCTCGAACTCCTGACCTCAGGTGGTCTGCCCACCTCAGCCTCCCAAAGTGCTAGGATTACAGACGTAAGCCACACCACCTGGCCCCTCCTCCCCGCAAAAAAATTTTAAGTAGCTGGGCATGTCCCTGTAGTACCAGCTACTTGGGAGGCTGAGGTGGGAGGATCACTTAAGCCCAAGTTTTTGAGGCTGCAGTGAGCTATGATGGCACCTCTGCACTGCAGACTGGGCAACACAGCAAGACCCTGCCTATACAAAAGGGGGAGGCATTTTTAAACTTTGCCTGCAAGCTCCCTCTTTGAGGTGCCCTGCACTGTACTAACATGAGAATAAGTGTCTCCTTAAATTTTGAGCCCAAGCTTCTTTGCTTGCATCACCCTGGTCCTGGCAATTATGTACCCATGGTCAGAAATGAGAGACTGTTTACTTTTTACCCCTCCTTCTCCATCCCTCCTCCTCTATCCAAACCAGCACCACAGCCAGCTAATCCTGATGCAGAAATATCTCAAGAAAGTATCAACTCTTCCCCATCATCATCACTGTGAATATCATGCTGGTGAGCCACTGAAAAAAATATTTCTTCTGGGGCCAGGCTCATGCAATAATCCCAGCACTTTGGAAGGCTGAGGTGGGCAGATCATTTGAGGTCAGAAGTTCGAGACCAGCCTGACCAACATGGCAAAACTCCATCTCTACTAAAAATACAAAAAAAAAAAAAAAATTAGTTGGGCATGGTGGCACAGACCTGCAATCCCAGCTACTTGGGGGGCTGAAGCAGGAAAGTTATTTGAACCTGGGAGGCAGAGGTTGCTGTGAGCAGAGATCACACTACTGTACTCCAGCCTGGGCAACAGAGTGAGACTCTGTCTCAAAAAAAAAAAAAAAAAGTTTTTTTTCCCTTGAAATTTCTGGGTAAAAAATTAATATCAATATTAATAAAAATATCAATAATTGCTGAGGTTTACTTAGTACTATCATGTTCCAGACACCATTTGCAGCAAAGTACCTGTAATAACTCATTTAACCCTCAGAATACCCCTATGCAACAGACAGAATTATAATTTCCTTTTGTTGTTGTTGTTTTGAAACACGATTTTGCCTGCCCTGTCACCCAGGCTGGAGTGCAGTCACGTCATCACACTTCACTGCAGCCTCGACCTCCCTGACTCAAACGATCCTCCTACCTAAACTTCCGAATAGCTAGGACTACAGTTACATGCCACCATGCTTGGTTATTTTTTTTATTATTATTTTTGGTAGAGACAGGGTCTTGCCTAGGCTGGTCTCAAACTCCTGGCTCAAGCGATCCCCTTGCCTCAGCTTTTCAAAATGCTGGGATGACAGGCATGAGCCACTGCACCCAGCTAGGCAAAGATTTTTAAAATAGAACACTAACAAGCACTAGCCATGAAAGAAAAAAAGATTTGAACTACATTAAGATTAAGAAATCCTGGCTGAGTGCAGTGGTTCACACCTGTAATAGCACTTTGGGAGGCCAGGGCGGGAGGATGGCTTGAGCCCAGGAATTTGAGACCAGCCTGGGCAACATGGTGAAACTCCATCTCTACAAAAACTACAAAAATTAGCTGGGTGTGGTGGTGTGCACCTGTAGCTCCAGCAACTCGGCAGGCTGAGGTGGGAGGATGACTTGAGCCCAGGAGATCGAGGCTGCAGTGAGCCATAATTCCACCACTGCACTCCAGCCTGGGCAACAGAGCAAGACCCTCTCTCAAAAAAAAAAAAAAAAAAAGAGAGAGAAATGAAATGAAATTAAGGACTTCTATTGATTAAAAGACACCACTAAGAGAATGAAAAGAAAAGCTACAGAGGAGAAGATATTTGCAATCATTATGTCCAACAAAAATCTCATATCCTGATTTTACACTTATGTAAAATATGTATATGTATCTATGTAAAATCTGGGTACACTCACACACACACACACACACACACACACACACACACACACACATATTCCTACAAATCAGTAAGAAAAGCCAGACATCTGAACAGAGAAGTGGGCAAAAGACTTAGACATTTTTGGCCGGGCGCGGTGGCTCAAGCCTGTAATCCCAGCACTTTGGGAGGCCGAGGCGGGTGGATCACGAGGTCAGGAGATCGAGACTATCCTGGCTAACATGGTGAAACCCCGTCTCTACTAAAAATACAAAAAACTAGCCGGGCGTGGTGGCGGGCGCCTATAGTCTCAGCTACTTGGGAGGCTGAGGCGGGAGAATGGCGTGAACCCGGGAGGCGGAGCTTGCAGTGAGCTGAGATTGCGCCACTGCACTCCAGCCTGGGAGACACAGCGAGACTCCGTCTCAAAAAAAAAAAAAAAAAAAAAAAAGACTTAGACATTTCACGAAAGTGGATATCCAAGTTGTCAATAAACATATGGAAAGGCACTTAATTCATCAGCAGGCACATCATTCATCATCAGGAAATGTAAATTAAACCCACAATGTTCCCAGCACTTTGGGAAGCGGAGGTGGGAGGATCACTTGAGCCCAGGAGTTGGAGACCTGCCTAGGCAACATAACCAGACCCTGACTCAAAAAAACAAAAATAAATTTATAAATAAACCCACAATGCAATACTATCTGGCACCCATCAGAATGTCTAAAATTAAAAAAAGTTCAGGCACAGTGGCTCATACCTGTAATCCCAGTACTTTGGGAGCCCAAGGTGGGTGGATTACTTGAGCTCAGGGGTTCCAGATTAGCCTGGGCAACAGGGCAAAACCCCATCTCTACAAAAAAATTAGCCAGGCGTGGTGGTGCATGCTTGTGGTTCTAGCTACTTGGGAGGCTGAGGTGGGAGGATTGCTTGAGTCTAGGAGGTTGAGGCTGCAGTGAGCAGAGATTGTGCCACTGCACTCCAGCCTGGGTGACAGAGTGAGACCCTGTCTCAAAAAAAAAAAAAGAAAGAAAAGAAAAAAAAAAAGAGGGTGGGCATGGTGGCTCAAGCCTGTAATCCCAGCACTTTGGGAGGCCAAGGCGGGCGGATCAAGAGGTCAGGAGATCGAGACCATCCTGGCTAACACGGTGAAACCCCGTCTCTACTAAAAAAATTTTAAAAAACTAGCCGGGCGTGGTGGTGGGCGCCTGCAGTCCCAGCTACTGTGGAGGCTGAGGCAGGAGAATGGTGTGAACCCGGGAGGCGGAGCTTGCAGTGAGCCGAGATCGCACCACTGCACTCCAGCCTGGGCGAGACTCCATCTCAAAAAAACAAACAAAAAGACAATACCAAGTGTTGGGGAAGATATGGAGCAACCGGAACACTTCATACACTACTGGTGGAAGAGTACATTGTTGACTTTTTGGAAGAGTCTCTGCAACTTTGGAAGACTGTACAGCAGTTTCTCCCCATGGCTCAGCAATTCCACTCCTACGTATATACAGTTGAGCTTCATGATTCAAAAATTCCAGATAGGCAAATTCGCCTACTTGTTGCAATTTGTTTATACTCTAAGATCAATACTCGCTGGGGCATTTGTAGTCATTTGTGGACATGCACAGTGATAATATTATTTTTCTTATTTAGAAACAGGGTGGAGTAGCCGGGTGCGGCGGCTCACGCCTGTAATCCCAGCATTTTGGGAGGCTGAGGCCGGCAGATCACTTGAGGTCAGGAGTTTGATACCAGCCTGGCCAACATGGTGAAATCCTGTCTCTACTAAAAATACAAAAATTAGCCAGGTATGGTGGGTGCACACCTGTAATCCCAGATGCTTGGGAAGCTGATGCACAAGAATTGCTTGAACCCAGGAGGCAGAGGTTGCTGTGAGCCAAGATCATTGCCACTGCACTCCAGCCTGGGCGACAGAGTGAGACTGTCTCAGGAAAAAAAGAAAGAAAAGAAAGAAAGAGAGAAAGAAAGAAAAACAAAGAAAGGAAGAAAGGAAGAAAGAAAGGGAGAAAGGGAGAGAGAAAGAGAGAGAGAGAGAGACTGGGCACGGTAACTCACGCCTATAATCCCAGCACTTTGGGAGGCTGAGGCAGGTGGATCACTTTGTCAGGAGATCAAGACCATCCTGGCTAACACAGTGAAACCCTGTCTCTACTAAAAATACAAAAAAATTAGCTGGGCGTGTTGGCGGGCGCCTGTAGTCCCAGCTGCTGGGGAGGCTGAGGCAGGAGAATGGCGTGAACCCAGGAGGCAGAGCTTGCAGTGAGCCAAGATCGCGCCGCTGCACTCCAGCCTGGGTGACAGAGTGAGACTCTGTCTGAAAGAAAGAAAGAGAAGGAAGGAAGGAAGAAAGGAAGGAAGGAAGGAAGGAAGGAAGGAAGGAAGGAAGGAAGGAAGGAAGGAAGGAAGGAAAGGTAGGAGGGAAGGAAGGAAAGAAGGAAAGAAAGGAAAGAGAGAAGAAAGAGAGAAGAAAGAAAAAAAGAAAAGAAAGAAAGGAAGGAAGGAAAAGAAAGAGGAAAGAAAGAAAGGAAAGAAAGAGAGAAAGAAAGCAAGAAAGAAGGGAGAAAAAGAAGGAAGGAGAAGAGAGAGAAAGAAAGAAAAGGAAGGAAGGAAGGAAGGAAGGAAGGAAGGAAGGAAGGAAGGAAGGAAGGAAGGAAGGGGAGTTCAGTGGTGGGATCATAGCTCACTGTGACCTTTACCTCCTGGGGTCAAGCAGTCCTGCCAAGTAGCTGGGACTTCAGGCATGCAGCACCACGCTTAGCTAATTAAAAAAATTTTTTTTGCAGAGCCGGGCATGGTGCCTCACGTCTGTAATTCCAGCACTTTAGGAGGCCGAGGCAGGTGGATCACCTGAGGTCAGGAGTTCGAGACCAACCTGGCCAACATGTCAAAATCCCATCTCTACTAAAAATACAGAAATTAGCCAGGTTTGGTGGTGTGTGCCTGTAATCCCAGCTACTCGGGAGGCTGAGGCACAAGAATCACTTGAACCCAGGAGGTGGAGGTTGCAGTGAGCCGAGATCGCGCCACTGTATTTCAGCCTGGGCAACAGAGCGACAGCCCCGTCTCTACAAAAATAAATAAATAAATAAATAAATAAATAAATAAATAAATAATTTTTTTTTTTTTTGAAACGGAGGTTTCACTCTGTTGCCCAGGCTGGTCTTGAACTCCTGGGCTGAAGCCATCCTTCCGCCTTGGCCACCCAAAGCACTGGGATTATAGGCGTGAGCCATTGCTCCTGGCCTGACAACATACTCAGTCACCCAACCCTGTTGAGGTTCTAATAAGGAGACACACTGCTTTCTTCCTCCAGTTCTGATACTACATGCAAGTATCTTTTTTATGATCCATTTAGTGCTAAGCTTTTCATATTTTTGTGCTGTTTGTTGGTGACTTCGCTATCTTCAGTGGCCCCCACGCACCGTGCTGAAGTGTAGCCTAGTGTTTCTGAGTGCAAGAAGGCTGTGATGTGTCTCACGGAGAAAAGACGTGTTAGAGAAGCTTCATTCAGGCATCAGATGTAGTGCTATTGGCCGGGAGTTCAATGCTAATGAATCAAAAAATACATATATATGTGATATATATATGTGTGTGTGTATATATATATCTGATATATATATATGATATTCTAAAACAGAAACACACATAAAACAAAATTATGGCTGGGGGCTGGGCGCGGTGGCTCAAGCCTGTAATCCCAGCACTTTGGGAGGCCGAGACGGGCGGATCACGAGGTCAGGAGATTGAGACCATCCTGGCTAACACGGTGAAACCCCGTCTCTACTAAAAATTACAAAAAAACTAGCCGGGCGAGGTGGCGGGTGCCTGTAGTCCCAGCTACTCGGGAGGCTGAGGCAGGAGAATGGCGTGAACCCGGGAGGCAGAGCTTGCAGTGAGCCGAGATCTGGCCACTGCACTCCAGCCTGGGTGACAGAGCAAGACTCCGTCTCAAAAAAAAAAAAAAAAAAAAAAAATTATGGCTGGGTGCCATGGCTCATGCCTGTAATCCCAGCACTTTGGGAAGCTGAGGCAGGCAGATCATTTGAGCCCAGGAGTTGGAGACCAGCCTGGGCAACATGGTGAAATCCCAGCTCTACAAAAAAATCAGCCAGGCATGGCGGTGCATAATCCCAGCTACAGAGGTGTTGGGAGGCTGAGGCGGGAGAATGGCCTGAGTCCGGAAGGCGGAGGCTGCAGTGAGCCGAGATCACACCACTGCACTCTAGCCAAGGGAACAGAGTGAGACCCTGTCTAAGCAAAACACAACAAAAGAAAAAAGTTATATATTATTCAGTTGACAAAAACAATGTGGTCAGAGGCTTTCGACAAAAACAACAAGTGTTAGCGAGGAAGTGGAAAAATAAGAACCCTTTGTGGGAACGTAAAATGGTGCAGCCGCCATAGAAAACATTATTGTAGTTCTTCAAAAACTTAAAACGTAGTTACCCTTTGACCCAGCAATACCTTTTGTTTTTGAGACAGGATCTTACCCTGTCACCCAGGCAGTGGTACAATCATGGCTCACTGCAGCCTTGACCTCCCGGGCTCAAGTGATCCTCCCACCTCAGCCTCCCGAGTAGCTGGGACCACAGGCACAGCTAATTTTTGTATTTGTTGTAGAGACAGTGTTTTACCATGTTGTTAAGGTTGGTCTCAAACTCCTGGGCTCAAGCAATCCACCCACCTCAGCCTCCCAATTGCTGGGATCACAGGTGTGAGCTGCTGTGCCTGGCCCAGCCACGCCACTGCTGAGTATGTACACAAAAGAATTGAACTCAGTGTCTCAAAGAGATATTGGTACACCCATGATCACAGCAGTATTAATCCCAGCACCTTGGGAGGCTGAGGCAAGAGGATCACTTGAGGCCAAGAGTTCAAGACCAGCCTGGACAACATAGTGAGACCCCCACCTCTACAAAAAAAAAAAGAAAAAGAAAAATTAACTGGATGTAGTGGTACACACCTGTAGTCCTAGCTATTTGAGAGGCTAAGGTAGGAGGATCACTCGGGCCAAGGAGGTTGAGGCAACAGTGGGCTGTCATCACACCACTCCAGTCTAGCCTGGTCAACAGAGCAAGACCCTGCCTCTTAAAAAAAAATAATAATAAAAATAAAATTTAAAAAGAACCTGGCTCACCATGTGCTCAACATGTATTTTTCTTGGGATTCACCAGGACTCTCACAGCCTAAAAAGTGAGAAGCTATTTACCATTTCATTTGATGGCTGAACCGGCTCTGCCTTTTGGTTTTTTTTCTTCTTGTGCAATGACACCTGTCTTCTCGTCTATTAAGCAAGGCTAGGTACTAGCTGCCCAGGATTGTTGGAACTACATATAAAGTAAGAGTAAACAGGGACCAAGAGTCTACTGGGTCCCCAGAAGCAATAAGAACAACCTTTTCCAGGCTGGACGTGGTGGCTCACGCCTGTAATCCCAGCACTTAGGGAGGCCAAGGTGGGCGGATCACTTGAGGCCAGGAGTTCAAGACCAGCCTGGGCAACATGGCAAAACACCGTCTCTATTAAAAATATAAAAACTGGCCAGGCGTGGTGGTGCACACTTATAGTCCCAGCTACTTGGGTGGCTGAGGCATGAGAATTGCTTGAACCCAAGAGGTGGAGGTTGCAGTGAGATGAGATCGTGCCACTGCACTCCGGACTGGGCGATAGAGTGAGACTCTCTCTAAAAAAAAAAAGAGAGAGAGAGAGAGAAAGATAGTAAACTTTTGTATATAGTCTTCATGGAATCTCCTCTCCCTACTCTCTGCTCTTTCCTGGTTACTTCTTGGTTTGTGGCTACGCTCTGGATGGATGAAGTCGCAAGACACACTGAGGTGGTGTGTACCTGTAATCCCAACTACTTGGGAGGCTGAGGCAGGAGAATTGCTTAAGCCCAGGAATTCGAGGCCGCCCTGGGCACCATGGCAAGACCCCATCTCAAAAAGAGAAAAAGAGACAGAATGGGCTTCCACCTTGGCAGTGAAGACATGTTAATGTTCTCAGACAAGAGTTCCCTAGATGTGGGAATAAAGTGTTCCTGTTATGACAACTTTTTCCCAACACAGCCAGGCTCAACTCCTCCAGAAGTTAAATCTTCTACTCCACTCCTTGAGAGCACAAACTACCACCTAGTGCTTACTGCATAGTATAATGCTTGAGATACAGAAGGCTGTCAATGAATGCCCTCTAAATCAATACATGGGCCGGGCACGGTGGCTCACGCCTGTAATCCCAGCACTTTGGAAGGCTGAGGCAGGTGGATCACCTGAGGTCAGGAGTTTGAGACCAGCCTGAACAATATAGTGAAACCCTGTCTCTACTAAAAATACAAAAATTAGCTGGGCATGGTGGCGTGCACCTGTGGTCCCAGCTACTCGGGAGGCTGAGGTGGGAGAACAGCTTGAACTCGGGAGGCGGAGGTTGCAGTGAGCCGAGATTGCGCCACTTCACTCCAGCCTGAGCAACAGAGTGAGACCCCGTCTCAAAATAAAATAAAAAAATAAAATAAATGAATACATGAGTGTAGGAACAAATGAAAACAGCACATTACTGCCTCCCAGGCACTGACACTGAATCCTGGGGCTAAAAAGTCATTGCTCCTATCCTGGCTAACATGGTGAAACCCCGTCTCTACTAAAAATACAAAAAAAACTAGCCGGGCGTGGTGGCGGGCGCCTGTAGTCTCAGCTACTTGGGAGGCTGAGGCGGGAGAATGGCGTGAACCTGGGAGGCGGAGCTTGCAGTGAGCCGAGATCACACCACTGCACTCCAGCCTGGGAGACACAGCGAGACTCCGTCTCAAAAAAAAAAAAAAAAAAAAAAAAAAAAAAAAAAAAAAGTCATTGCCCACACCAGCCACTGGGCTCATCAGAAACCCACACATACTAGGCCAGGCGCGGTGGCTCACGCCTGTAATTCCAGCATTTTGGGAGGCCGAGGCGGGCAGATCACCTGAGGTCAAGAGTTCGAGACCAGCCTGACCAACATGGAGAAACCCCCGTCTCTACTAAAAATACAAAATTAGCCAGATGTGGTGGCACATGCCTGTAATCCCAGCTACTTGGGAGGCTGAGGCAGGAGAATCGCTTGAACCAGGGAGGGAGGCTGAGGCAGGAGAATCGCTTGAACCCAGGAGGCGGAGTTTGCGGTGAGCCGAGATTGCGCCATTGCACTCCAGCCTGGGCAACAGAGTGAAACTCCATCTCAAAAAAAAAAAAAGAAAGAAAAAAAGAAATCCACACAAAACATATGGTTGGCCTACAAGGATGCAGTCACTGGTGTGATGATGATACAAGCATGTCCCTGTGCTCATGGTCCCTGAACCTGCACACAACCACCAAACATATACATACATGCATGACACCACAGACACCTGCCTACGGGGCCAAAATTAGAGTGAGGTAAGTTATGCAAGTGCAGAGGTGGAGCCCATAGTTAATTAAAAATTGGTTTTTGTTCATCGTAGATTTTTCTTGCATTAATTTAGATTTTCTTAAAATGTTCCAATAAAATATTATTTATCTTGGTTACTGGTTTTTATTTTTTTAGGGCCATCCCCTTAAATTTTGCACTATAGCTGAACACTATACCATGTACCTGTCACCCTAGCTACTCAGGAGGCTGAGGCAGAAGGATCACTTGGGCCCAGGAGTTAGAGGCTTCAGTGAGCTATGACTGCACCACTGTACTCCAGCATGGGTGACAGAACAAGACTCCGTCTTAGCAATAGGCCCAGCACTGTGGCTCACACCTGTAATCCCAGCACTTTGGGAGGCCAAGCCGGGCGGATCGTCTGAGGTCTGGAGCTCGAGACCAGTGTGGGCAATGTGGTGAAACTCTGTCTCTACTAAAAATACAAAAAAAAAAAAAAAAAAAAAAAATTAGCTGGGTGTGGTGATGCGCGCCTGTAATCCCAGCTACTCAAGAGGCTGAGCAGGAGAATCGCTTGAACCCGGAAGGCGGAGGTTGCAGTGAGCCGAAATCGCGCCATTGCACTCCAGTCTGGCCAACACAGCAAGACTCCGTCTCAAATCATCATCATCATCATCATCAACAACTTTTTAAAATGTTTGCACCCGCGGCGAGTATCTCACCTGTTTTACCCTGACCTGGGCACCTCCATCCCACATACGCACATGCACAGGCACAGGTGTAAAATCACACACATTCACCCACCAGTCACACAGACGCACACAGTCTCTGCACAAACCTCATTCAACCACTAGATGTCGCCCAAGCTCCATAATCTTAAATCCAGCCCCAAAGGGGCGCTTCCCTACACTAACTCAAGAGTCTTTCAATTTCCTTTTACTTCCCTCCACTGGGACATTTACATACTCTAAAGGAGCCCCAGGAGAACATCGTCCTACCCCTAAATAGCAGTGCCCTATCAGGGTGGAATTTCAGGCACAGGTAAAGAAGATGGGTGTTCTTTCTTTCTTTTTTGTGGAAACAGGGTCAATCTGTCGCCCAAGCTGGAGTGCAGTGGTGCAATAATAGCTCACTGCAGCCTTGAACTCCCGGGCTGAAGTGATCCTCACACCCTGGCCCCTAAGTAGAACTACAGGCCTGGCCAATTTTTTAAAAAGTTACTGTAAAGGCCAGGCACGGTGGCTCACGCCTGTTATCCCAGCAGATTGGGAGGCCGAGGCAGACAAATCAAGAGGTCAGGAATTTGAGACCAGCCTGGCCAACATGGTGAAACCCCATCTCTACTAAAAATACAAAAATTAACTGGGCATGGTGGCACACCCCTGTGGTCCCAGCTATTCGGGAGGCTGAGGCACAAGAATCTCTTGAGCCTGGGAGGCAGAGGTTGCACGGAGCTGAGATCATCACACCACTGTACTCCAGCCTGGGTGACAGAACAAGACTCCATCTCAAAAATAAAAAAAAGAAAAAGTTATTGTAGAGATGGGATCTTGCTGTATTGCCCAGGCTGGTCTCAAATTCCTGGCCTCAAGAGACCCTCTGGCTTTGGTCTCCCAAAATGCTGGGATCACAGGTGTCAGCCATCACACCTGGCCCAAAGAATGGGTTTCTCGGTGCCTTTCATCCAGGAGCGAGTGTTCCCCTGACACTCTCTTGATACAAGAATCCTGTGTCTTGAGAAAGAAAGACACTCTGTGTGTGTGAGGGGGTCCATCCATCCATCCACCCAGCAGATACTTCTGAGCACCTACTGTGTGTCAGGCTCTGTTCTAGACACTGGAGAAACAACAAAGCTGGCTGAACCCTGATAAACTGCCGCTGTAGTGGGGAAATAGACAATGAATGAATAGAAGAATCATAGAAATGTGGAAACAAGAGCTGTAAAGGAAAACATGGCCGGGCTCACATCTATAATCCCAGCACTTTGGATGGCAGATCACCTAAGGTCAGGAGTTCAAGACCAGCTTGGCCAACATGGTGAAACCCTGTCTCTACTAAAAATACAAAGAAAACTGGCCGGGCGTCAGGTGGCATGTGCCTGTAGTCCCAGCTACTCGGGAGGTTGAGGCACAAGAATCACTTGAACCCGTGAGGCAAAGGTTGCAGTGAGCCGAGATCGCGCCACTGCACTTCAGCCCAGGCAACAGAGCAAGACTCAATCTCAAAAAAAATAAAATAAAATAAATAAATAGAAAAAGAACACGGAGTAAGCACTCAGAGAGTGGCAGCAGGGGGCTATTTCACCTAGCTGTTCAGGGTGGGCCTCTTGGAGGAGGTGACATTTAAGCAGACATCAGAGATAAATAGCTACCAGGAGGAACAGTGTCACAGGGAGACGAGCGGCAAGTGTGAAGTCCCTGAGGCATGTGATCTAAACTGAATTATTCCTTCTCCCCATCCTCTGGAAGCCCCAGGAAAGAGTTGGTCCCAAACCCAGACAGTGCCAACGATGTAGCTAGATCTTAGGGAGGGATCAGGGATCAGCAAGGCATCTTTTCCACAGGGAAAATAGTGGAGCTCAGAACTATCAAGCTCTCTGGTACTCACTCCCAGGCCAGAACCCAGATCATTGTGGATAGATCCTGAATGAATGGACAATGCCTCTGAAAGGCTCTGCTTTCCTGTTCTCCTGCTCTCTGGGTCAAATCCAAACTTCCGCCCACAGTTTACAAGTTCCTAAGTGGTCTGGCTTCCCTGGCCTCATCTCCCCACCAACGTCCCCATTACTCACTCCTCTCCAGCCACACCAGTGTCCACACTGCTTCTGAAACTCACCAAGCTTGTTCTTACCCCAGGGCTTTTGCACCTTCTGTTCCTCCCACCTTGAATGCTCTTCCCCCAGACACCCACAAGGCTCCTTCTCTCACCTTCTTCAGATGTCACCTGAAATGCCACCTATTTAGAGACACCTTCCCTCACCACACTGGCTCAAATAGCCTCCACCCTGTAATCTTTTTCTGTTTTTTTTTTTTTTTTTTTCGCTTTGAGACAGAGTCTTGTTCTGTTGCCCAGGCTGGAGTGCAGTGACATGACCTTGGCTCACTGCAACCTCCGCCTCCCAGGTTCAAGCAATTCTCCTGCCTCAGCCTCCCGAGTAGCTGGGATTACAGGTGCCCGCCACCACGCCCAGCTAATTTTTTATATTTTTAGTAGAGACAGGGTTTCACCATGTTGGCCAGGCTGGTCTCGAACTCCTGACCTCAGGCGATCCACTTGCCTCAGCCTCTCAAAGTGCTGGGATTACAGGTGTGAGCCACTGCACCCAGCTCCACTCTAATCTTCTATACTTTATCTGTTATTCTTCATGCTACTTGCATTGTATCATATGTATATTTAGTTGCCGACACTGTATTACATGGGTTACTCGGTTCTTTTCTGTCTCCTCTACTAGGTCAACTCCAGGAGAGCAGGGATTTGATGACTCAGTTGGTGGCTGTATCCCCAGTGCATAATCTGTTCGCGGAATGGATTAACCAATGATTTCTAGGAAGGACCCCGGGTCCATCAGGAACAGGGAAGAAGTCTTCGGAAAGTGATGGAGGGAGCTAGGAGCAGGTAGAGCATCCTCTCTGCAGACCCCTCCCTTCCCTGGGTTGCCAGGCTGGGTGAGCCAACGCCAAGGGGGTGTACGGGCCGCCTAGACTGTTTTACAACTATGTAGTTCCCGCAGTGGCCGCCTGGAGGCACTGCAGCCCACGGCAGGATTCCACCAGCCCCGCCCTAACGGATTACCTCATTTGGCCACGCCTCCATTGTCCTTTAGCCCCGCCTCCACTGACCTCCTTAGTCCCGCCCCCAAAGCAACTCCCTCCCAGCCCCGGGGGCTGTAGGATTCACCCTCCAATTGCAACTCTGGCAGCAAACTCTGGCACCCTAGCCAATCTTGGTGAGAAGACAGAAAATCTAGGGTCCCCCTAGCAGGGGGTGGAGGAGAAGCCACAGGGGGTGGCTCCAAGGATAATTCAACTTGATTCCTGGTTCATTTTTTTTCCAGCGGTTTCTCAAGTGTGTGCCTCTTTTGGTCTTTTATCTCTCCCAGGTGTGTCTCTTTGCTTCTCTCCGGCTCACACATCCATTGAGTACCTACTGTGTGTGGCCTGATGCCTGGCGCTGGGCACAATCCCTATTCCACCCAGCGCGTGGGTGCTTAGATGCGTGGGGAAATGGAGGAGCGAGGGAGGGGACCCCACAACCTCTCCTCATGGCCTAGAAATCCTTCTATCTGGAGTCTAACCTCCATTCCTCCCAACACCCCCCTCGGGGTGAGTACAAGGGTCTGATTCTTTTCTTGATGAGGAAGGGGAAGGTGCCCAGATTGTTTCTCCCCTGCCTATCTACCTAAAAACCTCCCCCTAGCAATGTCTTCACGGACGCTGTCCACACCCATGGAGCGGATTATTTAACAAGAGGGTAATCGTGTGGGCTCAGGAGCCAGACTGCCTCGGCTCAGTCCCACCTCTGTCACTCTCGAGCTTGAGTAAGTGATTTAACTTTTCTGTGCCTCAGTTTCCCCATCTATAAAATGAAGGTAACAATACCATGCCCTAGTAGACAAGAGGCAGAGGGGGTTAAATGCCTTAGTCTGTGCTGTGTGATTGAAACAGCACCCCTCAAATTAGCACGTAATGAATGCTCACTGTTATTATAATGACTACTTTATTATTTTTGATCCCAGCTTCCCTGTGAACTCCTACAGAGCTGAGAACTTGGGGGTGCTCTCACCCCCAAGATGGAGGAGGAGAAGGGGGCTTTCCAATAGCAAAAGAGAGCATGGACGCCCCACATTCTGCAAGGCTCCCTGAGCCTGCCCAAGAGAAGGGTGCCAGGGGGAGGGAGATGCTTCTATAAGGGCATGAATGGCGTGTGCGGTTGTGAGCAAGGCACCAAGACACACACACGTGCATGGATGGACACGTTTGCACACACAGCGCTTGCGCGCGCGCGCGCGCGCGCGCACACACACACACACCCTTTTAGAATGATTTACCCAAAGGTACAGAATAGCACACGCTGACTCCAAGGCTCTCACACGGCCACACACCTGGCCACACACGTATTGTACAACACCCAGTCATCCGGAGCCAGTAATGAGGACACGGTCACACACAGACTCTCTCACATACCGATCACACCCCAACTCAGGCACTACTTGGACAAGCCCCCCAACCGCCACACACACAAACTCCCCCCGGTCACACCCAACCACGACACAAAGACACACACGTTTACCCTGCACCCCCAAAGCATTTCACACGCGTCCCCGTCAGTCACTCTCACGTGAGTCCCGCCCCCTGCCCCACACTGGGGGCTGCAGGCGAGGAGTGGGGGGCTTCAGAAACTGGGCATCTCGGCCCCGAAGAGGAAGTCAAGGGTAAGCAACCATCCCCGTCCAAAGCCCCCTGAAGTTTCCCTCCCAACCCCACTCAGCTCCCGCGAGATGGCGGGGTGGGGGCTCGAGGCCGTGGAGGGGTTGAGAACCCCAAAGATGCCACCCCCAAACCAGCCCAACCTGAGGCTGGATTTGAAGCCCCCCTTGTCCTCTCCCAAGCCAGAGAGTGCACGTCCCGGCCCCTCCCCCGCTGTGCGACCCCCGTCCCTCGCCGCCCTGCAGCTGGGGGGGCTTGTGGAGCCTCCCAACACCGTTTCTGCAAGAACCTTCCGTGCCCCCCTCCTCTCCCGGAGCCACCCGCGCCCGCACCTGCCCGCCGGGCCCCTACCTGTCCGGCCAGGCCTGAGCACAGCAGCAGCAGCAGCGGCGGCGGGACCGTGAGCGGCCACATGACGCGCCCCCAGCCCGGCGTCCCGACCCCCGCCCGC
Source organism: Macaca nemestrina (assembly GCF_043159975.1). Taxonomy (NCBI): domain Eukaryota; kingdom Metazoa; phylum Chordata; class Mammalia; order Primates; family Cercopithecidae; genus Macaca; species Macaca nemestrina. The sequence continues at coordinate 9,381,095 of NC_092144.1, forward strand.
CCTAGCGGCGTCTCGGCGCGGGGACCGCCACCAGGCGCGACCCCGCCCGCCCGGCCGGGGCGACCCTGCGCCGCCGCCTCCCCCGCCTCACCGGCGGCCGGGATTCCGCCCCACCCCCGCCCCCTCGCTTGCTCCGAGTCTTTGTTGCGGGCTCCGCCCCCCGCCCCGCCCCCAGCTCGTCTTCGGGCGCAGCTCGAGCAGGGTCGGGTGGGGGGGTGGGGGGCGGGGAAGTGGGGGAGCCAGCACCAGCGAGGGGACCTGAGGACAGGACTTGGCAGCGCCCCCCAACCCCCAGGCCATTCCCGGAGCGGGTCGCGGAGGTGGGGGAGGGGTGCCCGTCACGTGTTTGTAAATTTCACCCTCCAGGGGACATTTCCCACTTTGCAGGTGGGAGGGGGATGAATGGTTGAGGGAGAGGAGTAGGAGGAAGGCCTGGTAGCAGAGAAGAGAAATGATGAATGCTCCCTCCCTAAAAACTCAAGAGTCAACAGGGAAACTGAGGCAGAGTCTGAAATTGGAAGTTGGAGGAGGGGTCAATGCCAGGACAAGACGGGTGGGGCATAGATGGAGACGGGGAATAAGAGGGAAAAAATTGGGGTTGGGGGGGACAGGAGACCGAGAAACAGGCAAGAGGCCAATGGAAATGGCCACGTGGGTGAGCCTGGCCTCCAAAAGGGGCGTCTCGTTTTCACTCTCCCCGGGCGCCCCATTTCCCCACCAGTCCTCCCGTTGGAAGCCTCCCCGCCTCCGCCACACCTGGAAGAGTTTCTCCTCGCTCCTGTTTCAATAGCCCAAGATGAAAGACCACATCCCCCGAGAGAATCAAAATATTAACACCGCCTCCGCGCGAAGCCATTTGCATATGAAGGGCGTCCTTGTCTAGCCTCTCTTTCGGGAGGCTTTCCAGCCTTTCTCTGCCTCTCACTCCTCCAAAAGTATTCCTAGGCCGGGCGCGGTGGCTCACGCCTGTAATCCCAGCACTTTGGGAGGCTGAAGAGGGCGGATCATATGAGGTCAGGAGTTCAAGACCAGCCTGGCCAACATGGCAAAACCCCATCTCAACTAAAAAATACAAAAATTAACTGGGCGTGGTGGTGCATGCCTGGAATCCCAGCTACTCGGGAGGCTGAGACAGGAGAATCGCTTGAACCCACGAGGCAGAGGTTGCAGTGAGGGAGATCGTGCCATTGCACTCCAGCCTGGGCAACAGGAGGAAAACTCGTCTTAAAAAAAAAAAAAAAAAGTGTCCCTAGTCGTCTTCCCTCCCCACCCCTCCAGGGATTTAGATGTATGTAGGGAGAGGTGGAGGAGGAGGGCGGGTAAGTAAGTCAGATTAGAAAGAAATTGGGCATAAAATATGGGAGGCTAGGAAGCCTGGCATTTTTGTGACCCTGATACTGATGGGCTAGGAGAGATCTCCCCAGACGCTGGTGGGGCATCCAGGCTCTTAACACTGTTGCAGGAATGAATTCAAGGAGGAATCATAAAATAATGAAAAGTTCAGAGATTTTTTGTTAAAGGAAAAGTTCACACTTGAGAAAAGGGAGTGGGTGTACTCAAGAGAGAATAATGGGCAAGGTGGTTTGGGACTGCTACCTTTATGTGTCTCTTTTTTTTTTTTTTTTGGTACAAAGTCTCACTGTGTCACCCAGGCTGGAGTGCAGTGGTGTGATCTTGGCTCACTGCAACCTCCGCCTCCCGGGTTCAAGTGATTCTCCTGCCTCAGCCTCCTGAGTAGCTGGGACTACAGGTGTGCGCCATCGCAGCTGGCTAATTTTTTGTATTTTTAGTAGAAACGGGGTTTCACCATATTGGCCAGGCTGGTCTCAAACTCCTGACCTCATGATCCACCCGCCTTGGCCTCCCAAAGTGCTGAGATTACAGGCGTGAGCCACCACACCCGGCTACTATGTGTCTGTTTAACCGAGGGATGGAATATTCTTGAAAACTGGAAAAAGGTGGACTGTGGTGCCACCCATTTTTACACCAAATTTGAGTGTCCCTAGAACTGTCACAGGAGCTGGTGGGTGGGTAATTTTAGTATTTTAATGAGTGCAAAATGAGATCCCAGGTGAAACCTAGGTAGAACCCAACACCATGTTGGGTCCAGTAGGTCTTAGCCAGCTTGGTCCACACCCTGGTTTTCAGGGTATTATCAGTCCATAGCCTCTAGTCATGTGAAGCAGCTGCCTGTGACCACCATGTATCATTCCTATCTCAACCCTACTGGGGATAAAACATGTTAATGATGGATTTGTCAGGTTAATGAGAAAGAGCTTGGTGACCCACAGACCTGGGTTCAACCCTGGTGCTGCTACTTCTTGGCCATGTGACCTTAGGGTAAAAGCTTTCCATCTATTAGAAGACCTGTTTTTTGCAGAGTTATTGGGAGACATCTGTGACTCTAAGCAAAGAGAGCACCTAGCTAGCGCTCACTCTCTGCACACATTTCAACAACCAACCATGCACTGGGTTGAGGACACTCGTCATGGGATGTGGACACAAAATAGAGTCTGAGCCTAGGAAGACATCCCATTTATTCTTCTCTCTCTCTCTCTCTCTTTTTTTTTTTTTTTTGAGATGGATTCTCACTCTGTCACACCCAGGCTGGAGTGAAGTGGCTCGATCTCAGCTTGCAACCTCTGCCTTCTGGGTTCAAGGGATTCTCCCGCCTCGGCCTTCCAAGTAGCTGGGATTACAGGTGCCTGCCACCACGCCCATCTAATTTTTCATATTTTTAGTAGAGATGGGGTTTCACCATATTGGCCAGGCTGGTCACGAACTCCCGACCTCAGGTGATCTGCCTGCCTCAGCCTTCCAAAGTGCTGGGATAACAGGCGTGAGCCACCACATCCAGTGTATTCTATCTCCTTTTCCCAAATGGGAGACAGTCCTTTGTGGGCCCTTCAGGCCAAGCCTGCAGTTGGCATTGCATAAAAGGAGGACATTGGTTGGTAGGACCCACAAGCTCTTGGCCAAGAATGGGTCTCATGGTCAAGAGTCAGCACTCTTGACTCATGAATGCTGCATTTCAGAACCATGAACAGTGTCCTCCTTGGGCTTTGGTCACTGAGATGATTACAGTTACAACTAAGCTACAGCCTGTGTTGTATAGTTGGAATTTGGTCAATATGCACTTAGATCTGTTCCCCACTTTTCCCCTGCATCCCTCTGTATCAGGGCAATGGCTTCTGCAAATTATCTTTCTCAGGTTCTCTACAAACTACATTTCCCAGGCTTCCTTGCATCTGGTTAGGCTCAGCCAATGGGAGGTCTAGAGGGAGATTGGAAGGTGCCAAGAAAAGAGAAGCCAGATAATTGCCCCCCTCCACTTTGAGTGTCTCTAGCCATGGCTGCTGTGCACCCTCTGTGGTCGCAGTCCCATCAGGTATTCCCCACCATGGTGGGGGTGGGGGCAGGTGACTGGCCAGGTGACTGCAGCTCCTGGATTCAGGTAACTACCACCTCCTTTTGTTGTTTCAGTCCTTGCAAAGATGATAGGTAGCAACTAGAGTTGATTCACCTTCTCCAGTTTGCTCTTAAAACCTACCTAATAGGGACAGGTGCGGTGGCTCATGCCTGTAATCCCAGTATTTTGGGAGGCCAAAGCAGGTGGATCACCTGAGGTCAGGTGTTTGAGACCAGCCTGCCCAACATGGTAAAACCCTGTCTCTACTAAAAATACAAAAAATTAGCCAGGCATGGTAGCGGGTGTCTGTAATCCCAGCTACTGAGGAGGCTGAGGTAGGAGAATCGCTTGAACCCAGGAGGTAGAGGTTGCAGTGAGCTGAGATCGCACCACTGCACTCCAGCCTGGGCAACAAGAGCAAAACTCCGTCTCAAAAAAGAAAACAAAACAAAACAAAACTTACCTATCGGCTGGGTGCCATGGCTAACACTTCTAATCCCAACACTTTGGGAGGCTGGGGCAGGTGGATTGTTCAGCCAAGGAGTTCAAGACCAGCCTGGCTAACATGGTGAAGCTGCATCTCTACCAAAAATACAAAAATGAGCCAGGCATGGTGGTGCACACCTGTAGTCTCAGCTACTCAGGAGGCTGAGGTGGGAGGATCACCTGAGCCTGGGAAGGTCGAGACTGCAGTGAGCTATGATTACTCCACTGCACTCCAGCCTGGGCAACAGAGTGAGACCCTGTCTCAGAAAAACCCCACAAAAACAAACAAACAAACAAACAGACCTACCTACTACCTCTGTGTTAGGAGGCTAATTAAAGTCCCTGTATTAAATTCTTTATATTGAATTTCCTGGGATGAGCTGTTGTTCTGACTGGACCTTAGCCAATGCATTCAATGCCATTGGTCATTGACTGGTATGGTTAGTGTCCCTCTGGGTGTCCTGATGGTGCTGTGGTTTGTGTCCTGTCGAACTGGGATCTGTGCTGCTGTCAACATCATGGTTCTGCCAGGGTCAGCATTGTGGTCAGCGTTGTGGTCACTCCTGGTCATTCTTGGTTGTGTTGTGGTCAGTGTGGTGATTAGTACTACAGTCAGTTTCCTGGTGACACTGTGCTCTGTCCTAGTGCTATGGTCCTTGACCTGAGCTCGCTTTGGATAGTGACCTGGCCGAGCTATGGTCAAAATTATGATTGAGTCATACTGCGGTCAAAGTCACACTCGGCATCCTGGTTGCACTGATACCAGTTTCAAGGTCAGCACTGGGGTTAATGTTAAGAAGAGTGCAGTGAGCCGGGCCCAGTGGCTCATGCCTGTAATCCCAGAACTTTGGGAGGCCGAGGTGGGCGAATCACCAGGTCAGGAGATCGAGACCATCCTGGCTAACACGGTGAAACCCCATCTCTATTAAAAATACAAAAAATTAGCCAGGCGTGGTGGGGGCGCCTGTAGTCCCAGCTACTCAGGAGGCTGAGGCAGGAAAATGGCGTGAACCCTGGAGGCGGAGCTTGCAGTGAGCCAAGATCGTGCCACTGCACTCCAGCCTGGGCGACAGAGCGAGACGCTGTCAAACAAACAAACAAACAAAAACCATGCAGTATCTATGGTGTAGTGGTCAGAATGGTGGGCCATCATTGAAGAGACATCAGGATCCGCTTCTCAAGGATCTATTGTGGCAAAATGGATGAACTGGGGGCTCAGGGTCTGGCACTGGGCACAGGTCATTCTCCACGACACGTAGGAAGCAGGGAGGCAGGGCGTTGGATCTTGCCATCTGACCATTGGGTTTTTCTAATTGGCACTTGGACAGTCATGGGTTCCTGTCACCCTCTCATGTTTCCAGCCAGAGAGGGACACAGCCCACATCTGTTTCCTCACACCCTGCACCACCCCCTTCATAGAGAAAATGATCATGAAGTGAATGCCTGTCAACACATGCCTTTGCTCTTGCTAATCCCTAAGTATATTATTTAGAGGTCCTTTGGTAGAAATTAGCAGAAACTGAACTTGAACTGGATTAAGAAAAAAAAATCTATTGGCTCATATAACTTAAACAAAAATGAGGGTAGTGGAATTCAGGCATGGCTGGATCCAGGGGTTCTGTTATCTCATCAGGATTCGGTCTCCATTCCTCATCTCTCATTTCTCATTCCATGCTGTCTTCTGGGAAGGATTCACTGTTAGCCAAGAGAAGACAAAGATGGTTTCCAGAAGCTTCTTTCTTCCAAGCTCAGCAGCATCAGCAAAAAGAGAGCTTGCAAAATAATATCTCTTATTATGCATCCCAAGTTGTGTGCCCATCCTGAACCAATTATGTGTTCAGAGGAATTCACTATTTGGCTTGGCTTGGTCTGGCTCATAGATCACTCCCACGGAGCCAGAGAGTGCAGTTAGCCTTATTCAACCTACATTGGATAGGAAATGGGAGGTAGAGGGGGATATAGAATGTTGACCACTAAAAGAGAGAAAGGATACTGTACAAGCAAAACAAAATATATGGTGGGGGGGGGTTCTTGGCACTGTTTCAACCCTCTAGTATACATTCCTTATTATAGAACCTGCAAAGCGAAAATATTTCCAGACTCCCTTGCAGCTAAATTTCTGTATGCCAATTAGGTTTCATCCATTAGAAGCATGAGAAGTGGGTGGTGGAAGAAGGTAGAATTAATCTTTCTGTTATGCTGGTAGAGGCAGCTGCTAAGCACAATTGGAAGACACTGGATTTTCCTGCAGGAATGTTCCTATTTCCAACTGTCAGAACCACCCGTTTTTGTTAAGAGTCCATTGCAGTAACAACGATGACTGCCTACATATCTCTAAATTGCAACTTTGCTGGTGTTTTCACTGTTTTGTTGTTCCTATTGCCATTGTTGTTGTTGTTGTTGTTTTTGAGATAGAGTCTCACTGTGTTACCAAGGCTGGAGTGAAGTGATGGGATCTTGGCTCACTGCAACCTCCACCTCCCAGACTCAAGCAATCCTTCCACCTCCATCCATCCCAGTAAGTGGGACTATAGTTGCATACCACCACACCTTGCCAAGTTTCTGTATTTTCTGTAGAGATGGAGTCTCTCCATTTGCCTAGGCTTGTCTCAAACTCCTGGGCTCAAGGGATCCACCCACATTGGCCTCCCAAAGTGCTAGGATTACAGGTGTGAGTCACCGCACCCAGCCATGTTGTTCCTTTTTATGGCTCAATAATATTCCATTGTGTGGCTATCCCACATTTTGTTCATTAATTATGGTGATGTAGTCTTAAAGTCAAAAATCCCCGCCTTCCTGCTAATAATAGAGTGGAAGCTCCTGCACGGGTGAGTTGGGAGGTGACGGGTTTTTTTTTTTTTTTTTTTTAAGATGGAGCGTCGCTCTGTTGCCCAGGCTGGAGTGCGAGTGCAGTGGTACAATCTCTGCTCAACGCAACCTCAACCTCCTGGATTCAAGCAATTCTGCTTCAGCCTCCAGAGTAACTGGGATTACAGGTGCATGCCATCACGCCCAGCTAGTTTTTTGTATTTTTAGTAGAGACGGGGTTTCACTATGTTGGCCAGGCTGGTCTTGAACTCCTGACCTCAAGTCATCTGCCTGCCTTGGCCTCCCAAAGGGATAGGATTACAGGGGTGAGCCATTGCACCTGGCCGGGAGGTGGTGTTTTGTAGCAAGTCGTTCTATCGGCTTTCCCTCAATCACTATTCTCCAGCCTTAGTTCTGTAAGCACCAAGTTCCCTGGTTTCAGTTCTCATTTCCTACAACTAAATGTGATTGATGTGTGCTTGGAAGGTTCATTCCCTTTATCTTCCTGAAGAGAACCTCATAATTCACAAAGCCCTAATACTTCAAGCTATTCATGACCTACCTACTCAGTACTCCCTCCTGGACTATGCTGGAAACATCTCTTTAACAGGACCTTCCTGAGTCACTGAGCTCCAGTGAAGCACTCAACACTGGGATACATCCTCTGCATACACTAATTCCTTGAGTTCTTACAACAACCCTATAGGGTAGGCACTATCATCCCCCATTTAAAAATGCAGGGCAGGTGCAGCGGCTCATACCTGTAATCCCAGCACTTTGGGAGGCGGAGGAGTGCAGATCACTTGAGTCCAGGAGTTTGAGACCAGCCTGGCAACATGGCAAAACCCCATCTCTACAACAAATACAAAAAGTAGCCAGGCATGGTGGCTTGTGCCTGTAGTACCAGCTACCTGGGAGGCTGAGGGGGGAAGATTGTTTGAGCCCAGGAGATTGAGGCTGCAGTGAGCTGCGATTACACCACTGCACTCCAGCCTGGGTGACAGAGCAAGACCCTGTCTCTAGTAAATAAATAAATGAAAAGTTTGAGGCTCAGAGAAGTTAAGTAATTTGCCTGAGGTCACTCAGCTATAAAGGGCAGACACAGGATTCAGACTCAGTTCCATCTGACTCAAAGCCAAACTACTGGCTGGGTGCAGTGGCTTGCACCTGTATTCCCAGCACTTTAGGAGGCCAAGGTGGGAGGATTGCTTGAGCCCAGGAGTTCTAGGCTACAGTGACCTGTGATGGTGCCACGGTACTCCAGCCTGGGTGATAGAGTAAGACCTTGTCTCTTTTCTTTTTTTCAAAAGAAGAAAAAAAGGAAGTAGTTGGGGTCTCACCCAGGTAATTATTTTAATTAACGACAGCCCATCTCTACTAAAAATAAAAAGTTATATGAGCATACCTGTAGTCTCACCTACTTTGAAGGTTGAAGCAGGAGGATTGCTCGAGCCTGAGAGGTTGAGGCTGTAATGAGCTGATTACACCACTGTACTCCAGCCTGGGCAACAGAGCAAGACCTTGTCTCAAAAACGAAAGAAAGAAAGAAAGGGGCCGGGCACTGTGGTTCACAACTGTAATCCCAGCACTTTGGGAGGCCGAGGTGGGTGGATTACTTGAGGTCAGAAGTTTGAGACTAGCCAGGCCAACATGGTGAAACCCCGTCTCTACTAAAAATACAAAAATTAGCCGGGCATAGTGGTGCATGCCTATAATCTCAGCTACTCGGGAGGCTGAGGCAGGAGAATTGCTTGAACCTGAGAGGTGGAGGTTGCAGTAAGCTGAGATCACTGCACTCCAGCCTGGGTGGCAGAACAAGATGAGAGAAAGAAAGAAAGAAAGAAAAAGAGAGAGAGAGGAAAGAAAGAAAGAGAGAGAGAGAGAGAAAGGAAGGAAGGAAGGAAGGAAGGAAGGAAGGAAGGAAGGAAAGAAAGAAAGAAAGAAAGAAAGAAAGAAAGAAAGAAAGAAAGAAAGAAAGAAAGAAAGAAAGAAAGAAAGAAAAGAAAGAAAGAGAAAAGAAAGAAGAGGCCGGGTGCGATGGCTCAAGCCTGTAATCCCAGCACTTTGGGAGGCCGAGGCGGGTGGATCATGAGGTCAGAAGATCGAGACCATCCTGGCTAACACGGTGAAACCCCATCTCTACTAAAAATACAAAAAACTAGCCGGGCGAGGTGGCGGGCGCCTGTAGTCCCAGCTACTCGGGAGGCTGAGGCAGGAGAATGGCGTAAACCCGGGAGGCGGAGCTTGCAGTGAGCTGAGATCCGGCCACTGCACTCCAGCCTGGGCGACAGAGAGAGACTCTGTCTCAAAAAAAAAAAAAAAAAAGAAAGAAAGAAGAAAGAAGGAGAGAAAGAAAGAGGAAGGAATGAAGGGAGGGAGGGAAAGAAGGAAGGAAGGAAGGAAAGAAGGAAGGAAGGAAGGAAGGAGAGAGGAAGGAAGGCAGGCAAGGAAGGAGAGAGAGAGAGAGAGAAAGAAAATACACACATACACACACAACTCCACAAAACCCACAATTCAGACACACAGCTCACACACAGGTCTCCAGCATAGACATGTTTATACATCCATTTACTCAATCACCCACAATACAATCACACAACACAGGCAGACAGTTCACATGCCAACACACTCTTGCACAGACACGCAAACAGAAGCACGGAATTTGTACAGAGCACGCTCACAGTGTCTGATCCATAACTCAGACACGGAGTCACGCCCACAAAGGCACAGTAGAGGCAGAGTTCACACACAAACAGACCCGTCAGGACCCACAACACAGCCCTCTGACACGCGGACGCCAGGCCAGGGCAGCGTGGGAATGAGGCTGCAAGGAGGGAGTGAGGTGGAGGGGATGACTCAGGAGGCCTCTCTGGGGGAGGAGGAGGAGGGAAGGAGGGAGGAGGGCAGGCATCCAGCGCATGTGGTTCCTATTAGGGGCCTGGGAATTGAGGCATGAGCTGGCGGGACAAGGAGACCCAGGAACGCTTCCCAGCCCTACCAAAGCAGGAAGGAGTAAGGCCCTGATCTGAGGCTCTGCGGCCGGAACTTGGCTCAGAACCGCAGCTGTTCCTAAAGCAGAGTGGTCTGCCCCAAGCCAGGCCCAGCGGGGGACTCATTTCAACCCCTGCGATAGTCCTGGAGAAGGTTTCTTTTTCTTTCTTTTTTTTTTTTTCTGAGACAGAGTTTTGCTCTTGTTGCCCAGGCTGGAGTGCAGTGGTGCAATCTCAGCTCGCTGCAACCTCCTCCTCCAGGGTTCAAGCGATTCTCCTGCCTCTGCCTCCCGAGTAGCTGGGATTACAGGCTCCTGCCACCAGGCCTGGCTAATTTTTGTATTTTTAGTAGAGACAGGGTTTCACCATGTTGGTCAGGCTAGTCTCGAACTCCTGACCTCAGGTGATATGCCCGCCTTGGCCTCTCAAAATGCTAGGATTACAGGCATGAGCCACCCTGCCCGGCCTCCTGGCAAGGGTTTCTTTCTTTCTTTCTTTCTCTTTCTTTCTTTCTTTCTTTCTTTCTTTCTTTCTTTCTTTCTTTCTTTCTTTCTTTCTCTTTCTTCCTTTCTTTCTTCCTTTCCTTTCTTTCCTTCCTTCCTTCCTTCCTTCCTTCCTTCCTTCCTTCCTTCCTTCCTTCCTCTCTCCCTCCCTCCCTCTTTCTTTCCTTTTTCTTCCTTCCTTCCTACCTTTTCTTTTCTTTTCTTTTTTGAGATGGAGTCTTACTCTGTCGCCCAGGCTGGAGTGCAGTGGCGAAATCTCGGCACACTGCAACCTCTGCCTCCTGGGTTCAAGCGATTCTCCTGCCTCGGCCTCCTGAGTAGCTGGGATTACAGGCACGCACCACCACGCCTGGCTAATTTTTATATTTTTAATAGAGACAGGGTTTCTCCACGTTGGCCAGGCTAGTCTCAAACTCCTGACCTCAATTGATCTGCCCACCTCAGGCCTCCCAAAGTACTGGGATTACAGCCACCAAGCCCGGCCCCTTTCTTTCTTTTTCTGAGACGGGGTCTCACTCTGTCACCCAGGCTAGAGTGCAGTAGCACAATCACAGCTCATTGTAGCCTCAACCTCCCCAGGCTCAGGTGATCCTTCTACCTCAGCCTCCCAAGTGGCTGGTACTACAAGTGCGCACCAACACCATGCCCGGCTAATTTTTGTATTTTTTTTGTAGAGATGGGGTTTTACCATGTTGCCCAGGCTGGTCTGGTCTTGAACTCCTGGGCTCAAGTGATCAACTTGCCTTGGCCTCCCAAAGGGTTGGGATTACAGGTATGAGTCACCAGGCCGGGTCTTTTTTTTTTTGGGGGGGGAGGACAGAATCTTGCTCTGTCGCCCAGGCTGGAGTGCAGTGGTACGATCATGGCTCACTGCAGCCTCGACCTCCTGGCCTCAGGCAATCATCCTTGGAAGGATTTCACAGGGGAGGAAAGTGACATTCAGAAAGGTGAAGCAACTTGCCTGAGGTCACACAGCAAGGAGGCGGAGGAGCTAGGATTCAGGCCCATGTCTCTGTGCAGCCTCCTTTCCCATCTTGTAGTAGAGGCCTGGACCCCTCCATTTAAGCTGCAAGGAGAGATGAAGCACTGATGCCTGGCCCAGGCTGCACTGAATTTGCGGCTCTGAAAAAGCCAGCTGTGGCCAGGTATGGTGGCTCTTGCATGTGATCCCAGCATTTTGGGAGGCCAAGGCATATGGATCACTTGAGGCCAGGAGTGTTAAACGAGCCTGACCAACATGACGAAACCCTGTCTTTACTAAAAATACAAAAAAAGTTAGTCGAGCGTGGTGGTGTGTGCCTGTAGTCCCAGCTACTCGGGAGACTGGGGCAGGAGAATCACTTGAATCCAGGGACAGAGGTTGCAGTGAGCCGAGATCATGCCACTGCACTCCAGCCTGGGGAGCAGAGTGAGACTCTGGGTTGAGTCCAGGAGTTCCAAACCAGCCTGGGCAACAGGGCAAGACTGCCTTTCTATAAAAATAATAATAATAATAATAATAATAATAATAATAATAATAATAAAACTAGCTGGGCATGGTGATTTGCGCCTTCTACTTGGGAGGATGAGGTGGGAGAATCACTTGAGCCCAGGAGTTGAAGGCTGCAGTGAGCTATGATGGCACCGCTGCACCCCAGCCTGGGCAACAGAGCAAGACCCTGTTTCTTAAAAAAACAAAGACACGCCGGGCGTGGTGGCTCAAGCCTGTAATCCCAGCACTTTGGGAGGCTGAGATGGGTGGACCACGAGGTCAGGAGATCGAGACCATCCTGGCTAACACGGTGAAACCCCGTCTCTACTAAAAAATACAAAAAAAAAAAAAAAAAAAACACTAGCCAGGCGAGGTGGTGGGCGCCTGTAGTCCCAGCTACTTGGGAGGCTGAGGCAGGAGAATGGCGTAAACCCGGGAGGCGGAGCTTGCAGTGAGCCGAGATCTGGCCACTGCACTCCAGCCTGGGCGACAGAGCGAGACTCCGTCTCAAAAAAAAAAAAAAAAAGAGAGAGAGAAAGAGAGAGAGATACTTGTATCTACAATGAGAGGCAAAGCCTCCAGTTGAGCTAACAAAGCAAGTTGCAAAAGAACATGTTCAACATTGAACCAGCTAGAGATGATTTAAAAATCTGCCAAATCATGTGTGTCATCCATGGATACGGCAGTCCATACGCAGTACATTCGGAAAAGCATTCTGGGAACAGCCATTCGCACACTCAGAGGGGTGGGACAATGGGGAATGAGTGTTTCATGGGGACAGTAGTTCAGTCTGGGAAGATGAGCAGGTTCTGGAGATGAGTGGTGGTGATGGTTGCACAATAATGCGAACATACTCAAGCCCCTGGACTATACACTTAAAAATAATTACAATGGAAAAATGTTATGTACATATGTGTGTGTATATTATGTGTGTGTGTATATATATACACACATATATACACATATATAGTACATATATACACATATATACATATATATACACATATATATATATATTTTTTAATGGAGTCTCCCTTTGTCACCAGGCTGGAGTGCAGTGGCACCATCTCAGCTCACTACAACCTCCACCTCCCGGGTTCAAGCAATTCTCCTGCCTCAGCCTCCCAAGTAGCTGGGACTACAGGTGCACACCACCATGTCCAGCTAATTTTTGTTTTTTTGGTAGAGACAGGGCTTTACCATGTTGGCCAGGATGGTCTCAATCTTTTGACCTCGTGATCTGCCCGCCTCGGCCTCCCAACGTGCTGGACGTGAGCCACCGAGCCCGGCCCTATGTTATGTATATTTAACATACACATTTGGATACAGTTGGTAAGGGAAAGAAAGAGATGCAGTCGGATAAATGTATACAAGGGGCATCAGTTATGTGCAAAGCGTTATTTCTCAGGTGGGTGTGTGAATAGGTGAGAGTTCATGATAAGAGTTCTCTCTATTATTTTCTATTTATGTATTAATTAATTATTTTTTTGAGACGGAGTCTCACTCTGTCACCCAGGGTGGAGTGCAGTGGCACGATCTCAGCTCACTGAGGCCTCCACCTCCCAGGTTCAAGCGATTCTCCTGCCTCAGCCTCCTGAGTAGCTAGGATTGCAGGTGCACACCGCCATGCGCAACTAATTTTTGTATTTTTAGTAGAGACGGGTTTTCACCATGTTGGCCAGGCTGGTCTCAAACTCCTGACCTCAGATGATCTGGCCTCCTTGACTTCCCAAAGTGCTGGGATTACAGGCATGAGCCACCGTGCCTGGCCAGTTATTGTAAATAGTTCTGCTATGCACTTGGGAATTACAAATATGTCTTTGACAGGGTCTCATTCTATCATCCAGGCTGGAGTGCAGTGGCACAGTCATGGCTCACTGCAGCCTCGCCCTCCTGGGCTCAAGCAATACTGTTGCCTCAGCCTCTCTAGTAGCTGGGACTACAGGCACACAGCATTATGCCTGGCTAACGTTTTAAGTTGCTATAGAAACAGGGTCTCACTATGTTGCCAGGACTGATCTCGAACTCTGGGCCTCAAGCGATCCTCCCGCCTTGGCCTCCCAAAGCACTAGGATTACAGGCTTGAGCCACTGCCCCTGGACTCCCCTAGCTTTGCTTCACAGCACCGCCTATATATATATATATATAATTTATATAAACATTTATATATTATTTATTTTTATATAAATTTATATATATAATTTATATATATATTTGCTTACTGCCTGTCAGCCATCCTAAAGTGTTAACTCCAGCAGGGCAAAGATCTTTGTTTCATGGCTGTCTCCCCAGAGCCTATGCCATTGCACTCTAGTGCCTGGAGCATAGTAGGTGCTGAATAAATATTTGTTAAATGTTATGTGTGCTGGGATGGGACCTCTGATATGTCTACAAGCCAGTTTTTTGGGGGGTTTTTTGTTGTCATTTTTGAGATGGAGTCTCACTCCGTTGCCCAGGCTGGAGTGCAGTGGTGCAACCTCGGCTCGCTGCAACTTCCACCTCCTGGGTTCAAGCGATTCTCCTGCCTCAGCTTCCTGAGTAGCTGGGATTATAGGTGTGCGCACCACCATACCTCACTAATTTTTGTATTTTTAGTAGAGATGGGGTTTCAGCATGTCCACCAGGCTGGTCTCGAACTCCTGACCTCAGGTGATCTGCCGGCCTCAGCTCCCCAAATTGCTGGGATTACAAGCGTGAGCCACCGCGCCTGGCCTACAAGCCAGTTTAACCAGGCTCTTTTTTTTTTTTTTTTTTTTTTTTTTTTGAGACGGAGTCTTGCTCTGTCGCCCAGGCTGGAGTGCAGTGGCGCAATCTCGGCTCACTGCAAGCTCCGCCTCCCGGGTTCACGCCATTCTCCTGCCTCAGCCTCCCGAGTAGCTGGGACTACAGGAGCCCGCCACTGCGCCTGGCTAATTTTTTCTATTTTTAGTAGAGACGGGGTTTCACCATGGTCTCGATCTCCTGACCTTGTGATCCGTCCGCCTCGGCCTCCCAAACTGCTGGGATTACAGGCGTGAGCCACCGCGCCCGGCCTAACCAGGCTCTTGTATGTAGCTTCATGTGTCAATGGCATGTCTTCATGTGAGGCTGCAGTTTTCCAGGTCTAACATGTGCCAGCCAGGCCTCATGATGCAGTAGTTTTGTGTATGACAACGACAGTCTCTCTCTCCAGGTGTGGCTTGTCTCTGCAAATGGATTTCTGAACACCAGTGTGTGTGTGTGAAGGGGACTCTGGGTGTGTGTTGTAAACGAATAAGTAACAGAGGCAGATCTCAAGCAATTTAGAGGTTGATTTCGCCAAGGTTAAGGACACGCCTGGGAAAAAGAAACACAAGTTACAGTAGGATCTGCGGCCTGTGCTTTGTCCGAAGAGAGTTTTGAGGACTTCACTATTTAAAGGGGACTGGATGCAGTGGTTCATGCCTGCAATCCCAGTGCTTTGGGAGGCGGAGGTGGAAGGATCACTTGAGCCTGGGAGTTCAAGGCTGTAGTGAGCTCTGATGGCACCATTGCACTTCAGCCTGGGCAACACAGCGAGACCCTATCTCCAAAAAGACATTTTTTTAAGAAAAAATATTAGGGTGGGCACAATGGCTCACACCTGTAATCCCAGCACTTTGGGAGGTCAAGGCAGGTCAAGATCACTTGAGGCCAGGAATTCAAGACCAGCCTGGCCAACATGGTGAAACCCCATCTCTACTAAAAATACAAAAAATTAGTCGGTCGTGGCAGCATGTGCCGGTAATCCCAGCTACTTGAGAGGCTCAGGTATGAGAATCGCTTGAACTCGGGAGGCGGAGGTTGCAGCGAACTGAGATCACATCATTGCACTCCAGCCTGGGTGACAGAGCGAGAGTCCATCTCAAAGGAAAGAAAAAAATGAAAACAATTTTAAGGGGAAAAAGCAAAAAGGAGGAAGGAGGAAGGGAAAAACAGCAGGGGCGAGAGTAGGCGATGAGGCAAGTGTTTTCATTCTCGTGAGGCTTTGATTACCGCTTAGTGAATCTGCCTTTTACATATGAAAAGAGGGGGGTAGAGGAAACGTTGATTATGCAATCAGCTCCAGCTCAGTACATCTACATTTTACGTAAGACAAAGTAAGCAAGTGAAATTACAGCTATCTGCTTGGGAACAAAAGGAAAGCAGTTTTCGCCTGACTCAGTTCCCAAGCTTCACTTTTCCCTTTTGCCACGGTTGAGTTTGGAGCCCCAAGATGAAATTTTCCTTTCACAGCTGGGTGTGTGTGACGGTGTGTGTGTGCCCTGCTATTGGTGCCAGTGTGTCTGAACCTGGCTGAGGATGTGTGTGTATGGGGGTTTGGTACATGACCTGCAGCTGTGGCAGGGGTGACAAGAGAGAAGTCTAACTTTGAGAGTCCTTGGTTCTGATATGTAATTGCGTGTGAGTGTCCCCATCAAAGTTGTGGCCAGGCATGGTGGCTCATGCCTATAATACCAGCACTTTGAGAGGTCAAGGTGGGCGGATTGTCTGAGGTCAGGAGTTTGAGACTAGCCTGGCCAACATTGCAAAACCCCGTCTCTAATAGAAATACAAAAAAAAAAAAAAAAAAAAAGCCAGGTGTGGTGGCACACACCTGTAGTCCCAGCTACTCAGGAGGCTGACTCAGGGGAATTGCTTGAACCCGGGAGGCAGAGGTTGCAGTGAGCCAACATTGTGCCACTGCACTCCAGCCTGGGCAACACAGCGAGACTTCATCTCAAACAAAACAAAAAAGCTATGAGTATGCATGTGTAAAATTCCCTGCTAGGCCCAGCCCCCTGGCTCACACTTGTCATCCCAGCACTTTGAGAGGCTGAGGCAGGAAAATTGCTTGAGCTCAGGAGTTCCAGACCAGCCTGGGCAACATAGTGAGCCTTTGTCTCTACAAAAGATCTAAAAATTAGGTAGGTGTGGTGGCATGAGCCTGTGGTCCCAGCTGCTCAGGAGGCTGAGATATGAGGATCTCTTGAGCCTGGGATGTTGAGGCTCTACTCCAGCCTGGGCAACAGAATGAGACCCTGTCTCAAAAACAACAACAACAGCAACAACAACAACAACGAAAGAATTAGCCGGGCATGGTAGTGCGCACCTGTAGTCCCAGCTATTAGGGAGGCTGAGGCAGGAGGATTGCTTAAAGCCAGGAATTTGAGGCTGCAATAAGCTATGATCTAGCCACTGAACTTCAGCTTGGGTGACAGAACAGGACCCTGTCTCTAAAAAAAAAATTAAAAACAATTAGTTAGGAGTTGGAGGATGTACCTATGGTCCCAGCTACTCTGGAGGCTGAGACAGGAGGATCACTTGAGCAGGGGAGGTTGAAGCTGCAGTGAGCCATGATCACACCACTGCGTTCCAGCTTGGTGACAGAGCAAGACCCCAACTCCTAAACAAATAAACTCCCCTACCATATCCGCCCTCTCCTCCACCCCCAAACCACAACCATCTCTGTATAAAGCCACAGGCAGCCCCCACTCTGGCCACCCCACTCTGCCCCTAGCTGGAACACTGTGTGTCAGTAATTGCTCAGGGAGCACTAGCAGTGTGACTAATTATGGCTGCTAAATATGCAAATCAGCTGGGGGTTTTCCGGGCAGCCGCCGGGGTGCTGGCACTGATGCTGAATAAACACAAGGAGCTTAGCAAGGCCCAGAATTCCCTTCTCACACCTTTGTCAATTAACCTTTCATTTACAGGGTCGGGTTTCTCATTCATTAACGAGCTTTGGGCTCATTAAAGAGTCCTCATTAAACTCTATAAATTGTCCCTCCCTTCCAAAATGCCTGCACCAGAATGGAAATGGAGTTGCAAAACTGAGACAGGCCGACCTGCATTCAAATGCCTGGCTGTGTACTGTGGGCAGACACCTCCCCTCTCTGAACCTGTTTCCTTCCTGTAAAATGCAAACAAACAGACATGGGGCCGTGGGGGCAAGTCCCCATGGCTCATACTTATAATCTCAACACTTTGGGAGGCCAAGGTGGGAGGATTGCCTGAGGACAGGAGTTTGAGACAAGCCTGGGCAACAGAGCAAGACCCTTTCTCTACAAAAAAATTTGAAAATTAGCTGAGCATGGTGAAGCACACCTGTAGTCTCAGCTACTCAGGAGGCTGAGTCAAGAGGGTTGGTTGAGCCTAGGTGTTGGAGGCTGCAGTGAGCTATGATCATGCCACTGCACTCCAGCCTGGGCAACAGAGCAAGACCCTGTTTCAAAAAAATAAAATGCAGAGGTCAGGAGTTTGAGAACAGCCTGGCCAACACAGCAAAACCCCCATCTCTACTAAAGATGCAAAAGTTAGCCGGGTGTGGTGTCACGTGCCTGTAGTCCCAGTTGCAGGAGAATTGCTTGAACCCGGGAGGCAAAGGCTGCAGTGAGCTGAAATCATGCCACTGCACTCCAGCCTGGGCAACAGAGCAAGACTCTGTCTCAAAAAATAAATAAAATAAAATAAAATAAAATAGGCCAAGCGCGGTGGCTCACACCTGTAATCCCAGCACTTTGGGAGGCTGAGGCGAGCGGATGACCTGAGGTCAGGAGTTCGAGATCAGCCTGACCAACATGATGAAACCCCTCTCTACTAAAAATACAAAAATTAGCTGGGCATGGTGGCACACACCCGTAATCCCAGCTACACAGAAGGCTGAGGCAGGAGAATCACTTGAACCCGGGAGGCGGAGAGTGCAGTGAGCCGAGATCACGCCATTCCACTCCAGCCTGGACAACAAGAGGGAAACTCCATCTCATAAAATAAAATAAATAAAATCATAGGCCAGGAGCGGTGACTCATGCTTGTAATCCCAGCACTTTGGGAGGCTGAAGTGGAGGATCACAGGACCAAGATATCGAGACCATCCTGGCCAACATGGTGAAACCCCATCTCTACTAAAAATACAAAAAAATTAGCTGGGCATGATGGCACGTGCCTGTAGTCTCGGCTACTTGGGAGGCTGAAGCAGGAGAATCGCTTGAGCCCCAGAGGCGGAGTTTGCAGTGAACCGAGATTGCACCACTGTACTCAAGCCTGGGCAACAAGAGCGAAACTCTAGCTCAAAAAAAAAATAATAATAGTTGGCCAGGCGCAGTGGCTCACACCTGTAATCCCAGCACTTTAGGAGGCCAAGGCGGGTGGATCATCTGAGGTCAGGAATTCGAGACCAGCCTAACCAACATGGTGAAACCCCGTCTCTACTAAAAATACAATATTGGTCAGGTGTGGTGGTACATGCCTCTAATCCCAGCTACTTGGGAGGCTGAGGCAGGGGAATCGCTTGATCCCGGGAGACAGAGGTTGCAGTGAGCCGAGATTGCCCCATTGCACTCCAGCCTGGGTGACAGAGCAAAACTCCATCTCAAAATAATAATAATAACAATAATAAATAAAATAAAATAATAATAATAATAGTAAATATATATTAAAAGGAATGGGAGATATTAAAGTGGACTGTGATAAAGAAAGAGAATACATAGGCCGGGTGCGGTGGCTCACACCTGTAATCCCAGCATTTTGGGAGGCCAAGGTGGGTGAATCACGAGGTCAGGAGATCGAGACCATCCTGGCTAATATGGTAAAATCCCGTCTCTACTAAAAATACAAAAAATTAGCCAGGTGTGGTGGTGGGTGCCTGTAGTCCCAGCTACTTGTGAGGCTGAGGCAGGAGAACGGCGTGAACCCGGGAGGCGGAGCTTGAAGTGAGCCGAGATTGTGCCACTGCACTCCAGCCTGGGCAACAGAGTGAGACTCCGTCTCAAAAAGCAGAAAGAAAACAAAGAAAAGAAAAGAAAAGAAAAGAAAAGAAAAGAGAAAAGAAAAGACATGTAAAGTGCTGAGCCCAGGGATGTAGTTTTGAAAAACAGCAATGGCCAAAATTCCCTTAAGAGAGAGGACTTTGTTTAGCAAAATGTTTTTTTGCGTTTTTTTTTTTTTTTTTTTTTTTAAAGAGATAGGATCTTGCTATGTTGCCCATGTGGACTTGAACTCCTGGGCTCAAACTCACTCCAGATCTCTCGCCTTAGGCTCCTAAATAGCTGGGGTTACAGGTGCATGTCACCATGCCCAGCTCTGTTTAGCAAAATCTGTTGATGGTCTTCATTACTTTCTAGTTCTAGACTTTGGATAAATTATTCCACCTTTCTGTGTTCCTCAGTTTCCTTATCTGCACCATGGAGATAATAGTAGTACATCCCTCAAAGTTTATTATGTGGAATAATTAAATTAATCGAGGTAAAACATTTGATGAACAGTGTCTGGCATATGGGTAATAAATGGCAACTATGATTATGTTAGTTGAGGCCGGGCATGGTGTCTCACGCCTGTAATCCCAGCACTTTGGGAAGCTGAGGCTGAATGATCCCTTGAGCCCAGGAGCTTGAGACCAGCCTGGGCAACACAGTGAGACTTTGTCTTTTTTTTTTTTTTTTTTTTGAGACAGAGTCTTGCTCTGTCACCCAGGCTGGAGGGCAGCGGCTCAGTCTTGGCTCAATCTTGGCTCACTGCAACCTCTGCCTCCCTGGTTCAAGCGATTTTCATGGCTCAGCCTCCAGAGCAGCTGGGACTACAGGCACATGCCACCATGCCCAGCTAATTTTTGTATTTTTAGGTGGAGACAGGGTTTCACTATATTGGCCAGGCTGGTCTCAAACTCCTGACTTCGTGAACCACCCGCCTCGGCCTCCCAAACTGCTGGGATTACAGGTCTGAGCCACAGTGCCCAGCCGAGACCCTGTCTCTTAAAAAAAAGTTTGAAAATTGGCCGGGTACGGTGGCTCATGCCTGTAATCCCAGGACTTTGGGAGGCCGAGACAAGTGGATCACGAGGTCAGGAGATCAAGACCATCCTGGACAACATGGTGAAACCCCATCTCTAGTAAAATACAAAAAAATTAGCCAGGCATGATGGAGCATGCCTGTAGTCCCAGCTACTAGGGAGACTGAGGCAGGGAAGTTGCTTGAACATGGGAGGCAGAGGTTGCAGTGAGCCGAGATGGCACCACTGCACTCTAGCCTGGTGACAGAGCAAGACTCCGTCTCAAAAAAAAAAAAAAAAAAAAAAGTTTAAAAATTAGCTAGGCATGGTGGCACATGACTATAGTCCCAGCTATTTGAGAGGCTGAGGTGGGAGGACCAATTGAGGCCAGGAGTTGGAGACTGCAGTGAGCCCAGATCACACCACTATACTCCAGCCTGGGCAACAGAGCAAGAAAAAAAATGCTCTAAAAAAACATGAATGAACGAATCACCAACCTCTGGGCACCAACAGTCTTCATGGAGTCAGGAGTCTTAGCAACGTTGATTCAATGAATGAGGACCAGTATTCAGATGGCCTTAAGGGGCTGGTGGCAGGAGTAGTAGGGGGAGAGCCTTGGGTTTGAGGGAGAAAACTCACCCCAGTCTGAAGTTTCTACCCACCCAATCCCACCTGACCCAACTCAACTCACACCATTTCTCCATCACTCCTAACTAAACTCAATCCAACAGTGCCTATCAACTGATGAATGAATTAGCCAAAGGTGGGAGATGACTGAATATTACTTCGCAATAAAAAGGAATGAAATACTGATGCATGTACAAATAAACCTGGAAACCAGCCAGGCACTGTGGTTAATGTCTGCAATCCCAGCACTTTGGGAGGTCGAGGTGGGTGAATCACTTGAGGCCAGGAGTTCAAGACCAACCTGGCCGACATCGTGAAACCCCGTTTCTACTAAAAATACAAAAATTAGCCAGGGATGGTGGTGTGTGCCTGTAGTCCCAGCTACTTGGAAGGCTGAGACAGGAGAGCTGCTTGAACCCTGGAGGGGGAGGTTGCAGTGAGCCGAGATCATGCTACTACACTCCAGCCTGGGTGACAGAGCGAGACCCTGCCCCCAAAACAAAAATCTCCTGGAAACCATTTGGCTCAAAAGGCCAGACACAAAGGGCCATATATTGTGTGATTCCATTTATTTTTATTTATTCCTTTTGTTTTTGTTTTTTGGTTTTTATTTTATAGAGAAGGTCTCACTCTTGTTGCCCAGGCTGGAGTACTGTGGTGTGATCATAGCTCACTGCAGCCTCCAACTCCTGGCCTCCAGTGATTCTCCTGCCTCAGCCTCCTGAGTAGCTGGAACTACAGATGTGCACCACTGTACCTGGCTAATGTTTTTATTTTTATTTTTGTAGAAATGGGGTCTTGCTATGTTGCCTGGGCTGGTCTGGAACTCCTGGCCTCAAGCAATCTTCCTGCCTTGGCCTCCCAGAATGCTGGGGTTGCAGGAGTGAGTCACCTCACCCAGCCTGATTCCATTCATATGAAATGGACATTTCAGTCCAGAATAGGCAAATCCTAAGAGACAGAAAGCAAATTCGCGGTTGCCTACAGCTGGGAGGTTGGAAAGACATGCGGAGTGACCACTAATGGGTATAGGATTTCTTTTAATTATACAGCTTAAATGGGTGAATTATATGGTATGTGAATTCTATCTCAATAAATCAGTTAAAAATATATCTCAAACCAACATCTAACTCCTAATTCAAATCATCCCGAACCAAGTTTTTTTTTTTTTTTTTTTTTTTTTTTTTTTTTTTGAGACGGAGTCTCGCTCTGTCGCCCAGGCTGGAGTGCAGTGGCATGATCTCGGCTCACTGCAAGCTCTGCCTCCTGGGTTCACGCCATTCTCCTGCCTCAGCCTTCCGAGTAGCTGGGACTACAGGCGCCTGCCACCACGCCCGGCTAATTTTTTGTAGTTTTTTAGTAGAGACGGGGTTTCACCGAGTTAGCCAGGATGGTGTTGATCTCCTGACCTCGTGATCCACCCACCTCGGCCTCCCAAAGTGCTGGAATTACAGGCGTAAGCCACCGCACCCGGCCTTTTTTTTTTTTTTTTTTTTTTTGAGACAAGGTCTTGCTGTGGTATCACCCAGGCTGGAGCACAGTGGTGCAACCTCAGCTTACTGCAACCTCCGCCTCCTAGGCTCAAGTGATTCTCCCACTTCAGCCTCCTGAGTGGCTGAAACCACAGGCATGCTTCTCCATGCCCAGCTAATTAAATTTTTTTTTTTTTTTTTTTTTTGTAAAGAGGCCAAACTTCTGGTTTAAGCTGTCTTGGGCCTCCCAGCCCAAGCTGACAATTTTCAACTTTTCCTCTAGGAGCCTAGGTGAATAAATAGGCCTCTAATCTCCAGTAAGTCTCATTAAAATTGGATTCCCAAAAGACACACCTAATTAATACAGGTGGTGACACGTACCTCAGATGAGACAAGAGCCAGATCCCAAGAGTGATGTGGGCCACATCAGATGAAAGAGATCAAGAGCTGGGTGAGGTGGCTCATGCCTGTAATTTCAGCAGCTCAGGAGGCTGAGGTGGGAGGATCACTTAAGGCTAGTAGTTTGAGACCAGCCTCGACAACAAAGCAAGACAATATCTCTCTATACACACACACACACACACAAACACACACACACACACACAACAACCTAACTGGGTGTGATGGTGCATGCCTGTGGTCCCAGGTACTCAGGAGGCTGAAGAAGGAGGATCAGTTGAGTCCCAGAGTTGGAGGCTGCAGTGAGCCATGATCACGCCATTGCACTCCAGACTGGGCAACAGAGTGAGACCCAGTCTCTAAAAATGAACAAACAAGGGCCAGGCTTGGTGGTTCACATCTGTAATCCCAGCACTTTGGGAGGCCGAGGTGGGGGATCACCTGAGGTCAGGAGTTCAAAACCAGCCTGGCCAACAAAGTGAAATCCCATCTCTACTAAAATTACAAAAATTAGCTGGGCATGGTAATGCGCACGTGTAACCCCAGCTTCTAGGGAGGCTGAGGCAGGAGAATTGCTTGAACCTGGGAGGCGAAGGTTGCAGTGAGCCAAGCTTGCACCACTGCACCCCAGCCTGGGTGACACAGTGAGACTGCGTCTCAAAGATAAATAAATAAAACAAAAATAAAAACAAACAAAAAAATTAAAAAAAGAAGTACAGAGACGAAAACACAGTTCATCAGTTTATTCTCAGATTTGAGATGCAAATTATGCCCTATGGCCTGGCGGTGGGGGGGCCGGGCTTGGGTTGGAATCTCTCATCATATCCTAGCCTTCCCTAAGGAGGAAGCAGATGAAATCTACAACAGGGGGGATTTTCCCTTTTAATACAGACCCAGGTATAAATAGGGCAGCACCATTAGGATCCTGATTCCCCCCCACCATCTTGGTCCCCGATTCACCTGGCATGGCAAGGTGAGTCTGGGGAGGTGGGGGGCAGGGGGAGGGGATTTGCAGAGCTGGACTGAGGCAGGACAAGAAACACACAGCTCAGTCAAGGGAAGTCCCACTTCCCTCTGTAGTCTGACTTTAGTCCTTTCACCGTGGAAGTAGAAAGGATCAAAGGGGGTGGGGGTCCCAGCCTGGGATCAGGAGACATCCAGTGCTTAACTCTGGGGAAGGGTAGCACCAAAAGGTGTGAAGGGCAGCGACAGAGGAGTGAGGAGGCAGGCGTTGGGGAATGGGGAGGCTTTTGTTCATCAGCTCTGAGTTAGAAGCTCATTGCATGGGGGTTCAAGAGGTGGGGAGGTGAGGTTTGGGTGGGGAGGGAGGGGAGAAAGAGCCAGACTGCAGTATGCCACCTGGAATGGGGTGGGAGGAGGCTGGACCCTTGGGCCAGGGAAGCCCAGCCCCCAGCGCCCTGGAAAGGAGAAGGAATGACTGACCGTGATGAGCGAAGTCACATCCCATTGGCTCCAGAGTCACAGGTAACGATAAATACGGTGGCTTCAAAGCCTCAGCACCAAAGGCACCCCATTCTGGGGCTCCCTCATGGTCCCTCCCACCCCGGACACTCTCAGCTGCTGAAGCAGACGGGGCCCAGTTCAAACCCAAACTTCTGGTTCGTCTGGCCAAAGTCAGTGGCCGCCACATCCCACAGGGGCAGAAATCCCGCTCGAGAAGAGCTGAATTCGAAAAGGGTCTTCGTCTGTCCTTTCCGGAGCTGTCCACAGAGAAGACAGAGATGGTGAGTTATGGGGAGGGTGGCTGAGGTCTTGCCTCCCCTCTCCAGCCAGCCACTGCCCCACCCTCTTACCCGGCAGCCATCCTGGGGGACGCTGACGGTGGCTGCTGTCGTCTGGTTGAAGGACAGCTCCTCTCCATTGGTGCCAAGGAAGCGGACGGAGCGGCTGTGGTCACCCGTGGCTTCGTCCAGCCAGGCAGCCGCATTCTGGCAGGAGTAGGTGAGGTTCTGACGAGCTGTGGCACTCAGCAGTTTCAGGAAGTTTAGCTGCACGACATTCACTGGGGACCCGTCGGCATCCACATAGGAGAACTGGTGGGAGGAGGTCAAGGCAGAGGGTGAGGGGCTCCATGAGCCTCTTTCGGCAGAACCCACCCCCGGGGAATCTCCATCCACTGGCAGACAGACCACGCCTCCCATGTCGCCATCTCTGAGGAGGTCCCACCAGCCACCTGGAGATCCCTGGCAGAATCGCAAGAGTCACCTGAACATCCACTCTGTCCACCTCTCCATCCAGTAGGTCTCCATGCCCACCCCATATGACCTCCCAAATTTTGGTTGCTTCATCCACCAATCCAGGGTTTTAACACACTCAGCCCCACCCGGAAGTCACAACTCTACCTCCACTCTTGTGAGCCACTGGATCTACAGAGCTCACTGTCTCCTGAATACCCGATTTCTGCCCTGTCCAATACGGCAGCCACGTGTCTTGAAATGTGGCCGATTTGAAGGAGGGACTTTTTTTTACTTTATTTAATTTTTTCCCCTTTTTTGGTGAGTGGGGGTTGGGGCCTTGCTCTTTTGCCCAAGTTGGAGTGCGTTGGCACAATTCTGGCTCATTCCAGCCTCCATCTCCAGAGCTCAAGTCATCCTCCCATCTCAGCCTCCCAAGTAGCTGGGACTACAGGTGCACACCACCATGCCTGGCTGGGACTTTTTTTTTTTTTTTTAACTTCATTTAATTTTTTTTTACTTAAAAAAATTCATAACTAGTGACTGAGCTTCAATCCAGTTATCAGAAAGCTTATGTTTGGAACAACTTGAGTCTGAATCTACTTTTTGAACTGTTGTTCAATGGTTTTATGAAATCTAAATATAGATCAAATATTCCCAATAAAATTTAGCATTTAAACTGTGATGTACTATAAATGTAAAATCTCCATCAGATTTTGAAGAGCTAATATGAAAAAAAACACAAAATATCTTAATAATGCTTTTTCTCTTTCTTTTTTTTTTTTTTTTTGAGATGAAATCTCACTCTGTTGCCCAGGCTGGAGTGCAGTGGTACGGTTTTGGCTCACTGCAACCTCCACCTCCCGAGTTCAAGCGATTTTCCTGTCTCAGCCTCCCAAGTAGCTGGGATTACAGGCACGCCTGGCTAATTTATTGTATTTTTAGTAGAGATGGGGTTTTACCATATTGGCCAGGCTGGTCTGGAACTCCTGACCTCAGGTGATCCCCCTACCTTGGCCTCCCAAAGTGCTGGGATTACAGACATGAGCCACTGTGCCCAGCTATGTGACTTTTTCTTCTTCAAATTCACCAGACCCTGTCTTGACTCTGAACCTTTGCATATGCCATTCCCTCTTCCTGGAACACTTGTCCTTGCCCTTCCTAGCTTGCTAACACAGTGCATTCTTTAGGCTTCAGATGAGCTGTGATTTCTACCAGGAAGCCTTCTGGTCTTTCCAACACTCCTCTGAATTTCCACCATGCCCTGTGCTTCCCCTGTCCTGGCACCATCATTCTCTATGGCAATTGACTGTCTGTTACATATCTGAGGCTGCCACCCCACCTCCAGCTTGTGATCCCTAGGAAGGTAAAGGCAAGTCTATCCTGTTCATCTCACCTCTCAGAACCCACCCCTCAAACCCACCTGCTGGTTCCTATCAATTTTCATGCCACTCCCCACCTTGGCCTCTGGTGACTCACCTTCTTCCCTCGACGGAATGTGCTATACCAGCCTCCAGGCTTTTCCTTGGACCAGGAGGCCAATTTCACCTGGAGGAGAAAAGGGAGGGTCACTGTAGCTGACGCCCTTGGTGCCACCTAGATCCCATCTGCATTTACCTCCTCACATTGTAGGCTGCCGTGACTATGTCAGGATGTTCTCTGGCTTCTGGGATGGTTGGGCTCTGCCAGTGCACAATGGGGGAAGGGGGTTCATGCCCCTGAGGCAGCCCTCACCCAATGACTGATGGGAGTTGGTGGATAAATACCCCAGCTCCCTCACCTCCAAGGGGGATAGCTCTCAGGTGCCTGTGCTACACAGTCTCCCAGGGCTCCCCAGTGGATTGAGCTCTGGATCCCCAATGGTACCATTTTATTTTAATTAATTAATTAATTAATTTTTGAGACAGGATCTCTCTGTGTCACCCAGGCTGAAGTGCAGTGACATAATCATAGTTCACTGCAGCCTCAAACTCCTGGGCTCAAGCAATCCTCCCACTGCAGTCTTCCAAGTAGCTAGAACTACAGGCGTGCACCCCCATGCCCAGCTTTTTTTAAATGTTCAAGACAGGGTCTTGTTCTGTCACCGGCCTGGAGTGCAGTGGCGTGATCACTGGCTCACTGCAGCCTCGATTTCCAAAGTTCAAGCAAACCTCCAACCTCAGCCTCCTAAGTAGCAGTGAAACCCCATCTCTACTAAAAAAAAAAAAAAAAAAATACAGAACGAATTAGCTGGGCGTGGTGGTGCATGCCTGTAATCCCAGTTACTGGGGAGGCTGAGGCAGGATAATCGCTTGAACCTGAGAGGCAGAGGTTGCAGTGAGCTGAGATCATGCCACTGCATTCCAGCCTGGGAGACAGAGCCAGACTCTGTCACACACACACACAAAAAACAAAACCGTTCACTGATATTTGTTTTTGCATCAGTATCTGAATTGCACAGCCACTCTATGAAGTAGATACTTTCTTTCTTTCTTTTCTTTTTTTTTTTTCTAGACAGAGTCTCACTTTGTCGCCCAGGCTGGAGTGCAATGGTGCAGTCTCGGCTCACTGCAACCTCCGTCTCCCAGGTTCAAGTGATTCTTCTGGTTCACCCCCTGAGTAGCTGCCTGCCAGCACACTCAGCTAATTTTTGTATTTTTAGTAGAGACGAGGTTGGTCAGCCTGGTCTCAAACTCCTGACCTCAGGTGATCTGCCCCTCCTTGGTCTCCCAAAGTTCTGGGATTACAGGCATGAGCTACCATGCCCAGCCTACTGATTTCTTTTGGAATTTTCCTTGTCTGTCTTCCCATGGGAGGTATGAGTTCCATAAAAGCAGAGATAGTTTTCTTTTCTTTCTTCCTTTTTTTTTTTTTTTTTTTTTTTTTGCTCTGTCGCCCAGGCTGGAGCACAGTGGCATAATCTCGACTCGCTGCAACCTCCACCTCTAGGGCTCAAAAGATCCTCCCACCTCAGCCTCCAGAGTACCTGGGACTACAGGCTCACACCACCATGCCTGGTCAATTTTTTAATTTTTGTAGAAACGGGGTTTTGCTATGTTGCTGAGGCTGATCTCGAACTCCTGACCTCAAGCGATCCTCGCGCCTCAGCCTCACAAAATGCTGAGATGATAGGCATGTGCCACCACGCTGGCCTGATATTTTTTCTTTTTGATCCTCTGCTGTAGTAGTCCCAGCTCTTGAGACAGGACTTGGCATACAGTAAGTGCCGGTTGAAGGAAGGATAATGTCCCAGACAAGGTGGGTGTGGGTGTGGGGAGCAGGGGACAGCCCTTCTGGGGGAGGGGAATGAGAGGTTTGGGGCACTCACGATCTCGAACTTCTTGTCGGGATAGAGGCAGGTCTCTCCTCCCGCCGTGAAGTTGCAAAAAACCCTGAACGAGTCCCGCGCGCAGCCCTGGTTGGGGTCAATCCAGTATTCCCCTGCCGCAGAACCAGGCAGGGTGGGTGAGTCCGGATGGGACCGACGGACCCCAACCCCCCCACATCCCCAACCTCCGCCCATCCAAGTGGCGGGGTGACCGGACCTCACCATCAGGCAGGTGCGGGTGGTTGCGGTGCAGCTCGTGGCACACGAGGCCGGGGCGCTCCGCAGTGCCAGGAGGACGCCGCAGCTGCTCCAGCTCCAAGCTCAGCGATGTGAGCGAAGCCAGCACCTCCTCCAGGCCGCCCTCCACGACTGGGAGTGGGACTGGGACGAAGCGCCGGCGCCTGCGCAGCCCGTGCAGCTCGGCAGGGGGACCCTGGGCGTGGGGGATGGGGACGGAGGAGAAGAGAGGGGAGATGGGGGAGGGAGAGACCGGGAGAAAGAGAGACAGGCAGAGATGAAGAGGCAGAGAGACACAAATGAGAAAGAGAAGGGAGATAAACAAGGGGCAGAGACAGAGAAAGGAGAGATAAGCAGACAGGGAGAGACACACAGGAAAGAGAGAGACGGATTCAGAGATGGGGAGAAGCCAAGTTGTAAGAGGACAAAAGAGAAAACGCAAGAAAAGCAGAGACAGAGGGACAGAGAGCGGGGAGAGAGACAAAAGATGAAATAGTGGCGCAAGTATCGAGACAGAGACAGATAAAAAAGATGGAGCAAGACAGGGAGGGAGAGATGGGGTCCGAGAGACAAGACCCAGGTCAGAGCCCCTTTCCCCAACCCCCACCTCCCAGGCCAGACCTTCCTTGGGGTTTTGTAGGGAACTACCCTCTTCACCTACATCCTCTGAACGCCTAGTGTGTGCCTGGCCCAGTGGTGGGCACGGAAGGACCCTCTGGGGACACCCAGACATAGTCCTTGCCCTCCCCCCAGGTTTTGGTGCCCAGCCCCCTCTCCCTGTGGAACTCACCGGGGGGCCTGGTGGGCCTGCAGGTCCGGTGTCTCCACGGGGGCCCATGGACCCCTGTAGGGAGAAGTCACAGAATGAACTCTGTCTATGGAGACCCTTCCTACCAACACACACACACACACACACTCTCTCTCTCACACACACTCACACACATGCTCAAACACACACGCACATGCTCACACTCACACACATAAACACACACACTCACACATGGACTCACACACACTTCACACATACACTCAAACACACACACTCACACACACTCAAACACACTCACTCACACACATGTACTCACACACTCACACTCACACACACTCTCACACACTCACACACATGCTCAAACACATGCACACGCTCACACTCACATATTCAAACACACACTCACACATGCACTCACACACACTTCACACACACACTCAAACACACACACATACACACTCGCACACACACTCACACACCCACTCACACACACTCAAACACACACTCACTCACACACACATGCACTCACACACACTCACACACGCACTCACATGCACTCACACACTCACACACACATGCACTCACACACACATGCACTCACACACACTCACACACACACTCACACACACACACACACACACTTCATGGGGAAGGGACATGAAGTTTTCAGCATTAAGCATCAGACACAAATTTTCTTTTCATGTTTTAATGTCTCTGAAATCAGCTTCTTAACATCTTTGGCAAGTCATAGTTTACTTGGCAGAACTGTTTTCTTTCCTAGCAGTTTGTAAAATAATGGTACATCTTATAATTGACGGCATTTTGGATCTGATGAAATACAACAGTAGGTGTTGAATAAATATTTGTCAAAGGCATGATTGCAGGAATAAATAAATGAATGAAGGCAGAGGCGTGGAGGGTTCTGGTAGATTGGAGGGGATGGGGAGCTGGGATATGTAAGCCCACGGAAGTAGGGTGTACTCACCGGAGACCCCTTTGAGCCTTTCTGTCCCAGGGGGCCCTGTAGGGTACAGACAGGAAGAGCTGAGGTCCTGGCCTGGCCCGCCATAGTGACCTCATCCCACAAATGATTCCCTTCATACTCACCGCCACACCTGGGGGCCCAGGATGGCCCAGAGAGCCAATGGGACCAGGGGGACCCTAGGGAAAGGACATCAGGGTCAGTATTGGTGGGGTACACCTTACTGCCCTGACAGATCGCCAGACAAGCTTTCAGTCCCACCAAAGGAAGACCCCAAACCTTAGACAAGTCTCCAGTTCCCCCACAGAGAGACCCCAAACCCCAGACACAGCCTCCAACTTGCCAGTTCTGAGATACAGCTCCCTATTTTCCCTAGACACACCCTCATTAATCCAGACCCATGTTTCCTAGACTCCACACCCACAGTCTCTCAACCCATCCCCTCCTTCAAACATATTCTTCCCACTGAGGTCAGGACACTCACAGGATCTCCCTTGGGACCAGGGGGTCCCTGCACGCCTGGCAACCCCTGATCTCCTTTCTCACCGGCTTCCCCCGGGGGGCCAATGAGACCGATCAATCCAATGTGGCCCTGGAGGACAGAAGAGGCATAGACAGGGGAGGACGTGGGACTATTCAGGGAGGTTTTTCTCCTGGAGCCTTAGGGTGATGAGTTTGGGAGCAGAAGGGAGAGAGGGAAGGAGAGGAGGAGATGGGGAAGAGAATAATGGAATGATGTCCTTACCTTTTCCCCCTTGGGGCCAGCGTCTCCCTTCAGCCCTGGGAGGCCAGAGGGCCCCTGGGAGAAGAGCAAGGGTCAGTCAGGGATTCTCAACTGTGAACTCTCCAGGTCTGTGTGGGTGGTTGGGGGATGGTCAAATGGGAAATTATGCAGATTTCAAATAGGAATTACCAGGGATGGGGGTCAAGGGATGGTTAGCGTAGGCCACCAAGGTGGAATGATGAGAGCTAATGAGGGGTTGATTGGAGGATGGACAATGTGAGTGGTCAGTGGCCAAGGTCAGCCTGGGTAGTCTACCATCAAGATGGAGGGTCAGTGTGGTCAGTGTAGACCATCGAAGTGGAGTGTTAGAGCAGAGGGCTAGTAGAGGTGGGCAGTGTAGGCCATCAAGGTGGAAGATTAAGGCAGAGGGTTATAGAAATGGGCAGTGTAGACCATCAAGGTGGAAGGTCAGAGCAGATGGTCAGTAGCGACGGGCAGTATGGACACTCAGATGGACGGTCAGTGAGGGTCATCCTGCACCAATGCTCACTAGGTGGTCACTAGGTGCCCCGAGTGGTCCTCAGAGCCAGGACCTCAGGGATGAACAAGTCTCTTACCAGGGGGCCGGGAGGGCCCATCTGTCCAGGGGCTCCCAGGAGGCCTGGTTCACCCTGAGGATGGAACAGAACATGGGGTGGGCTGCACCCTGTCGGAACCCAGTGTGGACCCCCCACCATGCACCAGGGGCAGCCCCTCCAAACAGTGATGGGATCACAAGCTGGGAGCAGGCAGAAAGGGGCTGGACCCACCCTGTCCCACCCCTGTCCCACTCTACTCACCACAGGGCCGGGGATCCCTCGAAGACCCTCAGGCCCCACACGTCCAGGGGGCCCTCGAGCCCCCATGGGACCCGTCCTCCCTGGGGGCCCGTCAGGACCTGGTTCCCCCTGAAATGGACACAGGCAAGGGAGTGGGCCAGAGTCAGAGGGTTCCTGCCTCCTGACCTCCTGCCAAGAAGCATCTGGGATCTGGAGGGAGTGGGTCCTGGGGTGGTCACAGGTCCACCCTCTCCTGATGGCCCCACTGTTGGCCTAGAGCAGTGCAGGGACCCTTCCCCTTGTCAGGGGACTCACCTTGGCACCTTTCTCCCCTTCTCTGCCTTCTCGACCCATGGGGCCTGAAGGACCCTGGGAAGGAAAGACAATGAGCAGGGTCTAGGGGCTGACCCAGGGTCTGAGGGGTGAGTGGGGGGCTATGGGTGAGTGGGGTTTGTGAGTGTGTGGGGTCTGTGAGATGAGGGGGGCTGTGGGTGAGTGGGATCTGTAAGGTGAGTGGGGTCTGTGGGGTGAATGAGGTCTGGGTGACTGGGGTCTGTGGGTGAGTGGGGTCTGTGGGGTGAATGTGGTCTGGGTGAATGGGGTTTGTGGGTGAGTGGGATCTGCGGGGTGAGTGGGGGCTATGGGTGAGTGGGGGCTGTGGGGTGAGTGGGGGCTGTGGGGTGGGTGGGGGCTGTGGTGGGTGGGGGCTGTGGGTGAGTGGGGGCTGTGGGGTGAGTGGGGGCTGTGGGTGAGTGGGGGCTGTGGGGTGAGTGGGGGCTGTGGGGTGAGTGGGGGCTGTGGGGTGGGTGGGGGCTGTGGTGAGTGGGGGCTGTGGGGTGAGTGGGGGCTATGGAGTGTGAGTGGAGTCTATGGGGTAAATTGGGGGCTGTGGGTGAGTTGGGGGCTGTAGGATGAGTGGGGTCTGTAAGGTGAGTGGGGACTGTAGGTAAGCTGAGGATCCAGGAGGTGGCTTATCACTCACCCTCTTGCCAGGGGGCCCGGGGGCACCGGGTTCCCCAGAAGCACCAGGCGGACCCTGGAGGAGACAAGGACACCAGTTGTGGTCTCAGCTAATGTTGTTTGAGCCTGACTGTTTTAGGATGCCTAGGACCAGAGGACAGCCTTCCCCAAGCATCACCCCAGCACCAGGCACTCCCACCTCCCACCTACTCCCTCAAGCTGCTCACATTCCTGGGGGTCCCCAGAGAGATGAAGCAGAAGCATCTGCAGGGACCTTGGGTACCCCACCAGCTCACTCCCCTGCCCCCCAATTCACTCACTCATTAGCTCCCCAACCCCCACTCCCACCACCACACCCTCCGTTTTCCCACTCACCGGTCCCCCAACATCACCAGGGTCTCCTTTCTCCCCTGGGGAACCATCTATGCCCTGCATAGGCGGAAGACAGAGTTGGGAGGGGTGATGAGGGTACGTGAGAAATGGGGTGGGCTGGGAGGCAAAAGAAGGTTATTGGTTCCACTGTCAGGGTCCAGGTCTGTGGAGGTGGGGAAATGGGGACAGAATGAGGAAATATGCCAGGATTGGGGAGGGGGTCACACTCACTGAAACTCCAGGGTCTCCTGGGGGCCCTAGATCTCCGGGGAGCCCTGTGGGGCCCTGGAACACAGAATGATTAATAATCACATCTCTGAATTGTGGAGCAATCATGCATTTATGGAACAGATCAACTGTATCCAGGAACAGTTTGGTTTCTGGGGACACATTAGTGAACAAAACATAAAATCCTGGCTTGGTAGAGCGAACATTCTCGTGTTTCATGGGTGCAGGCACTGAGCTAGGAATGCTGCACACATGATCTCACTGCACACAGCCTCCCAGCTTGGGTCTCACAGAGAAAACTGGCCATTCATTTGTCCATTCATTCATCCAACCATTCATCCATTCATCCATCCATCCATCCATCCATCCATTCATCCATTCATCCATCCATCCATCCATTCATCCATCCATCCATCCATCCATCCATCCATCCATCCATCCATCCATCCATTCATCCAGCCATTCACACACTCAGAGAAGAGACACTCCAAACAATGCAATTCAAGTTGAGGTCCCACAGATGCTAAAGCCCCTTCCTTACCTCCACCCACCCCAAACCCTACTGTGGTGGCAGAAGGGCCTCAACTTTCGCCTCAAGGCCAAATCCCACATCCACCCCAAATCTGTCCCAATTCAACCTTAACCTTTACAACAACGTTAGAATGATCTGCTGTGAAACCAACTTTCATGCCATTCAATGATGTATAACCACTGTACGTTTTTGTTTCATTCACACATTTATTCACTAATTCACTCATCCATCCATCCATCCATTCATTCACTCATCTCTTCAGTCATTTTGTTCACCTATGGATCTATCCATTCATTCATACTCATCTCTTCAGTCATTTGTTCACTTGTGGATCTATCCATTCATTCTTGCATCCATTCACTCATTCACTTACTCGTTTGTCCATTTGGCCACTCATTCATTCATCCATTCATTCACATTCATGCATCTATTAATTTACTTATTCATCCATTAATTTACTCATTCATTCATTCATTCACTCATTTATTCGTACACATTTATTCATTCACATATACATATATTCACTGATTTATTCATTTTTCCATTAATTAATTCACTCATTCACCCATTCATTCACTCGTTCATCCATTCATTCACTCATTTATTCATCCATTTATTCACTCACGTATTCATCCATCCACTGAATTATTCACTTGTCCTTTCATTAATTCACTCATTCATCCATTCATCCACTCATTCATTCATCCATCCATCCACCCATTAATTAATTCATCCATGTTCTGGGGGTTGCTCATGAGATCAGTAAATTAGAGGATGCAATCTCTGGCTAGAAGTTTGGGAGAGCTTCAGCCGGGCTTACTGGCTCACGCCTGTAATCCCAGCACTTTGGGAGGCCGAGGCAGGCAGATCACGAGGTCAGCAGATCGAGACTATCCTGGCCAACATGGTGAAAGCCCATCTCTACTAAAAATACAAAAATTAGCTAGGTGTGGTGGTGCGTGTCTGTAGTCCCAGCTACTCGGGAGGCTGAGGCAGAAGAGTCACTTGAACCCCTAAGGCAGAGGGTGCAGTGAGCCGAGATCATGCCACTGCACTCCAACCTGGTGACAGAGCAAGACTCCATCTCAAAAAACAAAAAAAAGTTTGGGAGGGCTTCAAGTACACTCAAGTGCCCCCTCCCATGTCTGCCCCCACTTCCCCCCAGGACTCACCACGTTCCCTTTGGCTCCATCCTCTCCAGGGGGACCTTTCTTGCCTGGGGGTCCAGCAGCTCCAGATGGGCCTGAGTCCCCCTTTTCACCAATGTCTCCCTTGGGCCCCTTTACAGAAAGAGGTCGGAGGTCAGAGTGGTCTGGACTCTCCAGGCATCAAGGATTGGCATACTTGGATTCAGGCATTGGGGTGGTCTGGGACTTTTCTGGGGTCAGGGTTCAGAGTAGCCTAGGTTGTCCAAGGGTCAAAGGTCAGAAGGAGCTGGGACTTATGACAGTGAAAGATCTGGACGGTCTAGGTGCCCACTGGTCACGTGCAAGGTCGGCCTAGCCCATGTGCTGTTCTTGAGCAAATTAGAAGAGGGGCTCCCTCTGGGCAACTCATCCTCAAGTCAGGACTCATGACTCAGATTTGAGTCCTCACCTATCTCCTGGGCCATGCAGTCTTGTGCAGTGTGCAACCTGCAGAACTGTATATAGCAGCCCTATCTGAGACCTTCCAGGTGTCCTTCCTCAAGGTAGTCAGGGATGGCCATAGGACAGGGGTGAATGGATGACCTTGGACTGCCCAGAGGTCAAAGTGGCCCAAGATGCCCAGGGGTCAGGGGTTCCCTGAGTTGGGTGCAGGGACCACATCACACAGTCACTCACCGGGATGCCTGGGGCTCCTGGAGGCCCTGGGTCTCCAGCCTCCCCTGGCTCACCCTGCAGGAGGCAAAGTGAGAGTGGGGAAAGGTCCCATCCTAGCAGACAGGGAGGGGCTCCCCAGAATGTCCCTGCCCAATAGGACTAGATTCATCTCTTCCCCCCGTGCAGCCCCTGCCTTCCCTCACTCACCTTCTCACCTACAGCGCCTGGCTGACCAACTCCTCCAGGCAGTCCTGGAGTGCCCTGGAGAGACAGCAAGGGGTAGGAGTGGGACAGTGGAATCCCAACATCCTCTTCTTAGGAAATGGGTGTCCCCATTTCTGAGCCATCCTGGCCCCCCAAGAGTTCTCACCTCTGATCCACTGGGACCTTGGGGACCCCGAGGACCTGGAGCTCCATGGGGACCCTGTGGAAGGTCAGTATTAGTATCCAGTGACCACAGCTCCCCCCCAAAAGGCCACAGTGACCACAGATACCACTCTCGATGCTTGTGACCCTCAGGGCCCTTAAAATGACAATGTCCCTCAAATGAATCTAATGCCTGCCCCCACCCTATAACCCCACCATCCTCCCGCTCCCACCTTCCTCTGGGAGTGCATACCATGGACCCGACGTCTCCGACCTCCCCTTTCTCTCCGGGAGGGCCTGGCAGCCCCTGTGGAACAAAGAACCAAGATTGGGGCACCAGGTAGGCAGAATCAGAGGTGCCACCCCCAAACCCAGATACCCACCTGTAGTCCAGGAGGGCCTATCACCCCCACAAAGCCTCTGACTCCATCATCTCCTTTCTGCCCAAAGAGGCCTGGGGGTCCCCGGCGCCCCTGAGCCCCATCTGCTCCCTGGAAGAATACAAACAGGGGCACATTTAAGGTCTGGGTCAGGGATTAGGGTAGATTGAGTCTCAAGGGTCAAGACTGAGGTTAAGGGTTGGAGTCAGGATTCAGATTAAGTTTAGGGAGGGTCAAGGTTGAGTTGGAGTTGGGGTCCAGGTTAAGGAACAGGGCTTGGGAATGAAGTCAAGGGTTGAGTCAAAGTGTTAAACAGTGAATCAGATTTGCCATCGAGGTTCAGGTCATGGGCAGGGTTCAAATGGGGTTCAGATGGAATTTAGGGTTGGGTTTGAGGTTGGAGCCAGGGTCATATTCAAAGTTTGAGTTCAGGTCTGGGGTCAGCATTGGAAGAGTAGGTCAGAGTTGGGGTTAAGGATAGGGCCGTATGTTCCTATTGTATGGTAATAAATAAACACAAAAGGACAGGTCTGGGTCAGGGCTTGGTTAAGAGATTGGAAGATAAGGCTTTTGTTTGGTTGGTCGTTTTTGTTTGTTTGTTTTTGTTTGTTTGCTTTGCTTTGCTTTGTTTTGAGGAGTCTCACTCTGTCACCCAGGCTCGAGTGCAGTGGTGAGATATCTGCTCACTGCAACCTCTGCCTCCCTGGTTCAAGCGATTCTCCTGCTTCAGGCTCCCGAGTAGCTGGGATTACAATCGTGTGCCGCTGTGCCTGGCTTCTTTTTTTTTTTCTCTCTCTCTCTCTCTCTTTTTTTTTTTTTTTCTTTTTTGAGACGGAGTCTCCCTCTGTCACACAGGCTGGAGTGCAGTGGTGCGATCTTGGCTCACTGCAACCTCTGCCTCCGGGGTTCAAGCAATTCTCCTGGCACAGCCTCCCAAGTAGCTGGGATCACAGGGTCCCGCCACCATGCCTGGGTGAGTATTTTTGTATTTTTAGTAGCGATGGGGTTTCACCGTTTTGGCCAGGATGATCTTGAACTTCTGACCTCAGGTGATCCACCCGCCTTGGCCTCCCAAAGTACTGGGATTACAGGCATGAGTCACCGTGTCTGGCTGAAGATAAGGTTTGAATAGGACTGAGGTTAAGGTCATGAGCATAGTTGAGACTGGGGCTGAAATGGGGTTCAGAGCTGGGTTTAGGTCGGAATTTACTTCAATTTTAGGGCTGAGTATATATTGGACATCAATATAGAGGGGCAGATCAAGGTTGAGGATGAGGATTGAACCAGATTCTGGGGTTGAGTCCATATTGGGTGTTGGTATTGAGGGGAAGACATGGTTGCGCAGGGATTGAATCAAATTCTGAGGTTGAGTTTACATTGGGTGTTGTCACTGAGGGGAAGACATGGTTGGGTTAGGATTAGGCCAGATTCTGAGGTTGAGTTCACATTGGGTCTTGGCATTGAGAGGAAGACATTGTTGGGTTCGAACTGACTCCGATTCTGGGGTCAAGTTCATATTGGGTGCTGGTATTGAGGGGAAGACATGGCTGGGCAGGGATTGAATCAATTCTGAGGTTGGGTTTACATTGGGTGTTGTCACTGAGGAGAAGACATGGTTGAAGTTGGGATTGAGTCCAGTTCTGGGGCTGAGTTCATATTGAGTGTTGGCACTGAGGGGAAGACATGGTTGGGTTGGTATTAGGCCAGATTCTGGGGTTGAGTTCACATTGGGTGTTGGCATTGAGAGGAAGACATTGTTGGGTTGGAATTGACTCCGATTCTGGGGTCAAGTTCATATTGGGTGCTGGTATTGAGGGGAAGACATGGTTGGGTTGAGATTTACTCAGATTCTGGGGGTGAGTACATATTGGGTGTTGGCATTGAGGGGAAGACATGGTTGGAGTTGGGATTGAGCCAAATTCTGGGGGTAAGTTCATATTGGGTGTTGGTATTGAGGGAAAGACATGGTTGGGTTGGGACTGGGCCAGATTCTGGGGTTGAGTTCACATTGAGTGTTGACACTGAGGGGAAGACATGGTTGGGTTGAGATTGTGCCAAATTCTGGGGTTAAGTTCACATTGGGTGTCAGTATTGAGAAGAAGATATAGTTGGGTTGGGGTTGACTCCGAATCTGGGGTTGGGTTAATATTGGGTGTTGGTATTGAGGGGAAGACATAGTTGGGTTGAGATTGAATAAGATTCTGAGGGTGAGTTCATATTGAGTGTTGGTATTGAAGGGATGACATGGTTGGATTAGGATTGACTCCAATTCTTGGAGTGAGTTCACATCGGGTGTCGGTACTGAGGGAGGATCAGGGTTGGGTTTGAGGTTTGGATTGAGTCAGTGTACTTCCACTGTCATTTGCTCCCACTAGCCCTCTCATCAAGGATCCAGAGAAGGACTGCAAAGCTGGGGCCACTCACCGGGGGACCTGGGTGTCCTGCAGGACCCCGTATCCCTGGTTGTCCAGGTGGGCCCTGGGAGAACAGGAAACAGAATCAAAAAATTCCCTCAGGTTTAAGATTAGAGAGGGCACTGGAGCTATCAATCACTGCCTCCCAACCCACACCCCCTACCAGGCAGCAACAGCTACATCCCCCCAAATCCTGTCTTCTCAGCCACCAACTGACGAGATCAGACAAACATCTGTCCTAAGCCAAGCCCTGGCCATCAGGACCTTTCCTCACAAGCTCCACCAAGACCCAGGGATGAAGCTGGCTCAATGATGCAAGACACTGGGGCTGACGTTCGGAGGGAAGTTGGGTATCAGATGCCTCAGTGCCTGCCACGCAGAGTCACGGGCAGAGGGAAGGACATGTCACTTAGAATGGAGAAGGAGGTTACCCGCACCCCAGTGCCTTTCCAGTTCTTTGGGAGCCCCAGCTATCCCTGTCCTCTCTGCATTTGGGTTCTGTGGACCCATTGCTCCAGGAAGCTCAAGTACCTTCTGTTGCATGTAGGTATCAAGATGGTACCCTGGACGGCAGAAAACTCCATGGCCTCTCCTACCCCGTGAAGAATGATCTCTACATCCCTGGCCTCCTCTCTCTTCTGCTACCCACCCCGCCCCACCTCACTGGGGATCTCTACTCACCGCATCTCCTTTATCGCCTTTACTCCCCTTGTGTCCAGGGGCACCCACATCTCCCTGCAGAGGAAATGGGATGAAGACCCAGCTTCCGTTCACCTCCATCCTCCCCTGGACCCTTCCTCTCTGTGAGTCCCTCACCTTGTCCCCTTCCTCGCCAGAAGGCCCAGCAGCTCCAGGGGGTCCCAGAGGCCCCAGGGGCCCTGGGATCCCATCTTTGCCGGTGGGGCCAGGGGGGCCACGTTCTCCCTGTTGTGGGAAATGGAAAGGGGGATGTCAGGGCAAGAATGTCCTGCAGGAGCCATGTCCTGGGATGTGGCAGGGCCAGACCCTGAGGAGGCCCTAAGAATGGGATGGGCAAGTCACTTACCGGGGACCCCTTCTCGCCTGCAGGGCCAACGGGGCCTTGGCTGCCACTTTGGCCAGGAAGTCCAATGCCTCCTGCTGGGCCCACAGGACCCCGCTCACCAGGGGATCCCTGAAAACAGGGTGACGAATCAGGAATAATACCAGTAGTAGCTCTCCTTTATGGAGGATTTTTAAGCCACCAGGCACTGAGTTCTGTGGTTACCAGGATTATATCTAACCTGTTCCCTTCCTGCAGTGGCCAGAGGGTGCCTGTGAGCACTTGAGGGGCTGGGCACATTCCTCCCCTGCTCAAGAACCATGGCTCCCATCTCACTTAGAACAAAAGCCAAAGTCCTCCTGGCAGCGTGTGTATATATATATATATATATTTGTAGAGACAGGGCCTGGCTATGTTGCCCAGGTTGGTCTCAAACTCCTGGGCTCAAGCGATCCTCCAGCCTCAGCCTCCCAAAGAGCTAGGATTACAGGCATGAGCCACCACACCTGGCCCAAGAAAAGGGGTTTTTATATGTTGGTGGCCAACACACAGGTTAAGTATTTGTTGGATAAATGATCTCAATGAGGTTTGTGATCATACATGAGATGAGGCTTCTCATCATGGCTATTTTACAGACAAGGAAACTGAGGCTTGCCAAGGACTAAAACGGCCCAGCCAGTGAGCAACAGAACTGACCTTGGCTCACTGCAACCTCCACCTCCCAGGTTCAAGTGATTCTCCTGCCTCAGCCTCTAGAGTAGCTGGGATTACAGGCATTCACCGCCATGCCTGGCTAATTTTTGTATTTTTAGTAGAGACAAGGTTTCACCGTGTTGGCCAGGTTGATCTCGAACTCCTGGCCTCAAGTGATTCGCCTGCCTTGGCCTCCATCATGGGTTTTATTATGACAATGTCAAGCTTCCAAGACACCTTGAGTCCCCTCCACCCTGCCCCCACCCAGCACAAGCGGTTATACTTACACTGGCCCCCACAGGCCCTGGGGGGCCCTTATCACCCTTCAAGCCAGTAGGTCCCTGAAGTAGGAGATAATTCACAGTCAAGAGACTCCCAAGGGTGTCCCCAAGTCCTGTCTTCCTCTGTGGGGAGCTCACAGTCCCCACCTCTCTCCTGGGACTGGACACTGAGCTTTGAGGGGTCTGCCTTCTCCAGTTCCCTCCAGCATTTCTTTGCTTTCATCATTTCCCACATCCCAAATGCCATTCCCCCATCCCTCCCCTGACCCCCCCATCCTTTCCTTCTCTAAGGGACATGCAGGAGGGTCTCCAAAGATACTCACCGGGTCCCCAGGGCCCCCCTTGGGGCCGGGAAAGCCCCTGAGTCCAGCTGGTCCTTCCTTCCCAGGGGGTCCTGGTGGTCCCAGTTCCCCCTGCAGGAGTGCAGAGGAGGGAAGTCAAGCTCCAGGGAGGGGATATCTCCGTCCAGTCTGTGACTCAGGGCCCCCTCCCCCATGAGACTGTTTCTGAGCCTTCGGTTGATCTTGGATGTTCAACCAAGGTCTCTAACGGACAGGGTCTCACCTTCGCCCCCTCTCTGCCTTCCAGGCCAGGAAGACCTTGTTCGCCAGGAGGTCCAGGGGGGCCTGGAGGCCCCCTTTCACCCAGAGGTCCCGTTTCTCCTGTCTTTCCCTGGTGAGGAAGCAGGTTCCTCTTGAGTTGGGGCGGCCTAGGGGAGTCGCTTAGGAGTCCAGCTTTCCCCTAAGTATCCCCCAACTGGTACAAAACAAGGGAGGTTTATGGAGTCCGTTCTGACCTGAGGGCCTAAGACACCAGCTGGTCCAGGAGGGCCTGTCTGACCTTGGAAACCCTAGAGAGAAAAATTAAATGGGGGTGGGGGGTGTTACAAGGGGGAAGGGATGGAGGACGGGGAGACAGGGAAGACCTGATGGAATCAGGAATCTG
Organism: Macaca nemestrina; assembly: GCF_043159975.1. Taxonomy (NCBI): domain Eukaryota; kingdom Metazoa; phylum Chordata; class Mammalia; order Primates; family Cercopithecidae; genus Macaca; species Macaca nemestrina. Next base: position 9,423,029 of record NC_092144.1, read on the forward strand.
GCCACTGGTGCGGTGGCTCACGCCTGTAATCACAGCACTTTGGGAGGCAGAGACAGGTGGGTCACTCGAAGCCAAGAGTTGGAGAGCAGCCTGGCCAATATGATGAAGCCCCGTACTAAAAATACAAAAATTAGCCAGGCGTGGTGGCGCGCGCCTGTAGTCCCGCTCAGGAGGCTGAGGCAGGAGAATTGCTTGAACCCGGGAGACAAAGGTTGCAGTGAGCCAAGATCGCCCCCACTGCACTCTAGCCTGGGTGACAGAGTGAGACTGTGTCTCAAAAACAAAACAAAACACACACACACACACACACACACACACACACAAACAAAAAAAAGAAAAAAGGATCAGCAATCAAAGGTTGAGGGGTTACTCACCAATTCTCCTCTCTGTCCAGGGTGCCCTGGTCGCCCATCTTTACCTTGGTGACCCTGGGGATGAGGTGGGAAAGAGTTGGGGCACAGATACAGGGCCTCCTCCCTTCCCACATCCTCCACCCACCCAACCCCCAATGAGGGTGACCTCACTCACAGGGGGGCCCTTTGGCCCAGGGAATCCTGGGGGGCCTTGCAGACCAGGGAGGCCCTGAAATGGAACCGGAAGTCATTGTCTCATCCTTCCTGCCTCTCTGCCCACTCCCTGAGCCCCACATAATGACAATAGGATGCAGCACACATTGAGTGCTTACTGCATGCCAGGCATGGGCAGGGCATTCTCCGCACAGTCAGTCATTTTATTCACCACTGCGGCTGGGAGACTGAGGTTATTCCCATTTTACAGAGGAGAAAACTAAGGTACAGAGAGGTTAAGTGACTTGCCCAAGGGCACACAGTAGGTGAGTGGCAGAGAACTCATGGCTCTCTGACTTCAGAGGCTGTGCTCCTTTTTTTCTTTTCTTAAAGATGGAGTCTTGCTCTGTCACCCAAGCTGGAGTGCAGTGGTGTGATTAGCTCACTGCAGCTTCCAACACCTGGGCTCAAGCAATCCTCTCATCTCAGCCTCCAGAGTAGGTGGGACTACAGGCGTGCACCACCACACCCAATTAAGCTCTGCTCTTACCACTGCATTATAATGTCTCTTCATCTCTTGGACTTGTCCTCCACTCAGAATCTCTCTCTCTCTCTGACACACATACACATGCACATTCACACACACACACACACACACACACACTCACCTTTTCTCCAGGGATCCCGGGGGCCCCGTCCTGGCCCACATCGCCCTAGGACAGAGTGAATGAGACTCAGGCCCCAGAACAAACTCAACTGGGAAGAATTGGGAGGGACTGGCTGAGCCTGAGGCATGGGGGGCCTTGATTGCCCACCCATCCCATACCTTGGGGCCTGGTTGCCCTGTGGCACCCGGTTGCCCCCTCTCTCCACGGGACCCCTGAACAAAAAAAAAGCAAAGATCAGATATGAGGGGTTGGGGGAGCCTGGGAGATGAGACCAAGTCTTCCAGGTCCCCTCCCCTTGTGACTCCCTCTCCAGGGACATTGATGTAACCCAAACCCTTTCCCTGCCCTCTGATGACCTCTCCACCACCTTTCCTTCCCAGCCGTGTCCCCAGGTCCCAGCAGGGTAGGGGGCACTCTCTATTTTCTTACTGGTGGTCCCCGCTCTCCTTCCAGGCCTGGCTGCCCTGCCTTTCCCTGAAAATAAATTGTAAGAGAGAAAGCAGAAGAGAATTAGGGTGCAAAGGCATGATGCAAACACAAAAAGGCACCCAGTCACAGACCCAGAAAGCTGTCTGCCACACATTTATTCACAAGCCTTTCAGTCATACACATACACACAAATACAACTTGTACTCAAAACCACACAAAGATCTCAAACACACAATTATAACTATGATTGCATCTACAGAGTCCAAACGTGCAAGCATGTTTGCCCACAGATCCATATATTTATCACAGTTGTGCAGTATGCATACATGATTGCATGCAATCATGGCATGCGTTTGGCAATCCACAGCCTGAAGATGACACAGAACTCATCATGTAATACATCTCTTGCACATATGTATACACACTGTAAACATAGGCAGGCCCGGATTCATCTGAGGACTTTGTCCTGATAAACACAGCAGTATACATACACTCATGAATGTAAATACAATGTTCATTAACACTGTTACAATACACATGTAGCAACACAAATACAATACATGCCTGTATACACATCACTCAGTGTGCACAGAAACACACACATGTGTATACACATGTCCTTTCACACATGTGTACAAGCTTCTTGCACACATTTATGCCCACCATCATGCAAAGTGCATGCAGATTCATGCCCTTGTTCACCCAGGCACAGGCCTGCAGGCTGCAGCATTCAAACTCTGTCTCATCTATATTGAAAGATACATGAGGCCAGGTGCAGTGGCTCACGCCTGTAACCCCAGCACTCTGGGAGGCTGAGGCGGGTGGATCACGAAGTCAGGAGATGGAGACCATCCTGGCTAACACGGTGAAACCCCGTCTCTACTAAAAAATACAAAAAGTTAGCCGGGCATGGTGGCGGGCGCCTGTAGTCCCAGCTACTCGGGAGGCTGAGGCAGGGAATCATTTGAACCTGGGAGGCTGAGATCGCACCACTGCACACCAGCCTGGGCGATAGAGCGAGACTCCATCTCAAAAAAAAAAAAAAAAAAAAAAGAAAGAAAGAAAGAAAGAAAGATACATGAAACACACATACACATACTTAAAGTCATATTCATGGTAATACCATGTGTAATCACCTACACGTGTCATGCATTGCATATAATAGCATGTGTGCACACAAGTGCTTCCAGGCATAGACACAGACACTCATGGTCCACCCATCATCAGACACAACCACACATGCTGTTCCCCTCAGACAAGTTCACCCCTCTCCTTTACCCCCAGTCATGACTCACCGACTTCCCTTTCTCTCCTATGGGTCCCAGGGACCCGGGAAATCCAATGGATCCCTGAGTGGAGAGAATTAGAAGACATGAGGGTGAGGAGTGAGTGGTGGGTGGAACTGACCCCTCATACCATCCTTTGAGGCATTTCCAGGTCACTGATTCCAGAAGCTTCCTTAGTCTCTACAGCCCCAGCCTCCTATAAGGCAGCCCTCTTCTCTCCTCTCACTTCCTCTCCTCCCTTCTCGTTTCACTGCAGCAAAATTAACCTCCTCGATGTTCCTTGGGCACAGCAGTATATTCCTGCCTCAGGGCCTTTGCACTGGCTGCTCTCTTTGGCTGAAATTCTCGTCTCCTAGGTCTCCACAAAGTCAGCCACTCCTGACCATTTGGATCTCATTCAGATGTCACCTCCTTAGAATGCCTTTCTGCCACCATCCTGGCTTCCACACTGCCCAAGTTACCCTCCGTCTGTCACATTGTGCCATTTTGTTTTCCGAAGAACAATTGCATTGAAATGACCCTTACTGACTTACTTATTCAATGCCCCACTGTAGCATAGCTCACTGGTCTTATACCCCACTGCCTAGCACACGGTGAGTGCTTTTTAATATTTGTTAACTGACTCCAGTCCATGCTGGAGGAACCATTCCTCCACCTGGGGGAAGACATCACAGGCTCTGATATCCTCTCCCACACCTCACTGTGCAGACTGAGTTCAGATCAGAAAAAACAGTTGCCCAAGTTACCCAGTCTGTGGTGGCATCCCGCCTCAAAGCCCATTTCGGGCTCCCTCTACTCTCCCTTCCCATCTGGGGTTTCCATGGTCCCTATACTCTTTTTTTGTTTGTTTTGTTTTTAAGAGACAAAGCCTCACTTTGTCACCCAGGCTGGAGTGCAGTGGTGCAATCATAGCTCACTGCAGCTTCAACCTTCTGGGCTCAAGTGATCCTCCTACCACAACCTCCTGAATAGCTGGGACTACAGATGCACGCCACCATGTCCAGCTAATTTTAAAAATAAATTTCTAGTAGATATGGGGTCTCACTATGTTGCCCAGGCTGGTCTTGAACTCATGGCCTCTAGCGATTCTCCTACTTCAGCCTCTGAAAGTGCTGAGAGTACAGGTGTGAGCCACCACACCTGGCCCCAACACTCTTTGAGGGTCCTGAACACTTGCACACAAGGACTTTCTAAAACCTTAGTCTATGCCAGGTACAGTGGCTTACACTTGTAATCCCAGCACTTTGGGAGGCCAAGGTAGGAGAATCACTTGAAGCTGTGAGTTTGAGATCAGCCTGGGCAACATAGTGAGACCCTGTCTCTGTAAAACATTAAAAAATTCGTCAGGTGATGTGCACCTGTGGTTCCCAGCTACTCAGGAGGTTGAGGGAGGAGGACTGCTTGAGTCCAAGAATTGGGGGCTGCAATGAGCTATGATTGCACTATTGCACTCCAGCCTGAATGACAAAGCGACACCCTGTCTGAAAGGAAAGCAAGAACGGAAGGAAGGAAGGAAGGAAGGAAGGAAGGAAGGAAGGAAGGAAGGAAGGAAGGAAGGAAGAAAGGAGAGGCCAGGTGCGGTGGCTCATGCCTGTAATCCCAGTACTTTGGGAGGCCAAGGTAGGCGGATCACGAAGTCAGGAGATTGAGACCATCCTGGCTAACCCCGTCTCTACTAAAAAATACAAAAAATTAGCCGGGCATGGTGGCGGGCGCCTGTAGTCCCAGGTACTTGGGAGGCTGAAGCAGGAGAATGGCATGAACCTGGGAGGCAGAGCTTGCAGTGAGCCAAGATTGCGCCACAGCACTCCAGCCTGGGTGACAGAGCGAGACTCCATGTAAAAAAAAAAAAAAAAAGAAAAGAAAAGAAAGAAAGAAAGAGAGAGAGAAAGATAAAAGAAAGTAAAAGAGGAAAGAAAGAGAGACAGAGAGACTGAGAGAGAGAGAAAGAAAGAAAGAGAGAGAAAGAAAAGAGAAAAGAAAAGAAAAAAGAAAAGGGAGGGCGATGCAGGGAGGGAGGGAAGGAAGGGAGGGAGGAAGAAAGAAAGGAAGAAAGGAAGGAAAATAAAGTTGTCTATTAAAACTAAGTTAAAAGTTTTTTTCCCAATCATTAAAAAGAAAAAAATAAAAAAATAAGTTAAAGGAAAAGGAGTCAATGTAAAGGGAAATCACTGAAAAAAAAAACTGTCAACTTCAACGTAGGCGAGATAACTATCAGCTCAACAGAGCAAAAATGTGAAACTCTAGGAGGATTCTGCCCTCAAATATCTTCCCAAATGTCTATTTTTTTTTCTTTTGAGACAGAGTCTCACTCTGTCGCCCAGAGTGGAGTAAGTGGCACCATCTCAGCTCAATGCATCCTCCGCTTCCCAGGCTCAAGCAATTCTCCCGCCTCAGCCTCCGGGTACCTGGGATTACAGGCACCCACCACTGCACCCAGCTGATTCTTGTATTTTTAGTAGAGATGGGGTTCTCCCATGTTGGCCACGCTGGTGGTGAACTCCTGACCTCAGGTGATCCACCCGCCTCGGCCTCCCAACGTGCTGAGATTACAGCCATGAGCCATGGCGCCCGGCCCCAAATGTCTTTAGGTTCCTCCTCTACTCTATAGAAACAGAACTCATCAGTGATATAATATGGGTGTAGTTTAGGCAGAAAAATGAATCTCATCAGTATCCTCACCCATCAAAACATTGGCAAACAAATGTTATGTTTTTATATAAGTACGTTTTTGCATAAGTACATTTGACTATAAGTTATAATTAATTCAAGATATGTAAGATGTGTATTTTATGATTCTGTGATTCTCCCCTTTAACTGATATTGTTGGTGAATGAAACTTAATCACACCAAATGAAAGGATCCTACAGTTTTATAATCACTGTCATCATCACCATTATCAACATTATTATAATCAAAATGATGAGATGGAAATTACTGGGACGTCTGTTTCATAGCAGAGAAAACAGGCTCAAGAAACTTGCCCAAGATCGCGGAGCAGGTAAGAGGGTATTTGAGCCCAAGTCTGTGTGATGCCAAAGCTCACTTTAAAAAAATTTTTTTGAGACAGAGTACCCCTCTGTCACCCAGGCTGGGGTGTAGTGGCAAACAATTCTCCTGTCTCAGCCTCTTGGGTAGCTGGGATTACAGGTGCATGCTACTATGCCCAGTTAATTATTTTGTATTTTTAGTAGTGACAGGGTTTCACCACATTGGCCAGGCTGGTCTCAAACTCCTGACCTCAAGTGATTCACCTGCCTCTGCCTCCCAAATTGTGGGGATTACAGCTGTGAGCCACTGCGCCCGGCCACATCTGGCTAATTTTTTTTTTCTTTTTTTTTTTTTTCTTTTTTTTTTCTTTTTTTTTTTTTTTTTTGAGACGGAGTCTTGCTCTGTCACCCAGGCTGGAGTGCAGTGGCCGGATCTCAGCTCACTGCGAGCTCCGCCTCCCGGGTTCACGCCATTCTCCTGCCTCAGCCTCCCGAGTAGCTGGGACTACAGGCGCCCGCCACCTCGCCCAGCTAGTTTTTTTGTATTTTTTTAGTAGAGACGGGGTTTCACCGTGTTAGCCAGGATGGTCTCGATCTACTGACCTCGTGATCCGCCCGTCTCGGCCTCCCAAAGTGCTGGGATTACAGGCTTGAGCCACCACGCCCGGCCTTTTTTTTTTTCTTTAGATGGAGTTTCGTTCTTGTTGCCCAGGCTGTAGTGCAATGGCATGATCTTGGCTCACTGCAACCTCTGCCTCCTGGGTTCAAGCGGTTCTCCTGCCTCAGCCTCCCGAGTGGCTGGGATTACAGGTATGCACCACCACGCCTGGCTAATTTTGAATTTTTAGTAGAGACGGGGTTTCTCCATGTTGGCCAGGCTGGTTTTGAACTCCTGGCCTCCAGTGATCCGCCTGCCTCTGCCTCCCAAAGTGTTTGGATTACAGCCATGAGCCACCATGCCTGGCCACATCTGGCTAATTTTTATATGTTTTTGTAGAGAAAACGTTTTGCCATTTTGCCCAGTCTGGTCTTGAATTCCTGGGCTCAAGCAATCCTCTCACTTCAGCCTCTTAGGGTGCTGGGATTATAGGCATGAGCCACTATGCCTGGCCAAAGCCCACATTTTACATTTTCTCAATGGCCCGTGGGGCGGGCAGCTCATCCCCCAAGACCACAGCCTAGAACCTTGGACGTTAGTCTCTGAATCCTGCCCATCTCCATCTCTACCTCCACCCCCAGCTTCCTACCTTAGGTCCAGGGCGTCCTGGATAACCTGGGAGACCTGGTACACCAAGCTTGCCCTGCAGAGAGGTTATGGGACAAAGGTCAGAAATTGCAACCTGGAGGTCAGAGGAGGAAAGGTCAGGCTGGCTGGGGCATGGTGAATGGGCTAATGGGATGGGAGTCAGGGAAACAAAGTTCAAGTCCTCGCTCCTGCCTGCTAGGGGCATATCCTTGGGCAGGTCAATCAGCCATTCCAAGTCTCAGTTTTCCTTGTCTGTAAAATGGGATGAAAATGCCTATTGCATGTGTTGGTTATGGAGATAAACACATAAGTTGGGTGCATTAAATTGCTCTATAATGCTGAGCTGAGGAATTAAAGATGACAAGGATGGTAGCAACCTCCTGAGGTCGAAGGTTTAATAAAAGGGCAAAGGGTAAAGGGCAGAGGGAAAAGGTTGGGGACCCCTTGACTGTGGGAGGCTGGAGGGTGGAGTCATTTACCTTCTCGCCAGCTGAGCCTGGGGGCCCCTCCTCGCCAGCCTGCCCCGCCTGCCCCTTCAGCCCCTCGGGACCATCCTCTCCCCGGGGACCTGGAGCTCCGGGTTTCCCCTGGAAGAAAAAGGAGTCTTTAATATCCATCTTTTGTCCTTCCTGCTCTGTCTAGCCCCAGCTCATCCCCTTCCCATCTTCCCCGAGCCCCCCAGACCCACACCACCCCTCATCTGGTCTTACCCGATCACCTTTGAGCCCCACATCGCCCTTGAAGCCCGGGAAGCCGTCCTCTCCCTGGGTGAGACAGACAGAGGCCAGAAGTGAGGGCCTCGGGGAAGGAACACAACCAGGACCCCATGACTGGGGCTCCCTCTCCTCTGATGAATTCTTCTCTCCTCACCTTCTCGCCTTTCTCCCCCTGGAGGCCCCGGTTGCCTGAAGTGCCCTGAAAAATAAAAAAGCTCTCAAGCTTCTTCCCTGCTTAAGAAGGAACCCAAACTCAGTCCCCTGCTCTAAAGCAGCCAGGATAGTCCCAAGAGGATGCTAGGCAGAAGCTGGGAGGGGCAGCTTCAGAAGAAATGATCTTTCCCCAGAGACCCCTCCCTCCCCACTGGAGGCCTCCCAAGGTCATCTGTGCGGGGGTGTGCGGGGAAGGCCAAATTTCCAAGTAAGTGATTCCCATCTCCTGGAGACGCTTTATCCACAGTTCCTTCTGGCAGAAGAAAGAGGATGAACATTCCAGGCCCGGACCTCATTATAAAGGCAAAGGAATGTTCCCCACTGTGCCAGCTACAAGGCGACTGTGCTTGGCTATGGAGACAGCGCTTAGTACAAGTCTGGATGCTGCTCATACCAAACTCTGAACACTGCGCTTGGCTGCAACATCTCTGAGCTCAGTGGCTACAATGACAATGCACTTGGATCCAATACAACCCATGTGGTTAGTCTCCAGCCACAGAGAAACAATGTAACTGAGCTTGGCTGCAAGTTGTTCTCTAGCTTTGGCTACAATGTAACTAGACTCAACTACTACAGGTAGGGATTGGTTACAATGTAACTAGACTCAACTAGGGATCAATTAATGTAACTAGAGGCTGGGCATGGTGGCTCACGCCTATAATCCCAACATTGTGGGAGGCAGAGGCTGGAGGATTGCTTGAGCCCGGGAGTTCCAGACCAGCCCGGGCAACATAGGAAAACCTCATCTATACAAAAAGTACAAAAAAAAAAAAAAAAAAAAAAAAGTAGCCAGATGTGGTGACGTGCACCTGTAGTCCCAGCTACCTGGGAGGGTGAGGTGGGAGGACTGATTGAGCCTGGGAGCTCCGGGCTGCAGTGAGTGAACTGTGATGGTGGTACTGCACTCCAGCGCAGGCAACAGAGTGAGACCCTGTCTCAATAATAATAATAATAATCAAATGAAAAAACTGCCAAGCCTGGTGGCATACACCTATAGTCCTAGCTATTCTGGAGGCTAAAATGAGGGGATTACTTGAGCACAGGAGTTGAAGGCTTCAGTGAGCCATGATTATGCTACTATATTCCAGCCTGGACAACAGAGAAGACCCTGTCTCTAAAAAATAAAACGTTTAAGGCTGGGCGTGGTGGCTCACACCTGTAATCCCAGCACTTTGAGAGGCCAAGGTGGGCGGATCACCTGAGATCAGGAGTTCAAGACCAGACTGACCAACGGAGAAACCCTTTCTCTATAAAAAATACAAAAATTAGCCAGGCATGGCGGCACATGCCTGTAATACCGCTACCCGAGAGGCTGAGACAGGAGAATCATTTGAACCTGGGAGGCAGAGGTTGTGGTGAGCCCAGATGGTGTCACTGCACTCCAGCCTGGGCAACAAGAGCAGAACCAGGTCTCAAAAACAAAAACAAAAAAAGATAAAAAATGTAACTATGCTTGGCTACAATGTAACTCTGAGAGTGATGCTTGCCAGACTCTGTGCCTGCTACAGTATAGCCAATTCCTTGATTATAGAGTGTCTAAGCTTGTCTAATGTTCAGGTAAATTACATCTATATTTGGTTACAATGTCACTGGACTCAGCTTCCATATGGATGTGAACTCTAACGCCCCTGCACCTCTATTTAGCCAAGGTGCAGCTCTTGGCTTAAGTCAGCATTAGTGTGCGTATAGATTATGTGATTCTGAGTTTGAGTTAACACAACCCTTGGGCCAGGCGCAGTGGCTCACGCCTGTAATCCCAGCCACTTTGAGAAGCCAAGGAGGGTGGATCACCTGAGGTCAGGAGTTCGAGACCAACCTGGCCAACATGGTGAAACCCTGTCTCTACTAAAAATACAAAAATTACCCGGGCCTGGTGGTGCATGCCTGTAGTCCCAGCTACTCAGGAAGCTGACGCAGGAGAATCGCTTGAATCAGGGAGGAGGCAGAGGTTGCAGTGAACCGAGATCACTCCACTACACTCCAGCCTGGGTGACAAAGCGAGACTCTGTCTCAAAAAAAAGAAAAAAGAAAAAGAAAAAAAGAAAAAAGAAATAAATGTGTTCGGCCTCTAATGGGTTTAGCTGTTTTCAGGAACAAGGTGACAAGGTGACAACACACTGTAAGGCTGTCCTTGGCTGTGCAGCTCCAAACCACAGTCCCATGACATCTGGCCTGACCAGCTGATTCCCCTCTCCACACATTCAGAAGTTTCCAATGGAGCTGCGTCGCATCCCTGAACCCAAAGCTGGTAAATCACTCCTACCCGCAAGGCCCCAGTATCACCTACCTTCACTCCCCGAGGTCCAGGATAGCCTGCAGGGCCTGCCGACCCTGGTGGACCCTGGGAGGAAGATAAGGTCAGTGCCATTCCAGACAGTCCTTTCCACATTCTAAGAGTCCTCATCTCTCTCCTCTGTGGCCCCTGACTCCAGGCCCTGCCTCCTGACCCTCGTCCCCAACCCAGCCTAACCTCCTGGTGACTCACCTGGGCCCCTTTCTCTCCCGTGGGGCCCTCATGTCCTGGGTGACCCTGGGGAAGAAACATTCTAAGTTGTCAGAGACCAAAACTCGCCATTCCAATTCCCAAGCTTCCCCCTTCTCCTTCCTACTTTTCCCAGCTTGTGGTTCTTACCGGGGGGCCATCGGCTCCTGGGAGGCCTGGAATTCCTGGGTTTCCAGGAGGACCCTGAAAGAAGATGAACAGCAGGGGAGAGACAGAGGTGCTCAGAGCTCTGGAGTACCACTAGGATCAGATCTACGCAGACATGCAGCCGCCTCAAGGTTAGGAAATAAGCAGACCTCACTGGCCAGGAAATCTATCCCAGCTCTGCCCAAACTTGCTGTGTGACCCCAGGCAAGCCTATTTCCCTCTCTGATCCTCAGAAATCCATTGCTTCTGGGAAGGTTGCAAGGAAGAATATAAAAACAGTACAAGATTGATAGCCCAAGAGGGTGACTATAGTCAATTACATGTCACCCAGGTTGGAGTGCAGTAGCACGATCTCGGCTCACTGCAACCTCTTCCCAGGTTCAAGTGATTCTTCTGCCTCAGTTTCTGGAGTAACTGGGACTTCAGCACCCGGCTAATTTTTGTAATTTTATTAGAGATGGGGTTTCACTATGTTGGCCAGGCCACCTTGGTGATCCGCCCACCTCGGCCTCCCAAAGTGTTGAGATTACAGGCGTGAGCCACTGTGCCCGGCTTTGGGTAATAATTTAATTTTACATTTAAAAATAACTAAAAGAGGCCAGGCGCAGTGGCTCACGCCTATAATTCCAGCACTTTAGGAGGCCAAGGAGGGTGGATCACCTGAGGTCAGGAGTTCGAGACCAGCCTGACCAACATGGTGAAACCCCGTTTCTACTAAAAATACAAGAATTAACTGGGTGTGGTGGTGGGCACCTGTAATCACAGCTACTTGGGAGGTTGAGGTAGGTGAATCACTTGAACATGGGAGGCGGAGGTTGCAGTGAGCTGAGATCATGCCATTGCACTCCAGCCTGGACAACAAGAGTGAAATTCCATCAAAAAAAAACACAAAAAAACACTGCCAGGCGTGGTGGCTCACACCTGTAATCCCAGCACTTTGGGAGGCTGAGGCGGGTGGATCATGAGGTCAGGAGATTGAGACCATCCTGGCTAACACGGTGAAACCCCGTCTCTACTAAATATGCAAAAAATTAGCCGGGTGTAGTGACAGGCGCCTGTAGTCCCAGCTACTCGGGAGGCTGAGGCAGGAGAATGGCGTGAAACCCAGGGGGCGGAGCTTACAGTGAGCCGAGATTGAGCCACTGCACTCCGTCTCAAAAAAAAAAGAAAGAAAGAAAAAGAAAAAAAACTAAAGTAGTATAACTATTGTTTGTAACACAAAGAGTAAATACTTGAGGGGACAGATACCCCATTCTCCATGACATGATTCTTTATGTGCATCCCTGTATCAAAACATCTCATGTACTCCATACATATATACCTACTATGTACCCACAAAGATAATTAATACAATTGAGTTAAAACAGTGCAAGAGACACGTTGAAATAGAGGATTCATAGGCACACCCCTCTCTTTAAAAATGCCCAGTTGGGCATCATGGCTTTCGCCTGTAATCCCAGCATTTTGGGGTACCAAGGCAGATGAATTGCTTGAGCCCAGGAGTTCAAGACCAGCCTGGGCAACACAGGGAGACCCCATCTCTACAAAAAAGAAAAAAAAAAGAGAGAGAGAAGAAAAATTAGCCAGACATGGTGGCATGCGCCGATAGTCCCAGCTACTCAGGTGACTGAGGTGGGAGAATCACCTGTGCCCAGGGAAGTCAAGGCTGAAGTGAGGCATTATTGAGCCACTGCACTCCAGCCTGGGTGACAGAGTGAGACCCTGTTCCCGCCCCCCAAAAAAAGATATGTGCAGAAAGAAGTGTGTCTGCCAGGGAAGGCGGAAGCAGATGTGCCAGGGAACAAAGATGAGCCCGCAGGGCCCGTACATCTTGGTAATATCTTCTGTGACAGGCTTCTGTGGGCTCTCTGTATCCTGACAATATCCCTTATGTGCACTAGCCTTGGTAGGTTTCTGTTTCTTGCAACCAATCCTTCCCCAACAAGGACACTTTGTAACTCTGGGCTGGCTTAGGGAATGCTGCAGTTTATCACTATCCAGAGCTAACAGAGGGGTCCTGGTGGGAAGATTTTCCTGGCAACAGAGTTGAAGGAAGGAGACTTGAGGAGGTTGCGGTAGGTGGAGCTGTCACTCACCTTTTCCCCAGGAGTGCCGATGAGTCCCTGGGGACCGGGGAGTCCCTGGGGACAGAAAAAGAAGATGAGCGAAGGCATAAGAAAGAAGCGGTGAGTGTGGAGGTTGGGAAGCCTGGGCGTGGTCTAAGGTCTCAACTGACCACTCCCATGCCCCATTATTGGGAAGGATAGTCCAAACCTGGGACCCATGGTTTCCCTGCTGTCCCGGAGGGCCTGGTTCTCCCGGAGGACCCTGAGGAGAAAGTGGGGTTTCAGTGAAGCTGAGAGGGGTCATGGTGCTGAGGCGGTAGTGAAATTGACTTGGGGGGGTCAGTCATGGAAGGGAATAGGGATGTGGACAATCGGGGTCAGAGGGCACAGGGCACATACCACATTGCCTTTGGCACCAGGAGCACCATCAATTCCAGTCACACCCTAGGGGAAAAGAGGATGTGAGACCAAGACACAGCAACAAGCGGGGAGCCTGAGTCTGAGACACCGAGAGATGCAGGTGGAAAGGTGGGCGGGGCTGGGCACCGCGGCTCGTGTTTGTAATCCCAGCACTTTGGGAGGCTGAGGCGGGCGGATCACCTGAGGTTGGGAGTTTAAGACCAGCCTGGCCAACATGGTGAAACCCCATCTTTACTAAAAACACAAAAATTAGCCAGGCATGTAATCCCAGCTACTCAGGAGGCTGAGGCAGAAGAATAGCTTGAACTCGTGAGGTGGAGGTTGCAGTGAGCAGAGATCATGCCATTACACTCCAGCCTGGGCAACAAGAGCAAACCTCTGTCAAAACAAAGAAAGAAAAAAGAAAAGAAAAGAAAAGAAAAGAAAAGAAAAGAAAAGAAAAGAAAAGAAAAGAAAAGAAAAGAAAAGAAAAAGAAAGGTGAGTGGGCGTAGAAGCCACAACAGATATGGACATGCAGAGGGCAGAAAAGTGAGAAAAAAAAGATATATAGGGGCTGGGAACAGTGGCTCAGACCTGTAATCCCAGCACTTTGGGAGGATCGCTTGAGGCCAGGAGTTCGAGACCAGCCTGATCAACATGGTGAAACCCCATCTCTACTAAAAATACAAAAATTATCCAGGTGTGATTTTGGGTGCCTATAGTCCCAGCTACTCAGGAGGCTGAAGCATGAGAATCGCTTGAACCCAGGAGGCGGAGGTTGCAGTGAGCTGAGATCTCACCACTGCTCTCCAGGCTGAGCAACAGAGTGAGACCCTAATCTCAAAACAAACAAACAAACAAACAAAAAGACAGACAGGGATGCAGAGAGCCAGTGACACTCACCGGGCGACCCGTGGGGCCAGGGGAGCCTCTGGGGCCAATCAGTCCTCGTGGACCCTGCAAGGGAGCAGGCGAATTATCTCCACATCACCTCTGTGTGGCCTTGCGAGTTCCCAGGAGCCTATAAGTCCTGGGGCCCTGGGAGTCCTGACTCCCTCCCCTGTACCAAGCAAGGGGCCCAGGGATCCCTGATACTCACCGGCTCCCCAGCCTGGCCAGTGGGCCCTGGAGGTCCCTCTGATCCCTGTGGGAAAGCATCATTACTTGGGAACAGGAAGACACAACCCTGGGAGAGCCACCTCCTCTCATCTGGGCAGCCCCTTCCAGGAGGTCTCGGAATTAGACCAAGATCCCTGGGAACCTGCAGACTAAGTCCATGGGATTCCATTCAGGCACCTGACTCCAATCCTAGACCTGCAAGTCTCATCTCCTCACCCCACAGTGTGTCCCCAGCTCTCAGGCTGGCCACTGAGACCTCCAGATCTTCCTCTCTGATTCTCATTCAGGCTTCCAAACTTACTCACCAAACCAGACCCTAACTCTCTTCCAAACTTACCCTCTCACCATCCTCTCCTGGGGGACCGGGTTGCCCCACATGGCCAAAATCACCCTGGAGAGGGAACAGAGGGGAGTTCAGAGTGGAAGGGTGTTGGCAGAGAGACCAGCCCTCTGGGAAGGCAGATGGGGTGTGAGGAGTGACATGGGCATCATGACTCTGATACTGAGGGAGGAGAGGGGGGAGTTGAATACTGGGAGGAGGGCTTAGATCTGGGGGAGGGACCTCACACACTCACCCTTTGGCCCTTCTCACCAGGCAGCCCTGGGAGGCCATCGAAGCCACGATCTCCCTGTCCAGAGACACCAGTGAGCCTTGACCTCACAAGCCTGACAGCCCCCACCAAGTCTTACCTCAGCCCCATCACCTACCTTAGGTCCGGTGTCCCCTGGGAGGCCCCGAGCCCCATCTGCTCCAGGGCGGCCCTATGGAGAAAGTGAGCCCAAAAGTCAATGATGAACCCTCCCCCAAATTAGGAACCCAACTTCATCATCATCATCAACATCAAGATTTTTTTTTAGATGGGGTCTCACTCTGTCACTCAGGTTGGAGTGCAGTGGCACATTCTCAGCTCACTGCAACCTCAGCCTCATGAGTAGCTGGGACCACAGGCGCATGCCACCATGTCTGGCTAATTTTTTGTATTTTTGGTAGAGATGGTGGGGGTTTCACCCGGTTGCTCAGGCTGGTCTCGAACTCCTGAACTCAAACAATCCACCCTTCTCAGCCTCCAAAACTGCTGGAATTATAGGCATGAGCCACCACACCCAGGTTAAGATATTATTTTTTAAAATGTATTTATGTGTTCTAGAGCTGAGGTCTTGCTCTCTTGCCCAGGCTGGAGTGCAGTGATATAATCATGACTCAACACAGCTTTGAACTCCTGGCTCAAGCAATCCTCCCACTTCAGCCTCCCAAGTAGCTAGGACTACAGGTGCACACCACCATACCTGGCTAATTTTTTATTTGTGCTTTGTGTAGACACCGGGTTTCGCCATGTTGCCCAGGCTGGTCTCAACCTCCTGGGCTCAAGCCATCCTTTCACCTCAGCCTCCTAAAGTGCTGGGATTACAGATATGAGCCGCTATGCCATGGCTGATTTTTTTTTTTTTTTTTTTTTTGAGGCAGAGTCTTGCTCTGTTGCCCAGGCTGGAGTGTGGTGGCATGATCTCGGCTCACTGCAACCTCTGCCTCTCGGGTTCACGCCATTCTCCTGCCTCAGCCTCCTGAGTAGCTGGGACTACAGGCATCCGCCATCACACCCAGCTAATTTTTTGTATTTTTAGTAGAGACGGGGTTTCACCATGTTAGCCAGGATGGTCTCAATCTCCTGACCTCATGACGTGCCCGCCTTGGCCTCCCAAAGTGCTGGGATTATAGGCATGAGCCACCGTACCCAGCTATAGTAAGTATTTGTATGTCTAAACATACCCAAACATATAAATGGTACGGTAAAAATACAGTATTATAATCTCATGGGACCAACAACTTACTTATTTATTCTTATTCTTATTATTTGAGACACAGTCTCACTCTGTCACCCAAGCTGGAGTGCAATGGTTCACTGCAACATCTGCTTCCTGGATTCAAGCCATTCTCATGCCTCAGCCTTCCGAGTAGCTGGGATTGCAGGCGCATGCTGCCATGCCCGGCTAATTTTTGTATTTTTAGTAGAGACGGGGTTTCCCCATGTTGACCAGGCTGATCTCAAACTCCTAACCTCAAACGATCCACCTGCCTTGGCCTCTCAAAGTGCTGGCATTACAGGTGTGAGCCACCGCGTGCAGCCAATCATCTTATAAGCACCATTATGTGGTGCATGACTCTATCTGAAATTGACTTATTTGTCATTTCCTTCCATGTGACAGGCCTCTTTTTTGCCATGCTGTTTCTTCCACTTCCCCATCTGTTGATCTGGTTCTATTTCAGATCTCAGGGCAAGCGTCACTCCTGCAGGCAGTCCTTCCTGACTCTACGGCCTGGCCGGATTCCTTTACCACACGTTCAGCGGAGCTGCTGTTCCCTGTCTTCGGCACTCTTGTCCCACTAATGACACCAGCAGACTCCAAGGTCACAAAGCCAAGGCTCATGTTGGGTGTCGAGGGATGGATAAGGGGTGGTCTGGGGACCTCGCTGTCACTCACCATCTTGCCCACTCGGCCAGGGGGTCCATGAGGTCCCTGCAGGCCTCGGGGACCCTAGAAGAAAGAGAAAAGGAGGAAGGAAAGGAAAATAAGAAGAAAGAGGGACTTATTCTATTGTACTAAAAAAAAATTAGAGATAGGGTCTTGCCGTATTGCCCAGGCTGGACACCTGGGCTCAAGTAATACTCCCTCCTCAGTCTCCCAAGGAGCTGAGGCTACAAGTGTGTGCCACTGTACCCAGCTTGGAAGGACATATTTATTTATTGTACAGACAGGGTCTCCCTATGTTGCCCAGACTGGTCTTGAACTCCTGGCCTCAAGCAATCCTCCCACCTCGGCCTCCCAAAGTGCTGGGATTCCAGACGTGAGCCGCCATTCTCTAGGAAAGTCATGAATTGCAAGGGTATCCCCAGCCCCTGTGGCATTTTCCCCATCCAGCACTGTGTCCTGTGGTCCTGGGGGAAGGCTTTTCCCATCCGATCCTGCCCTATCTCCACCAGTCTCACCTGTGGCCCTTCTGCTCCCGCCTCTCCTTTCAGACCTGGATATCCGGGGAGACCCTTATGGGAGGACAGATGGAGAATTGTGGTTAGAAGATGATTCTTCTCCACTAATGGCATGCACCGCCCCCTCCATGCAGTTGTCCCATTACTCACCACAGGGCCTGGGCGCCCAGTGAGCCCCACTGGACCAGGGGGGCCTTTCATAGACAGCTGGAAAGACAGAGGGGTCAGAGCCTGGGGCCTCCCACAAGACCCCCAACATTCCCCGCAGAGGCATCTACAGGAGAAAAATATCCCCCTTCTCCTGCCCAGCCCCTCCTTACGCCCAGGCTGTATCACTCTCTGGGGTTCCTCCCACTACGTCCACACCTCCCACTCACCTGAGTCTGCTGCAGAACTGCCTGAGCCTGGGCCTGCTGGAATGAGACTGGGGGCCCTTTAAAGGAGCCGCCTGCAAACTGGAACTGGGAGGAATTTAGTGGTGAGGGAAGCCCCCAGGAGAGCCCCCTCCTGGACCAGGACTCCACTCCCCAAGTCTGGGCCACTCCATCTCCTTACCGGCATCATGATCACAGTGCCTGGTGGGCCTCGGATCCCATCAATGCCGGGGATTCCTGGGAGGCCAGCAGGGCCCTGAGAGAGGGATGGGGGAAGAGAGGTGGAGACAGGTAGAGAGGGAGAGAGAGAGCGAGGACAGGGGAGGCACAGAAGGATGAGTCAGAAAGAGAGAGAGAGGGAGAGATGGAGACAGACAGAGACAGAATCAAAGAGGGAGCATGGCAAGGAAAGAGACAGAGAGAAATAGAGAGACGGGGAAAGGAAAAGACAGAGATGGAGACAGAGACAAAGAGAAGGGGAGAGAGAGGTGGAGAAGGATGGAGGCAGATGGAGAGACATACAGAGACAGAAACAAAGAGAGACAGACAGACAGAAAAGCCAGGTAAAGAGACAGAGATGGAGAAATAGAGAGAGAGGCAAAGATAGAGAGATGGGGGGAGGGAGAGAGACAGAGACCAACAGAGAGAGACAGAAGAGAGACAGAGACAGTCACAACAGGAGAAAGACAGAGATGAAAGACACTCAGAAACAGAGACAGGCAAAAGAAGAAAAGCAAAGAGTACGCCCCAGAAACACAAGGGGAACCAGAGAAATAGTTCACAGATGGGAGACAGAGAGCAGAAGAGGTCAGTGCCAACCCTGAGATGGTGTTCCCGAGTGCCACACCCTCATATCTATGTTCAGACCATCATGCTCCCAGCCCCAAACCTCACTCCTCTGGGAAGTATACACTCCAGTGGGAGTCTCTTACCTGTGGACCAGGGTCGCCAGGGAATCCCGGGGGGCCAGGAGGGCCTGAGGGGCCAACCACCCCCTGTTGGGGACAGATAAACAGGAGTCACAGGAAGTGCAAAGTTTGAGCTAGGCTGACTTTCAACCTACCACTCACTGACTCTAACCTCAGGCTGACCTCCCTACCCCACTACAGAGTCACTCCCACTCCTCCAATGCAATGCTGACCCACACTCACCCCCAACGCTACTCTTTGACCCCTATTCTTTTTTTAGAGATGATCTCACTCTGTCACCCATGCTGGAGTGCAGTGGCATGATCATAGCTCACTGCAGCCTCCAACTCCTGGGCTCAAGCAATCCTCCCACCTCGGCCTCCCAAGTAGTTGGGACTACAAGTGGGTACCACTATTTTTTTTTTTAATATGAGGCTATTTTTTGGGGGGGGGGGATGGAGTCTCGCTCTGTCACCCAGGCTGGAGTGCAGTGGCACTATCTCGGCTCACTGCAAGCTCTGCCTCCCAGGTTCACGCCATTCTCCTGCCTCAGCCTCCCGGGTAGCTGGGACTACAGGCACCCGTCACCACGCCCGGCTAATTTTTTGTATTTTTAGTAGAGACAGGATTTCACTGTGTTAGCCAGGATGGTCTTGATCTCCTGACCTCACGGTCTGCCCACCTCAGTCTCCCAAAGTGCTAGGATTACAGGCATGAGGCACTGCGCCTGGCCAATATGTGGCTATTTTTAAAGAGATGGGGTCTTGCTATGTTGCCCAGTCTCTATGTTGTTCATTCTCCCTATTTTGACTCATCCTTTCAGCCTCAAATGTCCACTACCCTCCACTTGGCCAGGCAACATTACACCCCAACTCCTCACTCCAGGGGCTTAAACACCCCTCAGCTGGAAGGGAAAGACTGGAAGAAGGAAACTCAGCCATGACTTACTCGGGGTCCGGGGGCTCCTGGAGGTCCCTCAAACTGCTGCCCCTAAAGGGAGAAATGAGTGTCGATGACCCCTGTCATCATGAAGCCCCTCAACCCCCTCGCAATCCAGACCCCTCACCTTTTCAATCACTGCAGGCTCTCCTTTTGCTCCTTTCTCTCCAGCACCCTGGGGTGGGGTCAGGGGAGATGGAGAGACAAGAGATGCGAACTTGGACATAAACCCCTCAGCTATCTGATCACGCACGCGTGCATGCACACACACACAGGGTCTACCCTCAGAGCCGATTCTCCTCTACTGTAACCAACATGCACTGAGAAGCTCAGCCCCCCCGCATCCACTAGGCAGTGCCATGTCAAGGTGAAGAGCGTGAACTCCAGAGCGTGCTGCCCAATACTGATCCTGCATCTGCCTCTTACTAACTGAGTGATGTTGGGAAATTTAGTCAACCCCTATGGCCACTTACAGGTAATTGGTCCACCTGTAAAGTCAGTGGATGAATGACGACTGTGTGTATCGCATGCAAAGATGAATGAATTGAAATAATGCTTGGCACACAACAAGCACTCCAGGTAACAAGGTACCAAGGGCAAGTTAGTTACAACTATGTGCCTATGTGCCTCCGCTGTGGAACACCTAGGCTTTTCCTTCCTCCCTTTCTCTCTTTCCTTCTTTCCCTCTTTCCCTCTTTCCTTCTTCCTCCTTCTCTTCTTCTTCTTCTTCTTCTTCTTCTTCTTCTTCTTCTTCTTCTTCTTCTTCTTCTTCTTCTTCTTCTTCTTCTTCTTCCTCCTCGTCCTCCTCCTCCTCCTCCTCCTCCTCCTCCTCCTCCTCCTCCTCCTCCTCCTCCTCCTCTTCTTCTTCTTCTTCTTCTTCTTCTTCTTCTTCTTCTTCTTCTTCTTCTTCTTCTTCTTCCTTTCTTCTTCTTTTTTGCACCCTCTACCTCCTGGGTTCAAGCGATTCTCCTGCCTCAGCCTCCCGAGTAGCTGGGACTACAGGTGTCCACCAACACGCCTGGCTAATTTTTATATTTTTAGTAGAGACGGGGTTTCACCATGTTGGTTAGGCTGGTCTCGAACTTCTGACCTCAGGTGATCCACCTGCCTCATCCTCCCAAAGTGCTGGGATTACAAGCATGAACCACCATGCTTGGCTCCTTCCTTCCTTCTCTCTCTCTTTCCTTCCTTCCTTCCTTTCTTCCTTCCTTCTTTCTTTTTTTTCAGAGTTACTCTATTGCCCAAGCAGGCTTTTCCTTTTTTCTGTCTTTCCCTTCTTTCTTTCCTTCCTTCCTTCCTTCCTTCCTTTTTTCCTTCCTTCCTTCTCTTGCTTGCTTTCTTTGCTTTGCTTTTTTTTTTTTTTTTTTTTTTTGAGACAGGATCACTCTATTCCCCAGGCTAGAATGCAGCGGTACAATCATGGCTCACTGCAACCTCGATCTCCTCAGACTCAGGTGATCCTCCCTCCTCAGCCTCCTGAGTAGCTGGGACCACAGGTGCACTCATCACCATGCCCGGCTAATTTTATTTTTTGTAGAGACAGGGTCTTGCTATGTTGCCCAGGCTGAACTCAAACCAGGAGCCACTGCACCTGGCCTCTTTTCTTTTCTTTATTATTTTCTTTAAATTATTATTTTCTTTAAATAATAATAATTATTATTATATCCCTCTTTAAATAAAAGAGGATATATTTATATCCCTCTTTATAATAATAAATAATAATAATTATTATTATTATGTTGAGACAGAGTCTCCCTCTCACACCCAGACTGGAGTGCAGTGGTGCGGTCTCGGCTCACTGCAAGCTCTGCCTCCCAGGTTCAGGCCATTCTCCTTCCTCAGCCTCCTGAGTAGCTGGGACTACAGGCGCCCACCACCATGCCCAGCTAATTTTTGTATTTTTAAGTACAGACGGGCTTTCACCAATGTTAGCCAGGATGGTCTCAATCTCCTGACCTCTTGATCCTCCCGCCTCGGCCTCCCAAAGTGCTGGGATTACAGACGTGAGCCACTGTGCCCAGCCCAAGCCTCTTTTCTTTTCTTTTCTCTAGAGACAAGGTCTTGCTCTGCCACCCAGGCTGGAGTGCAGTGGTGTGATCATGGCTCCCTGCAGCCTCCACCTCCTGGGCTCAAGCTATCCCCCCGCTTCAGCTGGGACCAGAGGCACGCACCACCACTGGGTTCGGTTAATTTTTTCTTTATTTTGTAAAGATGGGGTCTCGCTATGTTACCCAGGCTGGTCCCAAACTCTTGGGCTCAAGTGATCTTCCCGCCTCAACCTACCAAATTGCTGAGATTATAGGTGTGAGTCACCGTACCCTGCCTCAGTTACCTCTTGATCTCTACCCTCTTCTCTTCTCCCTGCCCTTAACATAAAAACAGCCTAAAATCTGTACTGACTTAAGATGGTGCTTCGGAACAAGAGTCCACCATCTTCTTGGTTTGCTGTCTCTTGGAATAAACCTGCTTTTCCTTCCACCAGTTCTCGTCTCTCTTGTTTTCCTTTCAAATATCAAGCCACTGAGCTTGGGTTCAGTTACATCAAATGTGTATCCATTTTTTCTCTAAGACCAAAATGGAGCATGTTCCAAATCGGTCCACTTTTCTCCATCCCTCCCTCCCATCTCCCTCCAGGTCACATCCCCACTGCAGATTCCCTGCTGCCCCTCTGGCTCCCCCTACTGTCCATGTGTCATTCAGCCGCCAGAGAGCTCTTTTTTTTCTTTTTCTTTTCTTTTTTTTCTTTTTTTTTTTTTTTAAGAGATGGGGCCTCACTGTTGTCTAGGCTGGCCTCAAACTCCTGGCCTCAAGTGATCTTCCCGCCTCCACCTCCCAAAGCATTGGGATTACAGGTGTGAGCCACTGCCCCCGGCCCAGAGGGAGCTTTCAAAACTCCGAGTCAGATCATGTTCCTTCACAAGTGCTCAAGTGGCATCTCCTGGTACTTGGAGTAAAAGCCAAGCACCTCTGTCTAGTCACAGAGTCAACTATTAGCACAGTGCCTGACACAAGCAGGTGCCGAAGCCAAAAGAGAGACTGGCTTTTCGTGGCTCCTGGTAGGAATCCCTTCTAAGCCCTCAAGATGTGAGAAAAGTAAGTAAATAAAATAACACAGGGACAGAAGACCATATACCACATGTTCTCACTTATAAATGGGAGCTAAATGAGAAAACATGGACAAATAGAGGGGAACAGCAGACACTGGGACCTATCGGAAGGTGGAGGGTGGGAGGAGGGAGAGGATCAGGAAAAATAACTAATGGATACTAGGCTTAATACCTGAGTAATGAAATAAATAATCTGTACAACGAACCCCCCATGATACATGTCTACCTACGTAACAAGCCTGCACTTGTACCCCTGAACTTAAAACAAAAGTTTAAAAAAAAATGAAAAAATAAAATTAAAAAAAATTTTTTTTTCAAGATGGAGTCTCACTTTGTTTCCCTGGCTGGAGTGAAGTGGCACGATCTTGGCTCATTGCAGCCTCTGCCTCCTAGGTTCAAGCAATTCTCCTGCCTCAGCCTTCCCAGTGGCTGGGATTACAGGCGCACACCACCACTCCTGGCTAATTTTTTGTATTTCTAGTAGACATGCGGTTTCACCATGTTGGTCAGGCTAGTCTCAATCTCCTGACCTCAAATGATCTGCCTGCCTTGGTCTCCCAAAGTGCTGGAATTACAGGCGGGAGCCACTGCGCCCCACCTAAATAAATAAATTTTTAAATAGGAATCCCACTCTCTTGCACCTAACCCCAGCCACCTAGACTCACAGGAAAGATCTGGAACTGAGTCCGAGATGGGTATTCTGCTGCCCGGAAGTCAGGGCCCATGGTGGAATCAGCTCCTTCTTCATCCTCCCTGGTTGCCTTGGTCTCCGGGGTCCCCAGCTCGGTTCCACTGTCAGGGTCCAAGCTCCCCTGAGAACATTAGGACAGACCAAAGTTTTCCCTGACCTCCTTATTGTCTACCACCCCCCAAACCCCTGGGGTCTTCCCTCTTCCAGCCCCATCCAACCTCTAGGATTGTGGCATTGGGTCCAGTAGTCACAGTGGAGATGACGGCCAAAGGCGTAGGGGTCGGAGGCAGATTTGGAGCTGGAGTCTCTGTCTTGGGGATGTCAGTGGAGGTCTGGAGCAGGGGTGGAGGGAGCTTTGGGTCTCAGGTCAGGGCAATCAAGACAAAAGGGAGGCACCCTCCCACTGTCCCCAGGAGCTCCCAGTTTGGGGCCAGGACAGAGGAGGCTCCCCAAAGAGCACCGGAGGCCAGTGGAGACAAAAGTGTGCTGGCTGGACCAGAGCTTCCAGCAGAGGGAGCCATCGTAGATGGAGGAGGCGCTGAGCCAGGCTGGCCCTGGAACCCAGAGGTCAAGGTCAAGGTCCAACATTCAGGGCCAGGCTCCCGGAAGCCTAGCCCACATGTCCTCTCCCAAGGCAGAGTTCAGCGGCCAGTCAGCCAGGCCACAGTCAGAGAGGGAGTGGCGGCTCCTTCTAGCCTGCACAGCTGCAGAGGAACTGGGTCAAGGCAGGGGTTGGGGGGTGTGGGAAGAGGGTGGTGGGGCCCCAGGTGAGGGGACAAGGCTGAGGAAGGGGCTGAAGAGGGGCCCACTACTCCTGGTGTCTGTATTCTTGGCCAAGAAGATCTGGAACTGAGATGTAGTGCAACCAGTGACTCCCCCGCCAGTCAAAGACCCCAAGCAATGACCCCCACCAAGGACCCCCCAACCCAGTGACCCACCAAGAATGACCTACATCAACAGACCCCAATGATTCTAGAACCAGTGACTCACAAACAACCCCTCCCACTGGCATCACTGGCCTCAACCTGTTACTGCTCCATTCAGTGATTTTCCCAACCAGTGACCTCAACGAGTGACACTCTCTTGACTATTAGCACTAACTAGTGACTCTCCAACTAATAACCCCCATCAGTGACCCTTAATCAATTATTCCTCTAACCAGTGATGCTCCAACAATGAATACCCATAAATGAGCCCAACAAAAGTGTCCTAACCAATGACCCCCAAACAGTAATTCCACCTATCAATGACTTCCTAATAATCCCCTTAGGGACTCCCAAATCAGTTACCCCATCTGCGACCCCCTGAAATCACTCTTCCAACTTGTGGCCCCAATGAGTGATGCCACTATGACTTCCAGTCAGTGACCATCCACCAACAACCCCCCAGTCATTGACCCTAAACTGGGGACATCGGTGGCACCAATGATGGTTTCTATCAATGACCTTCCACAGTGATCCCAGCTAGGTGCACCTCAAACACTGACCTCAATTAATATCTCCCTCGATGATTCCCCCCTATCCAGCAATCCCTATCAGGGAAGCCAAATAATGCCCCCCAATTAATGACTCTCCCAATGAATAACTGTCCCCAATGACCCCAAGAAGGGAACCCCAAACAATGACACACTAACTAATGAACACATCATTCAACCTAGCCAATGATCCCCCTTAAACAGTAGCCCTCATCAAGAACCCGCTTAAAATCAGGAGCTTATCTGGGTCTGCCCCCTCCCTCTAGTGCCCCAGGACTGGAGATTGAGGGTGTCAGAGATGGGAGAGCTTGTAAGATGGGACCCACTCCCACCCTGTCATCAGTCACCCTGACAGTCATCAGTCAGCTGAGAGAAGTCAGAGCTCATGGATCAGAGACCAGAGAAAAAGATCATAGATGAGGGACCAGAGATTAGTAGGGATGGGAGACTAGAAGTCAAGCACCAAGACCAGAAGTCAGATAGTCAAGGCCGGAAGTCAGGTGGTCTCAGGGCTCTTACCTGGTTCTCTGGGGAGTCAGGAGGTAGACTTGAGGTCAAAATTTCCTTGTTCTTCTTTTTCCTGCCCTTCCCCTTTCGACCTCGCCCTTTCTTCCTCCCTTTTCCCTTCCCCTTCCGCCGAGGACGAGGGGTCTCTGGTTCACCCTGGGGAGCCTGGGAGGAGGGTCCCAGTCAGGTCCAGAGCATCCCACCAGCAGAGACCCCATCCTTCAGGTCACCTGGGGTGAGGCTGGCTCATGGTCCATTGTGTCCTCACTCAGCCCTGTGACCTGGAGTTGATGTTATTCATGTAACCTGGGGTCAAGGGTGGCTCAGGAATATGACTTGAGGTCAAAGTCATTCACGCCTGGGATGTGTTTGAGGTCATGGGTCACTTAACCCTCTGTCTGGGGGATGAGAATTCACTCTTTCCAGGGATCTGGAGCCAGGAAGGACCCAGCCTGTGTCCTGAGATTAGGAGTCATGGAGCCCCTCACTCACCCCTGTGGCTGCCGGTACCAGGTTGTCACAGTCGGGGAGGTACCGCTCGCAAGCCTGGAAGGCAGACTGAGGATCTGGGCTTATCAGCAGCTCCTGAATGTCTCCCTAGGGGGTGGGGGGTGTAGGAGTCAAGGAAGGCAGCCATACAGCCACAGGCTTACTCTGACCCCTCATCCCCCAGAAGTCCTACCCACCTCCTGGTACCAGGGTGTGATGCTCTCCCATCCAGAGCACACTACGTATAAGGAGGAGGTGACCCCATGACAGCCCTAGTGATTCCTCTACCCCCTGTAACTAAGACAAGGAAAGATCCTATCGGGGGCACACCCGATCCCAACCACAAGCCACATCCCATCCCACACATCTGCCCCACTAGGGGTGCATCAGTTCCTTCATGGGTTCAAGCGATTCTCAGCCTCCCGAGTAGCTGAGATTACAGGCGTGTGCCACCACACCCAGCTAATTTTTGAACTTTTAGTAGAGACAAGGTTTTGCCATGCTGGCCAGGCTGGTCTCGAACTCCTGGCCTCAAGTGATCCACCCGCCTTGGCCTCCCAAAGTGCTGGGATTACAGGTATGAGCCACCGTGCCCTGCCAACACCATAAATTGTGACGATGCCTACTTGGCTTGTTGTGGGAAGATCCAGTACTAGGGATAAGGAGGAACATGAGGTAGATCAGGTCCTGGCCTCCCAGAGGTGACACACATCACGGTCACACACAGTTAACAAAGGTCTCCACACCCAGAACACACATCACACTGCCACACAACACAGCTGCTTGCTGGCTCCCAAAGTTATAACTGCCCCTATACAATCACACACTATCACAGCAACCAGTACCATCTCAGGTCACAGTCTCAGATGCACAATACCACTAGATCTTTCCACAACAAGCCCAGTAGGCACTGTCACAATTTATGGTCTTGTGGCTCTGCAATCTCACAGTCATGCACTGCAACGGCACACACAAGCATGCACTGGCACAACCGGATCTTCCTACAACAAGTCAAGTAGGCCTCATCACGATTTATGGTGTTGGCCAGGCGCGGTGGCTCATACCTGTAATCCCAGCACTTTGGGAGGCCAAGGTGGATGGATCACTTGAGGCCAGGAGTTCAGGACCAGCCTGGCCAACATGGCAAAACCTTGTCTCTACTAAAAATTCAAAGATTAGCTGAGTGTGGTGGTGCACACCTGTAATCTCAGCTACTCGGAAGGCTGAGAATCGCTTGAACCCGTGAGGTGGAGGTTGCAGTGAGCTGAGATCAAGCCACTGCACTCCAGCCTGGGTGACAGAGCAAGGCTCCATCTCAAAAAAAAATTATGGTCTTGTGGCTCTGCAATTTCACAATCGCACGCTGCAACGGTGCGTGAAAGCATACACTTGCTTCCCTCAGCTTCCTGGGGATAGATTGAAGCTTGGTATCTTTCTTCTTTAATATCCTCTCCAGATTCAGGCTGCAGACAAAACAGCCAACCCTCTGCCTCAGTTTCCCCCATCACTGAACTCCTACCTCGAAAGTCTTCTCCCCAAGGTCCTGGGTCCCCAGCACAGTGAGTCCAGCTATGCTGATGAAGCGGGGGCCATGGCCCAAGACAGGGGGCTGAGCTTTACAGTCAGCTACCAGGGTCACCGTCTCACCATCTATGCTGACCGCCACACGGTGCCACCTGCAAGGGGACGGCCTCCGTGTGGGTGCTTCTCACCCCACCCCTCATCCACAGCCCCCTGCCCACTCTCCCCATGCTCACCTGCCATCTGTGAGGTTGACCTGCTGGGGGAGGGGGCGGAAGGGATCACCTAGGAGACCCAGCGCTGGCCCCAGTGCCAGGCCCAACTGCCGGGCACCCCTTTCATCATAAAGGGACAGCAGGACAGACTGATTGGCTGGCTGGCCCCGCAAGGTGATCAGCAAGGAGAAGTTCTCAGGAAAGTGGCCATCTGGGTGGGCAGAGGGAACAGGGCAGCTCAGATGGCCCAGCAGTGCCTCTCTCCAGGGAGGTACCCAGGCCTCCTACTCCAGCTCACCTGGAAAGAGTTCCCGCGTGGGGATGCCGAGTGTGCTGGCCTGGCCCACTCTGAATGCCCGGTCACCCTCTGGAGTCCTCTGGGGACAGAAGCCAGGCCCCTCGGGGACCCCAGCCTGTCCTCCCCGCACACCCAGGGCCTTCAGGACATCCACAGGATCTGCAGCAGAGAGAAGCCGTTGGGGGGCAGAGGTGGGGAACAGCTAGAACAAGCCCAGGACTCCAGGATAGAGGCTCAGGGTTTTTTTGGGGGGGGCTCAGCCTCTCCCTCCCTCACACCATGTGTTTGTGGCTCAGGAAGAAGGAGCAGGCCTGGGCCCCCAGCACCCCCCGCCTCCTCATCACCCCACAGATGTTCCGACCTCAGCAGCCTGTTGACTCTGTTTTTATTTCCCCTTGGTTTTTGGTGAGAAAAAAAGTTGACCTAGTTCTGGGATGAATCAAAGCTTCCTGGCCTGAGCCCCAGAGTGAAACTGTCCCCCTCTCCCCACTCCCCCGCACAGGCTCCCTAGGGCTACATCCCAGGCCTGGAGCCCCCTTGCCAGAGGTAACCCATGTGGAGAGGAGGGGCTTCTAGTGTGTTTTCTTCCCCCACCTCCTCCCTCTCTCTAACCTCCTCCTTTGACCACTGTCACCCACAACCTCTTCCTTTTGACTACAGCCATTTTGGAGCTCCTCCCTCTGACCACTCTGCCTCTGACCATGCCCACTAACTTCTTTTTCCAGTTACCCCCTCTGGCCCTCTGATTTTCTTCTGCCTGACCCCAGTCTATTCCCTCTGATCTCCTTTTTCTGCCTGACCCCAACCTCCGCCTTCTGAATTTCCCCTCTGACCTCCTCCCTCTGACTTTCCCCTCTGACCTCCTCCCTCTGACTTCCCCCTCTGACCTCCTCCATCTGACTTTCCCCTCTGACCTCCTCCCTCTGACTTTCCCCTTTGACCTCTTCCCTCTGACTTTCCCCTGTAACCTCCTCCCTCTGACCATCCCCTCCGACCTCCTCCCTCTGACCCTCCTCTCTGACCTCCACCCTCGGACTTTCCCCTCTGACCTCCTCCCTCTGAATGTCCCTTCTGATCTCCTCTCCTCTGACATTCCCCTCTGACCTCCTTCCTGTGACTGTCCCCTTTGACCTCTTCCCTCTGACTTTCCCCTCTAATCTCCTCCCTTTGACCCTCTCCTCCAACCTCCTCCCTCTGAGCCTCCCCTCTGATCTCTCCTCTGACTTTCCCCTCTGACCTCCTCCCTCTGACTTTCCCTTCTGACCTCCACCCTCTGACTTTCCTCTCCAACCTCCTGTCGTTTGATTTTCCCCTCTGACCTTCTCCCTCTGACATTCCCTTCTGATCTCCTCCCTCTGACTTTCCCCTCTGACCTCCACCCTCTGACAACCCCCGACCTTCTCCCACTGCCTATCCTGATCTCCTCCACCTGACCCATGACCTCCTCGTTTCATCTCTCTGACCTTCTTCTTCTGATCAGCTGTCTCCAATAACCTCCAGACCTCCCCTGTCTGACCCTGTCCCTCTTTCATCCCAGCTAAGGAAAGGACTTGTCTGGCCCAACAGTTCCTAATCTAGGCCACGCTACCAGCCCCACCCCGAAAAGCAGCCCAGCCAGTGCTAAGTGGAACCACATGGCTTGGGCAGGGGCGGGTGGGGGCTTCCCTTGGGCCCCGAGCCCCCTGTCTGGTTTCCCCCTCCCCCCACCCTCAGCAAATTGTCCCACTGACCCCCTGCCCCAGCCTCTTGGCAGGAGCTAGATTCTCCCGAATCTGCCATGACCTCACCCCTGGGGGCGGCTCTGCTGATCTCACCACAGGGAGCTGGGGCGGGGGAGGGGGGAGGAAGACGTTGGGGAGGCAGGGGCTTGGATGAAGGACCCCGATTCCCACTCTTCCTAGGTCAGAGCCCTCATTTTCCAGACTCCTCAGACGCCTGTGTCAGCCTCTGTTTCCTCTTGCCTCCAATCTCCTTCTCTCTGCATCCCTGCCCGCCCTCTCTCTGTCCCACTTTCTGTGCTGGGTCTTTCCAGGCCTCTATCTGTGTCCAAGTCTCTCTCTTTCTCTCTCTCTCTCTCTCTCTCTCATTCTCTCATTCTCTCTCTCTCTTTTTTCAATCTCTCTCTCTCCACTCGCCTTCCCCAACCCATCACCCCAGCCCCCATCTCTAATTGCCTGTTTTGTGGCTGGGCTGTTATTAAGAGAAATCTGGGTTGCAGTCCCCTGGGGCTGAGATCTGGGCTCCCAGGCTCTGCTGACCACAAGAGTCACTTCCCCACGGAACAATCATCCCAGCTGCCCCATCTCAGGCTGGGGCCCCGGGGAGGATTGAGATCAACGACCTCACCCAGCCTGGAGGCTCTCCCCTGACCCGCACACTAACCTCTCTGCAGAGGAAAGAGGGTCTCCCCTCAACTACCACTCATTTACAGTAAGAAAGTCCTTCCCAGCATCCAACTCAAAGATATCCTGCTTGAAACTTGTGTCCCTTCTGGAATGACCTTTCAGAAACTGACTGCCCTTTCTTTTCATAGCTGGCATTATGACAAAAAGTCACATAAGCGGCATTGAGTCCTGCCTACGGGGACAGAGGGTGGGGGGTCTGTCAGGGACCCAACTTGCCTCCTGCCACTCTCCCCTGTACTGGTCAGGGCCCCCAGGGGGATCTTGGCTGGGGTCTGGGATGTGAAGGGACAGAGGCAGGGGCTGAGTCAGGGCATGGCTGGGAATCCCCCAGGTGTGCGGTGTGTGTGCAAATATGTGTATGTGCATGAGATTGTACAAGCGTGGGTGAGTCTGAATGAGCCAGGCAGAGAATAGCTGGGCATGTCATTTCTCCGGGTGTCAATGTGTGCAAATATTTTGCTTCTAATGGAGGGATTAGGTGAAGTTACTTGACGCGTGGCCATGTAACGCTTGCAGCGAGCTTGCAGGTGTGTCTGTGACTGTAACACCTCGGACTTCTGGTGAGGGAGTGCCATTCTGTGTGAGAGTGTGACCCAGCCAGAGAGTGGGTGATGGGTTGTGAATGTTGACAGCGTTTGTTCAGATGTCAGGGGCAGCGTGTGTGAGAAACTGAGCGCGTGGGAGGGTCATAAAAGCTGGAACCATTTGGCGGGTGACTGGAGAGGGTTGCCTGGACACGGTGTTTCACATTCCTGGAGTCCCAGGGGACTTATATTCAGAGTGGATGCCTGAGATTGCATGACCATGTGGATGTGTGAGCGTGGGAATGCGGAATGGTCCAATCAGGGATTAACCATATGGACAGGCACCTTCCTGGACTCCAAAGTAAGAAGTGTGCTGTGGGGTGTGTGTGTGTGTGTGTGTGTGTGTGTGTGTGTGTGTGTGTGTGTGTGTTGGGAGACTGAGCTCACCTTAGAAAGGGATTTCCAGGAGGGCCTAGTCTGAGGTCTCTCAGATCAGGGAAGCCCCAGGGAGCCACGCCATCCCCTGACTCCCGGAGCGCCCCCTACTCCGAACCCTGCGGGGCGGGACAGGGCGCCCAGCCAGATGCGCGCAGCTGGGCGTGCGTCAGCGCTGACTCACCCATCCGGCGGCCCCCGGGACCCCTTGGGGGCCCCTGAGAAATTCCTCGGAAAAAACACCCAAGGCTCCAGCAGCTAGGGTGGGAGGGGGGGAGCAACTTCCACTCCCGCCCCGCCCTGCGCCCCGCCCCGCCTCGCCCCTCACCGTGGCCCTCCCCGAGGCCCTGTCCATGGTGCTGATCGCGGCTCTGGGGACCGCGGGGTGGGGGAGGGGGCGACAGGGAGGGAGGGGAGGAGACGGGCACTCGCCAATTTGGGGCAGAGGAGGGAAAGGGAGAATGGGGTGAAGCCATTTAAAGAGACGCAAAAGAAACTGTGGGTTCCCGAAGAGCCCCCCCATACTCGTCCCCACTCACCTTCATCCTCATGGGCAATTATTTGCACCCAAAAATCACAACTACACCCCTCATAGGGGCACTCAGAGACACACAGTCACACGCATAACCACACACACGGTTACCCTCGAAAATCAGCACATAGACAAACGCACAAGTGCATACTCACCTGTCGCAGTACACACCCTCCCAGCACTGCCCTGTCACTCACAGTCACACTATCGCCATCAACCTCCACATGCAAGCACACATGCAATTTCACTCCAAATGCACAGACATGCTACACACACGCACACACCTGCACATTGCATGCATTCCCACGCGCTCGCCAGAAAACGCAGTCACACATCCCTACCCCTACCCCCGAACAGTCACACACCCACAAATCACCCAGAGTCGGACACTCATGCGCCCACATCACACCGGGACCCCACGCAGCGCTCACATCCTCCCCCTCCACGCCCCTCCATGCCTCGCTCTTTTAGGCCCTCTCTGAGTCGTGGACCCTGGGTCCCATCTCTTCCCTCCCGGCTCACCGGCCTGCCTCCCCGGCAGAAGCTGCAGCGCCGCCAGGAGCAGGCAGAGACCGGCCCGCGGCTGGCCCAGGCCCTGGCGGTTCCCCATCCTGGCGGGGCCCACGGGCAAGGCGGGGGACCAGTCGGGGCGGTTGCCGGGCGCGGTGACTCCTTGGGCTCGGTGCTGTCACTCGCGGCGCCCGCTCCTCTCGGGGTCCGCGGGAAACTGCCCGAGACCCCGCCCTGGCCTCGCCCTGCGCTCCAGCGCCTGGCCAGGCGGGGCTCCTTGGAGGGAGAGCGCTGACAGCTGGACTGGGAAGTTGGGAAACTTTGTGCTGAGCGCTGATTGGCCGGCTGGTGTGGAGCCGAGCGCCAGGAGCTGGGTTGTTCCTGCCCCACCCCACAGTGGAGGAGAAGGGTCACTCCCACCCAGTCCTGGAGTTCGAGGGTTCCAGCCCTACCCCAAACCTTTTCGGCCTAGCAGATCCCCTCAAAGGAGAGCTTAGCCTCATTCAAACCTTCAGCCTCCATCCAGGCCCTGGAAAAGGGGGAGGTGCAGGTTTATACCAAATCTTTTTTTATTTTCTTTTATTTTTACATTTTATTTTGGAGACAGGGTCTTGATCTGTCACCCAAGCTGGAGTGCAGTGGCCCAGTCATAGCTCACTGCAGCTTCCAACTCCTGGGTTCAAGCCATCCACCTGCTTCAGCCTCCTGAGAAGCAAGTACCACATGCACATACTGCCACACCTAGCTAATTTAAATATATATATATTTTTGTAGAGACCAGGGTCTTGCTTGCTGCCCAGGTCGGTCTTGAACTTCTGGTTTCAAGTCATCCTTCGGCCTTGCCCTCCCAAAGCGCTGGCATTACAGGCATGAGCCACCTCACCTGGCACCAAGTCCTTTCTGCCTCACTCAGGCCCCCAAGTGGGGTCCCAATTTCACCCCAAACTCTCATTCACCTACCTGCTTTATCCTCAGTCCCTTAGCTAGACAGTAAGAGGTACCAGCCTCAGCCCCAGAGCCTTTCCTTCAGGTCCCTAAGGGGTCCTGATCCCACCTCAAACCTCACCCCAGATCCCAAAATGGGGTCCCCAGTCTTACTCCAAACATTTATCTCTCCACTGAAATCCCTGAGTCACGTGTCCTGGTCCCAGATTCTCACCACAGATCCCAAAACACAGTTTTCACTTTCCCCCAAATTATTGATTCCTCAAATAAAGGGTCTTATCTCCATCCCTAACCCTCATCTCCCCCCACCCCAAACCAGGTCTCCAGTGGATGCCCTGGCCCCAATCCCAAATCCCCACCAAATGGGGGAGTCTGAGCTGGGTGCGGTGGCTCACGCCTGTAGTCCTAGCACTTTTGAGAAGCTGAGACGGGCAGATCGCTTGAGTCCAGGGGTTAGAGGCCAGCTGGCTAACATGGCGAAACCCCATCTCTGCTAAAAATACAAAAACTAGCCAGGCAATGTGGCTGGCCTCTGTAGTCCCAGCTACTTGGGAGGCTGAGGTGGGAGGATCACTTGAACCAGGGAGGTGGAGGTTGCAGTGAGCTAAGGTTGTGCCACTGCACTCCAGCCTGGGCAACAGAGCAAGACTCTATCTGTCTCAGAAGAAAAAAAAAAAAAGGTCCGGGAGTGGTGGGAAATCTGTCCCTGTTGCAAAGCAATGCACTGTCACGGGGAGGAAAGGGTGGATTCTTGCCATTCTTGGGATGAGGCAGAGGCCCCCCTCACCGTGCTGGGACCCCCACCTCCAGCATGAAGAGGCCCCCAGGAGGTCAAACAGAGCTTTATGCAATTGGACAAGCGCAGACACGCAGGATGTGAGGGTGCTTCCCGAGGGAGGGGAGGAACCAAGAGGCGTATCCTGAGCCCTGAACTGCTCCCCGAACCCTGCTTCCCCCACCCCCGCCCCAGGGGAAGAGGGAGACGCAAGCAGTGCCTTCCTCCCAGTCTCTGACTCCCCAGACAAAGAGTCTCTGTGTCCCTGAAGAGGAGGGGGTGGGGCCCCATCAGGCCTGAGGGGGAGACGGGGCCCCCCAGGGTGGGAGGAGGAGAGGGAATCTCTGCAAGCTGCGCCTCCCCCCACCCCAGGGACATCTGAAGCTGAGACTTCTCCAACTAAAAGGCTCTCACAAAATTCCTGCCTGCCCTGCCTTGCTGGAAGTTCTTCCTGTAGTCTAACTACATCTTCTGACAGTTCTACACCCCTTCCCTCTGTGAAACAACATTTCTGGATCCACATTCTCTGTCTCCTTCTCTCACTCTCTCCCTTCAATCAGAGATTCTTCACCCAGAATACAGACACTAATTCCCCCCAACTTTCACAGAAACTCTCCCCAGCCCTAAATAATTTATACTCGGCCGGGCTCAGTGGCTCACGCTTGGAATCCCAGCACTTTGGGAGGCTAAGGCCGCTGGACCACTTGAGGTCAGGAGTTCAAGACCAGCCTGACCAACATGGAGAAACCTCATCTCTACTAAAAATACAAAAATCAACTCCGTGTGGTGGCACACACCTGTAGTCCCAGCTACTTGGGAGGCTGAGATAGGAGAATCGCTTGACCCTGGAAAACGGAGGTTGTAGTGAGCCGAGATTGTACCACTGCACTCCAGCCTGGGTGACAAGAGCAAGACTCTGTCTCAAAATAATAATAATAATAATAATTTACACTCATAATAAAAATTAAAAATTAAGAAAACGGTTACAAATGTCCAAGGCAGGAGGATCGCTTGAGGCCAAGAGTTGGAGACCAGTCTGGGCAACAGAGCAAGGTCCCATGTCTAAAAACGAAGTAAATTTAAAAATTAGCTGGGTATGGTAGTGTGTGCCGGAAGCCCCAGCTACTCTGGAGGCTGAGGTGGAAGGATCGCTTGAGGCTGCGGTGAGCTACGGTGGTGCCACTGCACTGCAGCCTGAGTGACAGAGCAAGACGCTGTCTCTTAAAAACAAACAAAACCCAGTGATGTGTATAGTAGGTGTGGAGAAGAAATTTTTGGCAGATGAAGAAAATGAGGTGCAGAAAGGATTTAAGAGATTCTCTCTTACTGCCTGTTCAGGGTCAGTCCAGAATTGAGGGTCTCCTGGCCAGGGCGGAGGCTTTGCCCTGCAGGGGATCTGTGGGAGGGGGTTAGGAGGGAGCAGACGAGCCCAGGATGAATGGTCAGAGTCAGGTGCTGCCCGGCGGAGGTCACGCGTCCAGGGAGGGGATCAACATGGCCGCTGCACCCCGGACTGTGCTGATCTCCGGCTGCTCATCAGGAATTGGTCTGGAACTTGCAGTGCAGCTGGCCCATGACCCCAAGAAGCGTTACCAGGGTAAGAGGTGCAGGGCGGCGCTAGGAGGCAGCAGGGTGGAAACGGCTTCCCCAGCACTGTCTCCCCTACCCATCTCTCCCAGCTGTACTTGTGGGCTTGGGGAGAACTCAGGATGCATGCCGTCTTCCTCTCCCTCCAGGAATCATCCCCTCATCCTACAAATATTTCTTGAGCACCTTCTGGGTGTTCTGAATGCTGGCAACACAACTGGGGATGAAATAGACAAAAAAATCTCAGCCCTCGGGATGGTGTCATTCGGGGAGGAGAGGGAGAACGGGCGATAAACAGATAAAAAGAAATTGTTGCTATATCTGGTGGGAATAAGTGCTGAGAAACAAAATAAAGCATGCTGAGAGTGGCAGGGGGTGGGTGGGTGATATTTTTAGAAGGGTTTCACTAGGGCATTTCCTAGATTGGAATAATCACTACCCTGATGCTCACTCCTCCACAGTCTCCCCAGATTACTGCTTTTACTGAGATAAGCTTCTTAAGTGCTCCTGACCTTGGGGGTTGAAGGGATGGCCTTCTAGTTCTAAGAATTTGCCTTTCTGCAGCTCTAGAATAAATCCCTGGAACCTGCATCCTAACCAACCAGGAGAACCCCTGACCCAGAGGGTGCATGCTGGAGCCAAAGTGGGCAAAGGGTTGTTACTTACAAGGAGGCGACTAGGGGTGAGGGCATTGCCCCAGTTGGCAGGGGTGCTTCTCCCAGCCCTCTGCCCTCTGTTTTAGAGACACACACAGCTTTGAGCATGACAGCCTGAACGCCAGTGTGCAGGGAATAACGTGCGTTCCTGTGGGCGGGCAGATGGGTGTATTAAACTGCTGGAGGCTAATGTTTACGGAGCTTTTACAATGTACCACGCTGCATTCTAAGTGCCCTGAATCCAGGAAGTCGTTTAATCCTCACATCACACCTGTGAGGCAGGCACTATCATCCACCCCATTTTATTATTATTTTATTATTTATTTATTTTGAGTCAGAGTCTTGCTCTGTCGCCCAGGTTGAGTGCAGTGGCGCATCTTGGCTCACTACAGCCTCCACCTCCCACATTCAAGTGATTTTCATGCCTCAGTCTCCTGAGTTTCTGGGATTAAGGCATGCACCACCACACCCGGCTAATGTTTTGTATTTTTAATAGACGAGATTTCACCATGTTGGCCAGACTGGTCTCGAACTCCTGGCCTCAGGTGATCTGCCCACCTGGGCCTCCCAAAGTGCTGGGATTACAGGCATGAGCCACTGTGCCTGGCCTGCCTCATTTTAGAAATGAGGAAACGAAGATGCAGACTGTCAAAGGTCTTTGCTCAAGGTCTCCCAGCTGCAAAGTGGCAGAGCTGGGATTTGAACTCAGGCATCCCATCCCTTGCACCCATGTTTCCCACTATATCACATGTAGATGCAAGTGACCCCATTCAGGCGCCTGCTACCCACGAATCACACTGGCCCGAAGACAAGAGGCAAATGCCCCCAGGAGTGTTCTTGGTTGATTATGGTTGCACACATTGGGGGATATCAAACATGCATGCTGGTGCATGTGCAGACATGGTACATATGCTAAGGTCCTGCTTAAGAGCATAAGCTTGAGGCTGGGCGCAGTAGCTCATGTCTGTAATTTCAGCACTTTGGGAGGCCGAGGTGGACAGATCACCTGAAGTCAGGAGTTTGAGAACAGCCTGGCCAACATGGTGAAACCCCGTCTCTACTAAAAATACAAAAATTGGCCAGGTGTAGTGGTTCATGCCTGTAACCCCAGCACTTTGGGAGACCGAGGTGGGTGGATCACGGGGTCAGGAGATCGAGACCATCCTGGCTAACACGGTGAAACTCCATCTCTACTACAAATACAAAAACTTAGCCGGGCGTGGTGGCGGGCACCTGCAGTACCAGCTACTCTGGAGGCTGAGGCAGAAGAATGGTGTGAATCCCAGGGGTGGAGCTTGCAGTGAGCCGAGATTGCGCCACTGCACTCCAACCTGGGTGACAGAGCAAGACTCTGTCTCAGTCAATCAATCAACCAATCAATAAAAATACAAACATTAGCTGGGCATGGTGGCAGGTACCTGTAATCCCAGCTACTTGAGAGGCTAAGGCAAGAGAATCGCTTGAACCAGGAGACAGAGGTTGCAGTGAGCCGAGATTTTGCTACTGTATTCCAGCCTGGGTGACAAGAGCGAGACTCCATCTCAAAAAAAAAAAAAAAAAAAAAAAAGAAAAGAAAAGAAAAAAGAGGATAAGCTTGTCCAGGCTCTGTGGCTCTTTGGCTTCTGACGCCTATAATCCCAGCACTTTGGGAGGATGAGGTGGGCAGATCACCTGAGGTTTGACACCAGCCTGACCAATATGGTGAAACCCCATATCTACTAAAAATACAAAAGATTAGCTGGGTGTAGTGGCAGGCACCTGTAATCCCAGCTACTTGGGAGGTTGAGGCAGGGGAATTGCTTGAACCCAGGAGGTAGAAGTGGCAGTGAGCCGAGATCACACCCCTGCACTCCAGACTGGGTAACAAACGAGAGTGAAACTTTGTCTCAAAATATGTATGTATATATATATATACACATATATATATATATATATGGCTATTAACTTCAGTGTTCATGTATGTATGTATGTTGGCTATAGGTATGTATGCATTTTTTTCATGGCAGTCTGTTTTATGTTTGTGTATTTTATTGTCTTACCTACTAGGCTATAAATTCCATGAAGGCAGAAATGTTATCTTATTTATTTATTTATTTATTTATTTATTTATTTATTTATTTTGAGACAGAGTCTCACTCTGTTGCCAGGCTGGAGTTCAGTAGCATGATCTCAGCTCACTGCAACCTCCTCTGCCTCCCAGGTTCAAGCAATTCTCCTGCCTCAGCCTCCTGAGTAGCTGGGATTTCAGGTGTGTGCCACCACGCCCAGCTAATTTTTGTATTTTTAATAGAGACGAACTTTCACCACTTTGGCCAGGATGGTCTCGATCTCTTGACCTTGTGATCTGCCCACCTCGGCCTCCCAAAGGGCTGGGATTACACATGTGAGCCACCCCGGCCTTATTTTTTTATTTTTTGAGACAGGGTCTCACTCTGTCACCCAGGCTGTAGTGCAGTGGCTCCAACTCAGCTCACTGCAGCCTCAACCTCCTGGGCTCAAGCAATCCTCCCACCGCAGCCTCCCAAGTAGCCAGGACTACAGGTGGGGGCCACCCACCACACCTGGCAAATTTGTATATATAATTTTTTTGTAGAGATGGGATCTTGCTATACTTCCCAGGCTGGTCTCAAACTCCTGGTCGAGCAATCCTCCCACCCAGGCCTCCCAAAGTGCTGGGATTACAGGCTTGCACCACCACACCTGGCGACTTTATCTTATTTCATGCCATAGCCTCAGCACTAGAATAGGGCATAGTGTATAGTAGATGCTCAATAAATGTCTGTTGAACTCATGGTTGGAAGGATGGATACAGGTATGTGGAGATGCATGTACACAAGTGTGCACTTGTTGGCTGAGTGATAAATGTGGGTGTGTAAACTTGTGGGTTTCCATCTCTCTGTGACTTTTAATGCAAGATCACAGAAACGTGGAGCCCACACCAAGGGGAAAGGAACTCAGTGCCTGTCCCTGCTCTACTCTCTGCCCCCAGTGGTGGCCACCATGAGGGACCTGGGGAAGAAGGAGACACTGGAGGCAGCTGCTGGGGAGGCTCTGGGGCAGACCCTCACTGTGGCCCAGCTGGACGTGTGCAGTGATGAGTCGGTGGCTCAGTGTCTCAGCTGTATCCAGGGAGAAGTGGACGTGCTGGGTAAGACGTTGCAGCCCCTGACTCACTGAGCCCCATCCTGGTCTGAGTATAGACCCTCAATACGGCAAGGTCTGAACACCAGCTCTCTGGCTCCTTCCCCAATCTCTGAACCTGGACAGAAGGGGTAGACCAGTTGGCCAACAGGGGTAGACCAGTTGATCCTACCAATTGATTTATTAAGGCTTGGGTGCCGTGGCTCATACCTGTAATCCTAGCACTTTGGGAGGCTGAGACAGGAGGATTGCTTGAGCCCAGCAGCTCGAGACCAGCAAAATAGTGAGACTTTGACTCTACAAAAAATTTAAGAATTAGCCAGGTATAGTGGTGCATGCCTAATCCCAGCTACTCAGGAGGCCAAGGTGGGAGGATCACTAGAGCCCAGGGGTTTGAGGCTGCAGTGAGTTATGATAGAGCCAGTCTGGGAGACAGAGCAAGACCTTGTCTCAAAAATCAAAAAAAAATTTTTTTTTCTTGAGATGGATTCTTGCTCTGCGCCCAGGCTGGAGTGCAGTGGCGTGATCTCAGCTCACTGCAACCTCCACCCCCCAGGTTCAAGTGATTCTCCTGCCTTGCCTGCTGAGTAGCTGGGATTACATGTGCCTGCCACCATGCCCAGCTAATTTTTGTATTTTTCGTAGAGGCGAGGTTTCACCATGTTGGCCAGGCTGGTCTCAAACTCCTGACCTGAAGTGATCCGCCCACCTCGGCCTCCCAGAGTGCTGGAATTACAGGCGTGCACCACCGCACCTGGCCAAAAATCTTTTTTTTTTGAGATGGAATTTAACTCTTGCTGCCTAGGCTGGAGTGCAGTGGCGCGATCTCAGCTCACTGAAACCTCCGCCTCTCGGGTTCAAGTGATTCTCCTGCCTCAGCCTCCCAAGTAGCTGGGATTACAGGCATGGGCCACCACACCCGGCTAATTTTGTATTTTTAATAGAGACGGGGTTTCTCCATGTTCTTCAGGCTGGTCTTGAAGCCTGACCTCAGGTGATCCACTCGTCTTGGCCTCCCAAAGTGCTGGGATTACAGGCATGAGCCACCATGCCTGGCCCAAAAATCAATTTTTTTAAAAATAAAAATATTAGGCCGGGCGCGGTGGCTCAAGCCTGTAATCCCAGCACTTTGGGAGGCCGAGACGGGTGGATCACGAGGTCAGGAGATCGAGACCATCCTGGCTAACACGGTGAAACCCTGTCTCTACTAAAAATACAAAAAAAAAAAACTAGCCGGGCGAGGTGGCGGGCGCCTGTAGTCCCAGCTACTCGGGAGGCTGAGGCAGGAGAATGGCGTGAACCCGGGAGGTGGAGCTTGCAGTGAGCTGAGATCCGGCCACTGCACTTCAGCCTGGGCGACAGAGCGAGACTCCGTCTCAAAAAAAAAATAAAAATAAAAATAAAAATATTAGAGACACTAGTAATAATCTGAGGCCTGGGGGTGGGGCAGATTTTACGGAATAGAAATTCTCATATATGGAGAAAGTCATACGTGGTTGGGAAAATTACTTGGATGAGTCACTTGGGGAAGACAGCATGATGCAGAAATAAGTCATAAGGTCCCCAACCTTCGCAGGAAGGTGGGTGTCACTGTCTTGATGCAATTTGGGGTCAGAATCGAATTGCTCATGGATTAAGGGGGCCACTATTCCCAGCAGCCCTTCCTCCCACTCAGGGCTGAGGATCTCCTATGACAAACGCTAAACTGTGTTTAAAGATCACCAAGATTTCATATTTGTCCACCCACGATACCCTGGACTGGCCTTGGACTTGGAGTACGGGGTGGGGTGATTCAGGGGGTGTCTGGAAGTAGTGCTAGAAGGGTAAGGGACTTTCAGGTAACCTTAGTACCTCTTCTTTTAGTGAATAATGCTGGAATGGGTCTGGTGGGGCCCCTTGAGGGGCTCAGCCTTGCTGCCATGCAGAATGTCTTTGACACCAACTTTTTCGGAGCTGTCCGTCTTGTCAAAGCTGTGCTTCC
This sequence comes from Macaca nemestrina, assembly GCF_043159975.1. Taxonomy (NCBI): domain Eukaryota; kingdom Metazoa; phylum Chordata; class Mammalia; order Primates; family Cercopithecidae; genus Macaca; species Macaca nemestrina. The sequence continues at coordinate 9,464,319 of NC_092144.1, forward strand.
AGGCATGAAGAGGAGGCGGCAGGGCCACATCGTGGTGATCAGCAGCGTCATGGGGCTGCAGGGTGAGCTGTGGGGACCCACCCCTGGAAATCCCACCAGCGTCTGATCCTCCCCAGACTGGGAGGATGGTGAATGGGTTTTAGATCATATTCTAAATTAGTGTGGAGCCCAGGCTTGGTGATTCATGCCTGTAATCCTAGCACTTTGGGAGGCTGAGACGGGTGGATTGCCTGAGCTCAGGAGTTCGAGACCACCAGTAAGAACGGGTGAAAGCCCGTTCTTACTAAAATACAAAAAAAAAATCAGCTGTGCATGGTAGCATGTGCCTGTAATCCCAGCTACTCAGGAGGCTGAGGCACGAGAATTGCTTGAACCTGGGAGGCAGAGGTTGCAGTGAGCCAAGATTGTGCCACTGCACTCCAGCCTGGGCAACAAAGTGAAACTCTGTCTCTAAAATAAATAAAATAAAATAAAATAAAATAAAATAAAATAAAATAAATTAGCCTGGAGAATTGTGTTCAGAAGGATTATGAAGTTCAGAAGGAAAAAGTGGCCAGACATGGTGACTCATATCTATAATCCCAGCACTTTGCGCGGCCTAGGCAGGAGGGTTGTTTAAGCTCAGGAGTTTGAGACCAGCCTGGTCAACATAGCAAGACCTTATTACTATGAACTTTTTTTTCAATTAGGCCAGGCACAATGACTCATGCCTGTAACTCCAACACTTTGGGAGGCCAAGGCAGGTGGATCACTTGAGATCAGGAGTTCAAGACCAGCCTGGCCAAAATTGTGAAACCCTACCTCTACTAAAAATACAAAAAAATTAGCCGGGTGTGGTGGCACACATCTGTAGTCCCAGCTACTCGGGAGGCTGAAGCAGGGGAATTGCTTGAACCCAGGAGGCAGATGTTGCAGTGACCTGAGATTGTGCCATTGCACTCCAGCCTGGGCAACAAGAGCAAGACTCTGTCTCAAAAAATAAATAAATAAATAAGTAAACAAACAAACAAACAAACAAAAACAACAAACCTTTGGCCAGATGCGGTGGTTCATACCTGTAATCCCAGCACTTTGGGAGGCTGAGGCTGATGGATCACTTGAGGTCAGGAGTTTGAGACCAGAACGGCCAACATGGTGAACCCCCATCTCTAGTAAAAATACAAAAATTAGCCGGGTGTGGTGGTGTGCACCTGTAGTCCCAGCTACTCAGGAGGCTGAGGCAGGAGATTCGTTTGACCTCAGGAGGCAAAGGCTGCACTCCAGCCTAGACGACAGAGTGAGACTCCGTCTCCCTTCAATAACAACAAAAAATAAATTAATTAAATTTAAAAATCAGCCAAGCATCGTGGTGTGTGCCTGTAGTCCCAGCTACTCAAGAGGCTGAAGTGAGAGGATCGCTTAAGCCCAGGAGTTCAAGGCTGCAGTGAGCTGTGATTGCACTGCTGCACCCCAGACTGCAGGACAGGGCAACACCCTATCAAAAAAGAAAAAGAAAGAGAGGGAGAGAGAGAGGGAAGGAAGGAAGGAAGGAAGGAAGGAAGGAAGGAAGGAAGGAAGGAAGGAAGGAAGGAAGGAAGGAAGGAAGGAAGGAAGGAAGGAAAAAAGGGAGGGAGGGAGAAAAGGAGGGAGGGAGGGAGGAAGAAAGGGAGGGAGGGAGAGAGACAACAGCCCTAATGAAGAGAAAAATGAAGAGGATCCCCAAGTGGCCCCAAAGGTTTAGAGAATGGAGGGAAATAGGGGAGTTTCCTGGGACCAGGTGGAGCTGAGAGGAGGTGGCACCCATCACCCGAGAACAACTTCGTTCTGACCCCATATGACCCCATCACACAATGCCATACCCCACATCATCTTGGCACCATGTATCTGCTCTGTCTAGTCTCCACATCCTCTTTGCTCTGTCTCCCAAAGACCCCATCACCCTGGAACCCACAAAGCCCACCTCCCAGACCCCCAAAGAGCTCTCCTTCTGACCCTCACAGGTGTCATCTTCAACGATGTCTATGCAGCCTCCAAGTTCGCCCTGGAGGGATTCTTCGAAAGCCTGGCTATCCAGCTGCTGCAGTTCAACATCTTGTGAGGCGGGCACGTGGGCAGAGGGGGCTTGGAGGCAGTGCTGGGGAGGTGGCATTGAAAGGGGGAGAGGAGAGATGAAGACAATGAAGCTGGGTGCAGTGGCTCACACCTGTAATTCCAGCGTTTTGAGAGGCTGAAAGGGGAGGATCACTTGAGGTCAGGAGTTTGAGACCAGCCTGGGCAACATAGCGAGACCCCCATCTCAACCCAAAATTTAAAAATTAGCCAAGGGTGGTGGTGTGTGTAGCTGCAGTCCCAGCTACTCGGGAGGCTGAGGTAGAGGATTGCTTGAACCCAGGAGTTGGAGGTTGTGGTGAGCTATGATCATGCCACTGCACTCCAGCCTGGGCAAGGGAGTGAGACCCTGTATCTTAAAATAAATAAATAAATAAATGGACAAAATAGGTCAGGGAGCAGTTGGGGCATCAGACTGACACTACCCCTGCCCGGTCGCCAGCATCTCCCTGGTGGAACCAGGCCCCGTGGTCACCGAGTTTGAGGGGAAGCTTCTGGCGCAGGTTTCTACAGCTGAGTTCCCAGGCACTGACCCTGACACCCTGCACTACTTCCGGGACCTCTATCTCCCAGCCTCCAGGGAGCTGTTTCGCTCCGTGGGACAGAGCCCACAGGATGTGGTTCAGGTGAGTGAAGGGCCCAGAGCCCCAAGTGGTGGCTCAGGTATGTTGCGGGGTGAAGCCCTCCCTGGGTCCCAGGGCTCAGGCGCTCCACTCTGCAGGCCATTGTCAATGTCATCAGCTCGGCTCGGCCACCCCTGCGCCGACAGACCAACGTCCGCTACTCCCCGCTGACCATGCTCAAAACCGTGGACTCCTCGGGCAGCCTGTATGTGCGAACCACCCACCGCCTCCTCTTCCGCTGTCCACGCCTCCTCAGCCTTGGCCTTCAATGTCTGTCCTGCGGCTGCCTCCCAACGCGAGTGCGGCCAAGATGAGCAGAACGGAGCTCATGATCCCCATCCCTGAACAACCAGACTTCTTCATTCCACATCTAATTCAAGGGATGAAGATGCTTCATTCATTCATTCTGCAAACTCCCCCTCCCCTGCTCTGTGCCTGGACATGGCTAGAATCCCAGAAGGGCTCAATTTTCAGGCATAGACTCCTCTGCAGTCACAGCTGGAGCAGAGACAGGGACCCTGGGAACTTGGCCTGGGGAGCCCAGAGCAGGAAGCTGCAGCTGTCTCTGGGAAAGCAAGGGAGGCTTCCTGGAGGAAGGGGCATTGTTATGAGCCTTGAAGGATGAGACAGACTCTGCCACATTCAACCTCGTGACTTCATGATCCTGGGCCTGAGAATACAGGAATAATTAATAACCCACCCTGCACCCCCATGCAGACACCAGAGCTCTGTGGACCAAGGGGACATTCCTGGTCACACACCCCATCAACAAAATGTATCTGAGCACACACCAGCAATGTATGTATATTTTTTTCCATTAAATATATATTTATAACCACAAGTTGTAGTTACATTTACTATTTAATAAAGCTCAATTTCTTAAAATTAAATAAAAACTTAAAAAGACAGCTCCAAAGAGAGAGAGAGAGCAAGAGAGAGAAAGCAAGCCAGCCAAGCATGGTGCATCACGCCTGTAATCCCAGCACTTTGGGAGGCCAAGGCAGGTGGATCACTTGAAGCCAGGAGTTCGAGATCAGTCTGGCCAACATAGTGAAACCCTCTCTCTACTAAAAATACAAAAATTAGCTGGGCATGGTGGCCGGCACCTGTAATCCCAGCTACTCAGGAAGCTGAGGCATGAGAATCACTTGAACCCAGGAGGTGGAGGTTGCAGTGAGGCCAAGATGGCACCACTGCACTCCAGCCTGGGCAACAGAATGAGACTCTGTCTCAAAAAAATACAAAAACAAAAACTCACAAATGGATAAGCAGACTCTTGTGTATCCTTAAAAAGGAAGGAAATTCTGACATGTGGGTAAATACTGAGAACACCATGCTGAGTGAAATAAACCAGATAGAAAATTCCACTTATCTGAGATGCCTAAAGTAATCAAATTCATAGAGATAGAAAGTCACACGGTGGGTGCCAGGGGCTGAGGACTCCTCTGTGATCACAGTGGAGCAGAGAGAGGGACCCTGGGAACTAGGCCTGGGGAGCCCAGAGCAGGAAGCCGCAGCTGTCTCTGGGAAAGCAAGGGAGGCTTCCTGGAGGAAGGGGTATTGTTATGAGCCTCGAAGGATGAGACAGACTCTGCTACATTCAACCTCGTGACTTCATGATCCTGGGACTGAGAATGCAGGAATAATTAATAACCCACCCTGCACCCCCATGCAGACACCAGAGCTCTGTGGACCAAGGGAACATTCTGAATATATACTTTTAAAAACTGAATATATACTTTTTTTAATAGTATATACTGAATATATGCTTTTTAAAAATACTTTCAAAAAAGTTTTTTAAATAGTATATACTGAATATATACTTTTTAAAAAATACTTTTAAAAACTGAATATACACTTTAAAAAATTTTTTTTCACTAAAAGCAGCATACTATACAAATAAATGTGAACTTCAGTTGTTTCCTTGAATCATGTACCTTGGAGGATTTTCTTTTTTGAGACAGGGTCTCGCTCTATCGCCCAGGCTGGAGTGCAGTGGCGCAATCTTGGCTCACTGCAACCTCTGCCTCACGGGTTCAAGCGATTCTCCTACCTCAGCTTCCTGAGTAGCTGGGACTACAGGTGTGCGCCACCACGCCCGGTTAATTTTTGTATTTTTGGTAGAGACGGGATTTCACCGTGTTAGCCAGGCTGGTCTCAAACTCCTGACTGATTCGCCCTCCTTGGCCTCCCAAAGTGCTGGGATTACAGGCATGCGCCACCACTCCCGGCTAATTTTTGTATTTTTAGTAGAGATGGGGTTTCTCCATGTTGGTCAGGCCGGTCTCAAACTCCCAACCTCAGGTGATCCTCCTGCCTCAGCCTGCCAAAGTTCTGGGATTACAGGCATGAGCCACCACACCTGGCCATTATTATTATTTTACTTTTAAATTTTAAGACACAGAAACACAGGACATACTGATAGCACAGTGGCTCAGGCATGTAATCCCAACACTGGGAGGTGGAGGCAAGAGAATCACTTGAGTCCAGGATTTTGAGACCAGCCTGGGTAGCATAGCAAAATCCCATCTCTACAAAAAATTTAAAAAATTAGCCTGGTGTGGTGGCATGTCCCTGTAGTCTCAGTTACTCAAGAGGCTGAAGCGGAAGGATCCCTTGCATCCAGGAGTTGGAGGCTGCAGTAAGCTATGATCGCACCACTGCACTTCAACCTGCTGACTGAGACAGACCCTGTCTCAAATAAATAAATAAATACATAAAATAAGAAAGGACATACATAGACTGATTCTGTTAGAACCCAAAGACAATGTCATTCCTCCTTTCAATCCTTTCAAACCTCTGCAGTGGCTTCTCCTTTTATTTAGACTTTTTTTTTTTTTTTTTTTTTGAGACGGGGTCTTGCTCTGTCATTCAGATTAAAGTACAATGGTGCAATCACTCAGCCTTAACCTCCCAGCTCAGAAGATCCTCCCACCTCAGCCTCCTGAGTAGCTGGGACCACAGGTGTGTGCCTCCATAACTAGCTAACTTTAACACATTTTTTTGTAGATACGGGGTCTCACTATGTTGCCCAGGCTGGTCTTGAACTCCTGGTCTCAAACAATCCTTCCGCTTTGGCCTCCCAAAGTGCTGGGATTACAGGTGTGAGCCATGACGTCTGGCATGCTTCCCCTCTTATTTAGACTCAGATCAAAACTGCATCATCTGACCACTGAATATTTGTCTCAAATTATTGCCTACTTTTTCCCCATCACCCACTCATTCCAGCAACACTGACTTCTTTGCTGTGCCATTTCGTCTGTCTGTCTTTCTTTATTTCTTTTCAGAGACAGGGTCTCTCTCTGTCACCCAGGCTGGTGTGCAGTGGCATGATCATAGTTCACTGCAACCTCAAACTCTTGGACTCAAGTGATCCTCCAGCCTTGGCCTCCTAAAGTGCTGGTATTACAAGTGTGAGCCACCATGCCTGGCCTACTTGCTGTTTCTTAAACACACCAACCTCAATACCTTTGCACTTGCTGTTCCCTCTACATAGAATGCTTTTCCCAAATACCCACAAGGCTCCCTTCTTCATTTCCTTCATGTGCTCAAATATCACCTCGTCCAAGGGGCCCTCCAGGATCACCTCAAGATAGCACACTGTCCCTTTATTTTCTTATCTGTTTTATTTCCCATCATCTGACATGGTTCTCTCTCTTTTCCCTCCCTCCCTCCCTCCCTTTCTTCCTTCCTTCCTTTCTCCCTCCCTTCCCTTCCTTTTCTTTTCTTTCTAAAAAAAACAAAAATAGAAACAGGGGTCTTGCTTTATTGAGCAGGCTGCTTTTAGATTCCTGGGCTCAAGTGATCCTCCCACCTCGGCCTCCCAAAGTGCTGGGATTACAGACATGAGCCACCATGCCCTGAAGGCATATCCTACTATGCTTGTTTCTTGCCTGTCTCCACCCACTAAAATGTCAGCTCCATGGGCACGAGACTGTTGTCTATTTGCTCTACCCACATCATCAACACTGTGGAAATCAAAAACTGACTCAAGGAGCCTGGGTTGGGGACTGGAAGTGATCAAGCTGGCACATCCCGGCAGTACAGTCCAACCTGAGAAGCTCGTGACACCTCCTACCTGGACAAGACAGGGTAATTCTCTAACCCTCAGTTTCTTCATCTGTGAAATGGAACTTGCCAGGAAGAAAGTCTTATTAAGGTCTGGAATGTAGTCGGTGTCTAATAAATTAGAGCCCTGAATAGTTATGTTGACGGTAGCTTTATTCCTTGGTCTCCTGGGTCCTGCCCGGCCTTGCCTGAGAAGCTCTGAGCTCAAAGCCCTGGAGGAGGGAGTAAAACCAGAGGCTGCATCTCTGCAAGGACACATCCCTACAAGGCCGCCCCTCCCGCCCGCGCCTTCTGGGTGCTAACTCCCGATCCCAGGGAGGGGAAGGCGGGCGGAATCTGAGCGGCAGGCGCAGCTGCTCCGGGCGGGCGGCCAAAGTCCCCTCCCTCCCTCATTGGCATTCCTGCGGGAGGGGCCGAGCGCAGCTGCCTGCCTGGCCGGAGGCTCGCTTGCGCCCTCTGGTGTCCAAGTGCGAGAGGCCACGTGGACTTGCGCCCGAGCAGCCGGTCTGTCCCAGGCCACTGTCTGCCGCTCAGGTGGACCTGGGTGGAGCTAGGTCTACTCCCTACCTTTCTTGGGCTCCCTTTACCATTCGGGTTCACGAACTCAGCTTCCGTCACTAAACTTGCTGTGTGACCCTGAGCAAGACACTCAACCTCGCTGTGCCACAGTTTCTTAGCTGTGCAATGTGGGACAGGATCCTTCACCTTTTTAGTGCCACTCTTTCTTTTCTTTTTTCTTTCTTTCTCTTTCTTTCTTTCTTTCTTCTTTCTTTTTCTTTCTTTCCTTCTTTCTCTTCTCTTTCATTCGTTCTTTCTCTTCTTTTTCTTTCTTCTCTTTCTTTTTCTCTTCTTTCTATTATTTCTCTTTTCTTTTTTCTTTCTTTTCTTTCTCTTTCTTTTTCTTTCTTTCTTCTCTTTCATTCATTCGTTCTTTCTCTTTCTTCTTCTCTTTTTCTCTTCTTTCTGTCTCTTCTTTCTTTTCTTTCTTCTTTCTTTCTTTCTCTCTATCTATTATAGAGATGGGGTCTCACTATGTTGCCCATGCTGGTCTCAAACTCCTGGGCTCAAGCAATCCTCCTGCTTTGGCCTCCAAAGTGCTGGGATTACAAGAGTAAGCCACCACTCCCGGTTGCCTTCTTCTTTTTTTTCTTTTTCTTTTTCTTTCTTTCTTTCTTTCTTCTTCTTCTTTTTTTTTTTTTTTATTTTTGGGACACAATCTCACTCTACCACCCAGGCCAGAGGGCAGTGGCAGGATTACTGTTCACTGTAGCCTTGACTCCCGTGCTCAAGCGATCCTCCCACCTCAGCCCCATGAGTAGTTGGTGTTACGCACGCGTCTAATTGAAGAGATACCCTGAACAGACTAAGTGTGAGCAACAAGGCTGTTTATTCACTTTTCAGCTGAGTCCAAAAAGGGAGTCAGTGAAGGGTGGTGGGAGTGGAACTGGTTTTATAGGTTTGGGGTAGGTAGTGGAAAGATAGTTAGGGGTGGTTTCTTCGGGCAGGGGAAGAATGTCACAAGGTGCATAGTCACAAGGTGGGGGAAGGTCACAAGGCATGATATCACAAGGTCAATTGATTAGATAGGATAGGGCAGGAACAGATCACAATGGTGGAATGTTGCAAGATTGGTTAATCGGTTAAGGCAGGAACTAGCCGTTTCTTCTTCTTTAGTGGTTCTCCTGTTGCTCCAGGCTTTGTGACTCCAGGAGGCCTGTACATGTGGGTCACAGGGACCACAATGGCTCGATCATGGTGTAGTACGTTCACAGGACCTTACATTCCTGTCTTTTTATGTTTAATAATGAAAAATAAAATAAGAAAGAAATAAAATGAGAAAGAGTAGTGTAATGTTGGGATGTTGGGGTGAAAATTTTAGGGGTGCCAAGGAGGGGTGATGGGTGATGTTTTGGGGTGATGGACAATGTTTCTAAGGGTTGCTTTGAGTGGGGTTGGGGCAGCATGGGAACCTAAAGTTGGAGAGATTAAACTGAGGAAAGATCTTGGGGTAGGAGTTGGTATTGCGGGGTTGTTAGAAGGAAGATTTGCCATATTGATTAATTAGTAATAGCTTAGATACGATTTTGTATAAACTGAGAGATTAGCCTGAAAAGACAAGGTCTGATCAAGAGGACAAGAAGGATGAGTGTGAAAGGGCCTGTTAGTGGAAGGAGCCATGAAGCTAGGCTAGAGAATGGCAAGGTAAGTCCAGAATAATTATTTGCCTGATTTGCAAGTTTTTGAGCTTTGTCTTTAAGTTTTTTAATGTTATCATATATGAGGCCAGATTGATTTAAGTAAAAGCAGCATTCTTCATTTAAGAATAGGCAGAGCCAGGCGTGATGGCTCACGCCTGTAATCCCAGCACTTTGGGAGGGCAAGGTGGGCGGATCACAAGGCCAGGAGACTGAGACCATCCTAGTTAACATGGTGAAACCCCATCTCTACTAAAAATACAAAAAATTAGCCGGGCGTGGTGGCGGCTGCCTGAAGTCCCAGCTACTTGGGACCTGAGGCAGGAGAATGGCGTGAACCTGGGAAGCGGAGCTTGCAGTGAGCAGAGATCAGGCCACTGCACTACAGCCTGGGCGACAGAGCAAGACTCTGTCTCAAAAAAGAAAAGAAAAGAAAAGAAAAGAAAAGAACAGAAAAGAAAAGAAAAAAAAAGAATAAGGCGGCCTTCCGGCCCTTCAGGGTCTAGTGCTGTGTATCACCTGAAGGTGGCAGCTAGATGGGCCATACACTGAGCTGGATTTTCGTATTTGTTCTGAATGGTCTCCTTTAGTTTGTCATAATTGATGGTTTCATATGCAGCCTTCTGAAGCCCTTGAGCTAGGCAAGAGATCATATGGTCCTGCCTGGCTATTCCTTGGAGCCCTGACTGGTAGGTGCATTGGGGGTCTTCACGGGGTACCTCCCTAGCACCTTTTTGGAGGCCAGGCTCAAGGTGCCAGTAGTCATCAGCGTAAGATTGAGCTAGGGTCCAAACTCGCTCTCGCTCCTCAGGAGCCAGAGTAGAGATGAGGATGATGTTTAAATCATTCCAGTTAAGATTATAGCACTGGGTTAAGTATCGGAGTTCTTGTATATAGTTGGTGGGGTCAGACGAGAAAGAGCCTAGGCGTTGACTAATTTGGGAGAGGTTCGACAGGGAGAAAGGGACATGAACCTGGACTATTCCTTCGGCTCCTGCCACCTCTCGAAGGAGAAATTGCTGGGCAGGGGCAGGGGCAGGGGGCCGGCCGCGGGGCCAAATTGTAAGCCAGATAGGGTGCGAGGAGGGGTGGTGATGGGAGGGGCATAAGGGGGGTGGGTTGTGGGTAGAAGAGGGATCAGATTCTGAGGGGGAATTAGAACCGAGTTCGGGTGGGTGAGGGGGAGAAATATCAGAGGGATTAACGGACAAACAGGAATCAGCATCACCAAAGGAAGAAGGAAGGGAGATAAGGAAAACCTGGGACGGGTCACATTGGGAGCAGAGGCTAAGGAGAGAGATATCATAGTGTAAAAAATGCCTGGACGGCCGGGCGCGGTGGCTCGTGCCTGTAATCCCAGCATTTTGGGAGGCCAAGGCGGGCAGATCACTTGAGGCCAGGAGTTTGAGACCATCCTGGCTAACACGGTGAAAACTCATCTCTACTAAAAATACAAAAAAATTAGCCGGACATGGTGGCAGGCGCCTATAGTCTCAGCTACTCAGGAGGCTGAGGCAGGAGAATGGCGTGAACCCGGGACGCAGAGCTTGCAGTGAGTCGAGATCACGCTACTGTACTCCAGCCTGGGTGACAGAGTGAGACTCCGTGTCAAAGAAAAAAAAAAAAATGCCTGGACGTAGGGTACCTCAGGCCGTTTGCCCATTTTGTGACAGAAGTTGTCAAAGTCCCGCAAAATAGAGAAATCGGAAGTGCTGTTTTCTGGCCACTGAGAGCCGTTGTCTAATTTATCTTGGGGCCAGGCCATGTTACAGCAAATAATAATAATAATGATAAACGTTTAGGCTTTAGATCGGGTGAAAGCTGAAGAGGTTTGAGATTTTTGAGGACACAAGCCAGAGGGGAAGGAGGAGAGATGGAGGGCGGGAGGTTGCCCATGATAGAACAGGGAAGATTGGATGCGAAAGAAAGAGATAAGGAATAGAACGACCACTAGGATCTTCAGTGGGTATCCCCAGTGGAAGTCCGGAGTTGTACAGCCGTGACCATTATTGGATTTCAGAAACACGGACAAAAGGAGGTTCATTGTCTGAAAGAAAAAGAGAGAGAAAGATGAAGAGAGACTGAGGCAGCTTAACTGATCTGTAGGCAGGCGTGGGGTCCTTTTGCAGGGGCGGGTCTGAAGTCCCAAGGTCGAAGGGAGTCTCTTTGAGGGAGAGCTCAGGGGAATAGGGGTAGGTCTCCAGGAGGAGATCCCCTATCCAGGGCTTTCGGCACCAAATGTTCTGCGCGCATTTAATTGAAGAGGTACCCTGAACAGGCTGAGTGAGCAACAAGACTGTTTATTCACTCAGGTGCAAGCCGCTGAGTCCGAAAAGATAGTCAGTGAAGGGTGGTGGGAGTGGAACTGGTTTTATAGGTTTGGGGTAGGTAGTGGAAAGTTACAGTTATGGGCAGTTTTTTCGGGCAGGGGAAAAATGTCACAAGGTTTGTAGCCACAACGTGGGGGGAGGTCACAAGGCACAATATCACAAGGTCTATTGATTAGTTAGGGTAGGGCAGGAACATATCACAACGGTGGAATGGTACAAGGTCGGTTAATAAGTTAAGGCAGGAACTAGCTGTTTCTTTTTTTTTTTTTTTTTTTTTTAGAGACGGAGTCTTGTTCTGTTGCCCAGGCTGGAGTGCAGTGGTGCAATCTCGGCTCACTGCAAGCTCCACCTCCCAGGTTTACGCCATTCTCCTGCCTCAGCCTCCCAAGTAGCTGGGACTACAGGCGCCCGCCACCTCACCCGGCTAGTTTTTTATATTTTTAGTGGAGATGGGATTTCACCGCGTTAGCCAGGATGGTCTCGATCTCCTTACCTTGTGATCCGCCCGCTTCAGCCTCCCAAAGTGCTGGGATTACAGACATGAGCCACCGCGCCTGGCCGGAACTAGCTGTTTCTTTAGTGGTTCTCCTGTTGCTCCAGTCTTTGTGACCCCAGGAGGCCTGTAGGTGTGGGTCACGGGGGTCACAATGGCTCAACTATGGTGTAGCCCGTTCAGAGGACCTTACAGTTGGTCTTTACAGGCACACACCACTACACTCAGCTAATTTAAAAAAAAAAATTTTGTAGAATGGCGGGCGCCTGTAGTCCCAGTTACTCGGGAGGCTGAGGCAGGAGAATGGCGTAAACCCGGGAGGCGGAGCTTTCAGTGAGCGGAGATCACACCACTGCGCTCCAGCCTGGGTGACCCAGCGAGACGCCATCTCAAAAAAAGAAAAAGAAAAAAAGAAAAAGAAAAAAAAAAATTGTAGAGATAGGGTCAGCCATGTTGTCCAGGCTGGTCTCCATCTCCTGGTTTCAAGCGATCCTCCCAGCTCTGCCTGGGATTCCAGGTGTCAGCCCTGGAGTCCAGAGAGTTTTTCATCTGTAAAATGGGCCAGTGATGATCCTTAATTCCTTAGATTGCTGAGAGGATTGAAAAAGACAGTCCAAGTGAATGTGGCTACAGTAAAAATATACACTCCAGGCTGGGCATGGTGGCTCACACCTGTAATCCCAGGGCTTTGGGAGGCCAAGGCTGGAGGATTGCTTGAGCCCAGGAGTTCAAGACCAGACTGGGTAACATAGGGAGACCCTGTCTTTACCAAAAATAGAAAAAAATTAGCTGGGCGTGGTGGTGCCTGCCTGTAGTCCCAGCTGCTTGAGAGGCTGAGGCAGGAGGATCACCTGAGTCCAGGAAGTCAAGGCTGCAGTGAGCTGTGATTGTGCCACCGCACTCCAGCCTGGATGACAGAGGGAGAGTCTGTCTCTAAAAACAAAAAATAAAAATAAAAAATTTTAAAATGGCTCAGATGGTTCTACCTGGCAATTCCCACTGTGTAGATAAGAGACACTGGTACTGGGAGAGAAGGCCCAGACTGGAGGAAAAGAAGGGAAGGACTGTGGAGAGAGGCCCTGAGGACCTTTGCCTTTGGACAATCACCTGTCCCGGACACCTGCAATCCCTGCCCCCAACAGAGGGGGGATGTGAACACCTGGTGAAGGGGAACGCCCACCCCCAGCCCAGGCAGAGCTAAACAGAACCAGTGGAGGCCAGGCACGGTGGCTCAGACCTGTAATCCTGACACTTTGGGAGGCCAAGGTGGGCGGATTATGTGAGGTCAGGAGTTCGAGACCAGCCTGGCCAACATGATGAAACCTCGTCTCTACTAAAAGTATAAAAATTAGCCGGTTGTGATGGCCTGCACCTGTAACCTCGGCTACTTGGGGAGCTAAGGCAGGAGAATTGCTTGAACCCAAGATTGTACCACTGCACTCTAACCTGGGCAACAGAGTGAGACTCCATAAAAACAAAAACAAAAAACAGAACCAGTGGAGATTCCTGAGACCCTGGGACAGTAAATAGACACTAATGTTCTAGAACCTTTCAAATTAAGTGTCACTTGCTTCCCTGAGGCAGGCTTTAATTTGATTCTATTGAGTCTTTGCTCCCTAAAACATCAACTTAAGAGCGTTAGCTGAAGCCTCACTGCTCCCCAGCTGCCTAACATGGGGAGCTTAGCCTCTTGGGGCCTCAGTCTCCTCATCTGTGCAATGGGTGCTAATTACTTCAGCATGGCTGCAAGACTACTACTTCTTCTTCTTCCTCTTCTTTTCTTCTTCTTTTGAGGTAGGGTTGCCCAGGCTGGAGTGCAGTGATGTAATCACAGCTCACTGCAGCCTTGACCTCCTGGGCCCAAGCAATCCTCCCACCTCAGCATCCTGAGTAACTGGGACTACAGATGTGCACTACCACCCCTGGTTTTTTTGTTTGTTTGTTTGTTTGTTCGTTTTTTCGGGACTGAGTCTCACTCTGTTGCCTAGGCTGGTCTCGAACTCCTGGCCTCAAACAATCCTCCCGCCTCAGCTTCCCAAAGTGCTAGGATTACAGGCCTGAGTCACCACTCCTGACCCAGCTGCAAGGTTTCTATTAGGGGACATAGAGCACACTGAACAGTGTCCGGCACCTAGTAGGTGCTCGACAAATGCCCAAGGAATAAATAACTAGATCCTACTCCTCCCTTTGCTTCTAACGTCCTTGGTTTCAGCTCTCTACGAAGGCAGGATCTAGAAAATGGGCACACGTTAAGCCCCAATTCATGGGAGACTATGAGATTTCAGTAGAAAATGCCATTTTTAAGTTTGCAGTAAATGTCCACTCCACACAGGAAGGGATTTTGTCTGCCATGTTCACTGCTGTGTCCCCAGCATGCTAAGTAGGGGCCAGGCTCAAAGTAAATGCTTGATGAATCTTTGGCAAATGAAAGTGTATTATCTGCTGGAAGCAGTGGCTCATGCCTGTAATCTCAGTACTTTGGGAGACTGAGATGGGCGGATCATGAGGTCAGGAGTTTGAGACCAGCCTGGCCAACATGGTGAAACCCCGTCTCTACTAAAAGTACAAAAAAAGTAGCCAGATGTGGTGGTGCACGCCTGTAATCCCAGATACTCGGGAGGCTGAGGTGGGAGAATGGCTTGAACCTGAGAGGCAAAGGTTGCAGTGAACCAAGATCGCACCACTGCACTACAGCCTGGGCAACAGAGTGAGATCTGTCTTTAAAAAAATAAAAAGTAGGCCGGGCGCGGTGGCTCAAGCCTGTAATACCAGCACTTTGGGAGGCCGAGGTGGGCGGATCACGAGGTCAGGAGATCGAGACCATCCTGGCTAACACGATGAAACCCCATCTCTACTAAAAATACAAAAAACTAGCCGGGCGGGGTGGCGGGCGCCTGTAGTTCCTGCTAATCGGGAGGCTGAGGCAGGAGAATGGCGTAAACCCAGGAGGCGGAGCTTGCAGTGAGCTGAGATCTGGCCACTGCACCCCAGCCTGAGTGACAGAGCCAGACTCCGTCTCAAAAAAAAAATAATAATAATAATAAAATAAAAAATAAAAAAATAAAAAATAAAAGTATATTATCATTTGATGGGGGGATCAGGGACTCTTCAATAGGCAAAATTTCCCAAGCTGGCTGAATTGACATCACTGTAGGGGGCAGATTCAAACAGACTCATCATTAAGACCAACCGCTTCTTAGAGGCAGACACCACAAAGCCGTCTCGACAATTCTCTTTAATAAACCCGCTAAACAGTGAGAATTATTTGAGGACAGAGAAAGCCTTTTTCCAGGAATGCTTCAAGCATGATGTGTTTCCTTCCCCGGCTTAATATGTATAATTTGCCTTCTGGAAAAGGAGCCCAGAGACTCTGGCATGACTTAGGAAACAATAGACAATGTCACAATTTACCAAGCATAATCGTCTCCTGCAAGGATGAAGAAATCCATGTAGTGCAAGGACTTGAAGCCCAACAAGAGGACTTTGAACCATGGATTTCTTAGCAGGTTTCATTATAGTGGGTCCTGGGGTCAGATGGTCAAATGCCACAGGCTGCTTACTCCCGGAATTGAGAAATAGGGAAAAAATGCCAGCACCGCCCCTGTTTGTGCAGCTGCCCTGTTTTGCCAATTTCACAAGGGCAGAAGTAGGGAAAATCCATCCAGCCTAGGGTAGAAAGATGTTTGCTCCTCCTCCTGCCAGCCAATCCCAACCAAGCCCTGAGTTCAGTGTCCTGGGTGTGCAAAGCTCCTTGCTGGGGGAGGGGAGGGCTTTAGGATATGACCTTCATGGCCAGGCACAATGGCTCATACCTGTAATCCCAGCACTTTGGGAGGTCGAGGCGGGAGGATCACTTGAGGTCGGGAGTTCGAGACCAGCCTGGCCAACATGGTGAAACCCCATCTCTATTAAAAATACAAAAATTAGTCGAGCGTGCTGGCTCATGCGTGTAATCCCCGCGACTTGGGAGGCTGAGGCGTGAGAACTGCTTGAACCCGGGAGGCAGAGGTGGCAGTGAGCTGACATTGTGCCACTGCACTCCAGCCTGGGTGACAGAGCCAGACTCTGTCTCAAAAAAAAAGTAGGGGAGGATAAAGACCCTCATGGCTCATGGAACAGGCAATTCTCTTACCACTGTGGCCCCCAAGGAAGTGGCTGGGGCACTTCTCAAGCCTATCTTGGAGGCTTGGCTGGGAAGAAAGAAACACCCTCAACTCCACCTGGTTGGATTTAGAGGGATTCTTGCCCCACACCTGTTTAGATATTAACTCAGCCACGACCAGTCAAGGCAAACAGGCCAGGGCCAGGGCAGACAAGAGGACAGACAAGAGAACAGATATCTGCAGCCTGTGGCCACCCGTCACCCTCCCACCCACCATGGACATGCCCTGGCCCCTCGGGTGGATTCTGCTTCTGTTGGGAAGCCCCCTCATCCACGCTGAGCCTCTGTGAGTCTGGGGAATGGAGGGGGCTCAGCCAGTTTCCTGCACATCTGATGTCTGCGTGATTCCAGCTTGTGACTCCTGTTTGGTGTCACTTTCCCTACTCAAGTCCCTTAATGCCCCTGTGTTTGTCTACTGGCAGCTACATCCTGGTGACCCCCCGAGTCCTGAGGGTTGGCAGTCCGGAGAGGATTCACATTCAGGCCCACTCGGACTCCAGACAGCCCCTCACAAGGACCCTCGAGGTGAACCTCACGGTATGGGACTTCCCCATGAGGAAGACAGTGTTGGCAAGGAGCCAGCTCATTCTCTCGCCAGGAAACAACTTTATGGACCAGGCACCTGTGACGGTGGGTGACAGGCTGGAATGCGTGACCACAAAGGGGACTCCGGGTCAGCAATAAAGGTAGAAAGGGGCAGACTCTGTGTCTGGAGAGTAGATGCAGGGCCCAAAGTACTTACCGCTCCTCTAACATCCTGCCCATTTAGAAGTCAAAAGTCCCTAAGCCTGGGCTCCAGGAAGCCTCCACTAGCCCATTTGATGCCTCTCCGAGAACTATAAAAGGTGCCTTCTGTTGGTAGCTTGGGAAGTTGATCATGGACTGGATTTCGTCCTTCCTTTGGCTGGGTGCTCTCATTCAGTGAGCAACCTGCACAACTGCACATGGCAACCTAGCTCCCAAAGGCAGAACCAGAAGATCCTCAGTCAATTGCTCCTCCCAGGATCTGTCCCAGGGCTTTACTCCCAGTCAGGGAGACCCCAGCAGAGCCTGAGGAGTATGGATATCTCTCTCTGTCAGGTTCCCGAGAGCCTGGTGTACCCCCCAAAACCAGGACAGCAATATGCCATCATCCGGGCAACTTGGGCACCCTCCTCGGACTCCTCATTCATGGAGAAGATAGTGCTGGTGGCTCCTCATGCTGGCTACATCTTTATCCAGACAGACAAGACCATCTACACCCCTGAGCACTTGGGTACAGCCCCGAGGCACTTGGCTTGGAGCAATCACTGGCTCTCATTCCCAGTCTTTCCCAATGTCTGAGATACTCCCATCCCCTAAAATCTTCTCCACCTCCCAAGATCTCTCTCTCTGCATAAGTGGCCCCCACCACTGCCCAAGATCCAAACTCTCTCTCTCTCTGTCTTTCCCTTCCTCTACCCAACACTCAGAGTCCTCCTTCTCCCCTAGTTCACTACCGGGTGTTCACTGTTAACCACAAGATGGACCCTGTGACCAGGACATTCACTCTGGACATCAAGGTGGTCTTTCCCGATGGGGGGTGGTGGGGGTGGATCCTGGACACTGAGGTTGCACGGCGTGCTGAAGCATGAGCCACAAGGGCCCTCCCAGAGGGCAGTCACCAGCCCCACCCCCTATCCCCACAGAACCCGGAGGGAATCACTGTGATTAGCCAGAGTCTGATAGCCAAGGACGGCTTCTTTTTCAGCTCCTTTCACCTCCCAGAGCTTGTCAGGTGCCCTTGTCAGGTCTGGGAGCCCGAGGGGTGGCAAGGGAGGCTGTCATTCTCTGTCTCCATCTCTCTTAACTTTCTGTGCCTCAGTTTGGGGACCTGGACCATCGAAGCCAGCTACCAAAGTACACCCAAGCAGAAGTTCAAGGCTGCCTTTGATGTGAAGGAATATGGTGAGAAGGCTGTGGGTGGGGTGGGCAAGATGAATATGCCAGGGACGGGACTGGAAAGGAAAGGAGGTTTCAAGGGGAGCCTCCACTGTAAACCAGGGCCTGAGCTGGGTGCTAAGTGCTGGGTGCTGGTGTTCCAGCCCTTGGGGCTTGGCAGAGCCACCAAGGAAGGAGCAGGACTGGGAGGAGATGAGGGAGCAGGTACAATACTGAGGGTGCCCATGGCTTTTTTTTTTTTCCTCCCAGTCCTCCCATCTTTTGAGGTCCAGCTGGTCCCAAACAAGACTTTCTTCTATCTCAAGGATGAGGTTCTGGGCGTTGACATCCACGCTCGGTGAGCCCCCTTCCTCCCAGCCCTGCCAGAAGACCAGGGACACAAAGATTGAATACAGAGAAACAAGTGCCAGGTGCTATGGCTCACGTCTGTAATCCCAGGGCTTTGGGAGACCAAAGCAGGAGGATCACTTGAGGCCAGGAGTTCAAGACCAGCCTGGACAACATGGCAAAACGCCTTCTCTACCAAAAAAAAAAAAAAAAAAAAAAAATAGCCAGGCTGGCTGGGCGTTGTGGCTCACACCTGTAATCCCAGCACTTTGGGAGGTCGAGGAGGGTGGATCACCTGAGGTCAGGGGTTTGAGACCAGCCTGGCCAACATGGCAAAAACTCATCTCTACTAAAACTACAAAAATAAGCAGGCATGGTGGTGCACACCTGTAGTCCCAGGTACTCAGGGACTACTGAGGTGGGAGAATTGCTTGAACCCAGGAGGCAGAGGTTGCAGTGAGCCGAGATTGAATCACTGAACTCTAGCCTGGGTGACATAGTGAGACTCTGTCTCAAAAAAAAAAAAAAAAAAAAAAAATTGGGGCCAGGTGCGGTTGCTCAAGCCTGTAATTCCAGCACTTTGGGAGGCCGAGACGGGCGAATCATGAGGTCAGGAGATCTAGACCATCCTGGCTAACACGGTGAAATCCCGTCTCTACTAAAAATACAAAAATTAGCTGGGCGCGGTGGCGGGCACCTGTAGTCCCAGCTACACAGGAGGCTGAGGCGGGAGAATGGCGTGAACCTGGGAGGCGGAGCTTGCAGTGAGTGGAGATCGTGCCACTGCACTCCAGCCTGGGCAACAGAGCAAGACTCCATCTTAAAAAAAAAAATTATCCGGGAGTGGTGGCGCGTGCCTGTTGTCCCAGTTGCTAGGGAGGCTGAGGTGGGAGGATCGCTTGAGCCCAGGAGGTAGAGGTTGCAGTGAGCCAAGACTGTGCCACTGCACTCCAGTGTGGGTGACAGAGTGAGACTCTATCTCAAAGAAAAAAAAAAAAGAAAGAAAGAAAGAGAGAAGAAGCAAGCCACTTCTGTAGCACTTAGGGTGGCAGACACACTCTCGTCCTACCCAAGAGATATTCTGGTATTCTGGGCTACCTATGTTGTCCTATGAGGTTGTACAGACCATATCTGCCACCTGTGAAGTTGTATAAACCATTTCTTCAAGTCTATGAATTTGTAGAGGCCACCTTGTCTACCCAATGGCGTTGTACTGAGTCTCATCTCATCTGCCACTTCACAGTTTAGACCACCTCTGGAAGTCCATGAGGTGGTACAGGTTACCTTTGCCATTGAGAGATTGTCCAAACCATTTCTGCAGTTCTATGAGATGGCAAATGACACATTTGCTGCCTTGTGTTTTACAGACCATCTGCATTGCTCTATGAGGTTGTGCAGGCAATGCTGTCCACCTGAGATTATACGGGCTATGGGAGCCCCATCTTGGTGAAGGCCACTTCTGGACATTATATGAATCATTCCTGCTGCTCTAACATGCTACATAGGCCACCTAGTTTCCCTGGTGAGGCTGCACAGGCCACTTCGTAGGTTGTCCAGACTTCTTTGTGGCTTTATATAGTTTTAAGTCCACCTCTACCATCTTGGGAGATTGCACAGACCACATCTACAACCCATCAAGGCTTTATGGGATATATTTGTCACCTCCCAGAGTTGTGTGGGTCATCAATGAAACCATCTAAGTTTCCAAGTTCCACCTCTGCCCCTCCTAATTTTGCACAGTCATCTCTGAAGCAACATGAGGTATGTGGGTGCTTCAGAGACAGTGGAATGGTCCTCCATCCCCCAGGTATATATTTAACAAGCCGGTGGACGGACATGCTCTGGTCATCTTTGGGGTGAAACTGGACTCCCGCCGGATCCCTATCCAAAGCTCCCTGCAGAGGGTGGAGGTGACTGAATCCCAGCTCCCCAGCCTCCAATTCACTCCACTTTCTATCACTCCCCAAGAAACCATATCCTCTTCCTCTCTCTTACCTTAAGAACAGATCTCGGAAGGCCTGGGCCACGTCTCCCTCCGGAAGGATATACTGATGGCTGCATTCCAAGGCCCAGAAAAGGACTTCATTGGAGGATCAATCTTTGTCAATGTCACCGTGTTCTCGTCAGGTGCCACCCTCACCCAGGCCCCTCACTGAGGTCAGGACATGGTGTTCTTGCCCAACACAGACACTCCATCCACGTGACCTTGGGCCGCCTCCTAGCCTCAGTTTCCTCAATAGAGAAATGGGAAACACCAGAAAGGGTGGAAGGAGTTGAAATGGTGTTATTGTCTTTCTCTGCCTTCACCAAGATGGGGCTCCCATACTAGTCCTGCCACTCACTTAAGAAATTGAACTCCCTCACATACTCTATGTTCCTGCTATCTCTACAGGGGGTGAGATGGTGCAAGCCGAGACCTCAGGGGTGAAGATTGTCCAGAGCCCATACAACATCAAGTTCACCAGGACACCCCAGTATTTCAAGCCAGGAATGCCCTTCCACTTTCGGGTCAGAGTCTGGACTCACTACACCTAGGGACTCAGGGCCCCATCCCCAAAACAGACCTCCCACAAAGAGACAAAAACCCACACTGGACTCACCTGCATCCAACTCATCTGAAGGTTGAGTCCATCATATTCCCCAGGCTAATCCCAGAGTCCCCTCAAACCTTAACCCAGATACCCCCAAAGCACAGTGATGACTCCAGAATTTCTCTATGGGGACTTAGAGGCCACAGTCAGGCTGGAAGAGGGTGTTTGAGGGTTTATCTAGAGGCTGCATTTGCAAAGAAAAGCATGGTCTTTTCACATATATTAATTTGGATGGGCATTAGGAAAATCAGGGATGTCCTTTGGCACCAATCCTACTCCAAGACTCCTGTAGGGTCTCGTGTGTCCTCCTTCCCTCTCCACTCTCAGTCTTCCCACTTACCATCAGCTCCACAACACACAGTGTGACTACATGTGGTTGTACACTGCAAAGCTCTAGGAGGCACCATTCATAAAAACTCTAATACGAATGGTGCCCCTGGTGTTGTTTAGTGCACCATGTATAAAGTTGTACAAAGCAGTCCTATTCAGATCATATTCCAGTCTCACCTCTCACACCAGGCCACCCCAGGCTTTTCCTTCACCTCACCCCAGATTCCACCCCAGGTCTTTGTCTCAAATCCTGATGGATCCCCAGCTGACAGAGTCCTTGTCCAGTCCCAAAACTACAAAGTGTGCACCTCAACTGAGGGACTGGCCACTCTGACCATCAACACAGATGCAAATCTGGACAAGCTCCCCATCGAGGTACCAACTTGACAAGGCAAGGAGGGTGGAGTTGGAGCTGTGTGAGTTGGAAGGGTTGGGGTTTACTTGCCCATCATCCTCTCTAGGTGAAAACTGAGGAATCTCTTCAGCCAGAGGAGCAGGCTTCAGCCAAGATGACAGCTTGGCCTTACTTGACTCAAGATGGGTCAGGAAACTTCCTGCACATCGAAGTAAAGACATTGGGCACAGAGGTTGGCAGCAGCATCCAGCTGAGCCTCAATACAAAGCATCAGGACCCTAAAACCAAGGACCGGATTACTCACTTCACCATCCTGGTAAGGGGCTAGGACCAGCATCTGAGTCAAGGAATTCTTTCCTTGGAAAAACCTTGGCTTGCTGGGTTGGAGAAACTATGAAAAAAGATATGAAGGTGGCAACAATCTTGAGTGGGCTCAGATCAAGAGGCTGAAGAAAAGAGACTATGAGCCTCCATTGTGGGGTGGGACAGCTTCAGGGAAAGACTGGCCTTACCCTTCTAATCCTTGATCTCCCTTGTCTCCAAGGTCCTGAGTAAGGGCCAGATTGTGAGTGCCAAACATCAGTCAAAAAGCCAGGGGAGTGTCTACACGTCAGCCATTATTGATGTGACTTCAGCGATGCTGCCCTCCTTCCGCATTCTGGCATTTTATTTACTTCCCAGAGGAGTGAGCCAGGATCCTGAGTTGGTGGCTGATTCCATATGGATTGATGTGAATGACAGATGCATAGGGACGGTAAGCCAAACTCCTTATAGTTGTGAATCATCATCATAAAACCCCAGAAAGGGGCCGTACAAATTTAGGCATTCCCAAACTGGAAGCCAAGGAAGAGGAGAATATGTGGCCTTAAGAGCTCAACACAAGGTGTGGCGATGATGCAAGTAAATAAATACATGGAATCGGGATTAGCCTAGTGGAGTTCTCAAATGCTACACCAGAGCAGTAGGGAACATAAACCTGAAAGTGGAGTTGTGTGGTCTATGATTCCCTTTTTCTGACATCTCTCTTTTTCTTGGCTCAGCTGAAAGTTGGCTTGAAGAATGATAGATTCTTCCCTTCTTTGGAGCCCAACAGCCAAGTGGAACTGAAGGTGACAGGTGATGCAGAAGCCACAGTGGGACTGGTGGCTGTGGACAAGGCTGTCTATGTTTTGAACAGCAAACACAAGCTCACTCAGAAGAAGGTAAGAGCGTATGGGCTTTGGGCCAAGATATTGCCAGGATATTCTAGCTGGAACCTCAGCTTCTTCAGCCATAAAGAGGACAACATCAACGTAATGATTCAAGGAGATGGTGCAAAGCCTAATGACTGAAAGGTGATAAGAGCTCAAAAAATGGGAGATAGTATGAGAATTATTATTTGAGCCTGCAATTCCAGTATACCATTTTTCCTTTCATGGAGGAGTCATATAGGTCCCAAATCCAGGTTCCTCTCTTAACCTCTAGGTCTGGGATGTGGTGGAGGAACATGACATTGGCTGCACAGCAGGAAGTGGAAAAGACAGATTTGCTGTGTTCAAGGATGCTGGATTGGACCTGAAAATGAGCACAGGAATGGATAGCCTGGCAAGCACAGGTACAGGCTTGGGGGGTTGGGGCAAGAGGAGGGCAGGAATGGGGGCAGTGCTGCCTAGTGGGGTTTAGTGTCAAACAGATATGGGCTGTAATCCACATCCTGTCACTTACCATGGGCCAGTCACATTTCTCTCCGAGTCTTGATTTCTTTGTCCATAAATTACAGATAATAACAGAAGTAACTCACTGTGTGTTGGTTAAGACAGGGTTAGCCGGCCGGGCACGGTGGCTCAAGCCTGTAATCCCAGCACTTTGGGAGGCCGAGACGGGCGGATCACAAGGTCAGGAGATCGAGACCATCCTGGCTAACACGGCGAAACCCCGTCTCTACTAAAAACACAAAAAATTAGCCGGGCGAGGTGGCGGCGCCTGTGGTCCCAGCTACTCGGGAGGCTGAGGCAGGAGAATGGCGGGAACCCGGGAGGCAGAGCTTGCAGTGAGCTGAGATCTGGCCACTGCACTCCAGCCTGGGCGAGAGAGCGAGACTCCGTCTCAAAAAAAAAAAAAAAAAAAAAAAAAGACAGGGTTAGCCATGTGTATCAAAGATACAAATAACAGTAGGTTAAACAGGTAGTTTATTTCTCATTCAGTAACACTACAGAGGTCATCCTGGGACTCAGACTCCTTCTAGGAGTCCATCCATGCCAGGCAGGAAGATGAAGGGAAGTGGAAAGGGGAGGACACTTCTTCCACATCTCATTGGTCAGAATACAGTCACATGGCCCCATCTAAGTGCAAGAGAGGCTGGGAAATGTAGTCTTTATTCTGAGTGATCTATACAATATGGAGGCTTACTTGCCTCCATATTGTATGAGGGATGATAATGGATTTGGAGACAACTAAGAGTGTATTCTCTCAGCTATAAATTGTAATATTAATAACTTCTTATTTATTACATGCCAGACCCAGTGCTAAGTACTTGTATATGCATGATCTCATTGACAGAACTCTGGTTATGCCCATTTTACATCACTGGGGAAATTACCACCCAGAGAGGTTAAGTGACTTGTTGAAAATTGCCCAGCTTTTAAGTGACAAGTCTTGAATATAGGAGGCTGTCAGATGAAATGAAGTGATGCATATAAAGTGCTGGACATACAGCAAACACCCTATAAACATCATCAAGGATATTGATAATGATCTTGGTAATTGTTCTATCATCATTCCCTCTGACTCCCAGACTGGCCCTGCCCCCAGGACCCTCCTCCTAGCCGCCATCGCCGCTCCCTGAAGAGGCTGGAGACAAAGAGGAATGCAGGTCAGTGTTAAAGCTGTATGCCTCGCTCCATCTCCCCAACCTACGATATCCATAAGGGCTTAGAACAGGACACCAAAACCACTCTATGCATTTCTAGCAGGGAGGGATCTAATAGGGGGAGTTTGGTGCTTACAAAATCATTAGATGGGCTTTTGGGGTGGAAGTTGGAAGCCTGCTTGCTGGGACTCAAGATCACCCCACTTCAGTCTTGCAATCCATGAAATATCAGGAAACTGCTGCCAATATCTCTCAAAAGGCTGGTACGTTGATAATCAAACACGAAATTGTGCCCATTACAAAAACACACACAGACTGGAGCCCACCCATCAGCTACCACTGCTGCAAGAAAAATGGTTTCTGCTTCTCTTCTATCTCCCAGATCTCTCATAAGAGCATATTAGTGGCTGCATCTAATCCCATTCAGAACCCTAGCAGCAAGGGAGTCTGGGAAATGTAGTTTTCAAATGTCTAGCCTCTGTGGTACAGGATGGAATGTAGACAAAAGGAGAGATAAGTCTTAAGTGTCATTGGACAATATCTGAATAAACTGCCATCCTGAAGGCTAGAGTGTGGACCACAAGAAGAGGTTTTGAGCCTGGATTCAGAGGAAGATGGGAGGCAGCACCGGGTGGTGTTAGAAGCATGGATTCTGAGGCTGGCATGGTGGCTCATGCCTGTAAACCCAGCACTTTGGGAGGCCAAGGCGGGTGGATCACTTGAGGTCAGGAGTTCGAGACCAGCCTGGCCAACATGGTGAAACCCTGTCTCTACTAAAAGTACAAAAATTAGCCGGATGTAGTGGTGGGCACCTGTAATCCCAGCTACATGGGAGGCTGAGGCATGAGAATCACTTGAACCTGAGAGGCAGAGGTTTGCAGTAAGCCGAAATTGCGCCACTGCACTCCAGCCTGGGTGACAGAGTGCTACTCTGTCTCAAAAAAAAAAAAAAAAAAAAAAAAAAAAAAAAAAAAAAGCAGTATGGATTCTGATCCCACCTCTGCCACTTGGAAGCCTTGACTCCAGGCAAATGAATTCACCTCTCTGTGGCTCAGCTTCCTTGTCAGAATCTCACCATGTGAATTCAATATGAGGCTTCAGAAAGGGCACAGATAAGGCACTAGGCATAGAATCTACCATGGAGTCATTGCTAAATAGTGGCAAGGTGTGCATAGCATCAAAGTGAATGGTCCTTAGGACCTGCCCAACTCTCCTCTTTCCCTCTGACTCTGGCCCACAGTGAACAAGTTTAAGACAGAGCTGGAGCAAAAGTGCTGTGAGGCTGGGCTCCGGGAAAGCCCAGTGGAGCTGTCCTGTGAGGAGAGGACCTGGCATGTCCGCCATGGTCCAGCCTGTGTGGCTGCTTTCCTGGACTGCTGCCATCTGTCTGAGACCCTGACTCGGGAAGCTCGAGAGGATCAGCTGCGTCTGGGGACAAGTGAGGGGGCCATGGCAGGAGATGCAGGGTGGGGGCTTCATGGAGGGATACAGAGTGACATGGGACAGGTTAAGGGGTGATATGGGCCATGGAGGGTTGGAGAGGAGGATCCCACAAGGAGTCTGGTGGAACATGGAAGAAACATGAAGGAGACTCTACCTCATACCTGCTCCCTCCAGTGGATGAAGAGGAGGACTTCGACGACCTCTTCCTGGATGACATGCCGGCGCGGACCTTGTTCCCTGAGAGTTGGCTCTGGAGGAAGTTCACTCTGCCGAAGAGTGAATCGGGGTAGGACATCAGCCTCCATGCCAGAATCTGGTCCCAGGTCCTTGCAATCATCAGTGGATGCTGGTCAGGGACAATGACCCCAGCAGTGACATTGAGCCTCAGGACAGTCCCACAATGGGGAAAACATCTTAGTGGATTCCCTAAAAGGATGACCCTCTAGCGATGCTGTCACTAATGAGGTGACCTGATGATCCTCAATGGTGACCACAACCACTGCATGGCGACCCCCAACCCAGAAGCTCTGTCCATGCAGCACAAACTCAGTGATGTTTCCTCACTCACAACAGCATCTCCCATTACCCCATCTCTGTGAACGTGCCGGATTCCATCACCACATGGCAGTTTGTGGCGGTCAGCCTCAAGGCTGGACAAGGTGAGTCCCAGCAAGCTCAGTGCTAAGGGAATGGGGGTATGGTGACCTTACCCAGCCCCTCCCCGCACCGAGCCTCTGCTTAAACCCAATGTGCTCTCCTGGCTTTAGGTCTCTGTGTCTCGGACCCCTTTGAGCTGACAGTTATGAAATCGTTCTTTGTGGACCTTAAGTTGCCCTCCTCCGTGGTCAGGAATGAGCAGGTCCAGATCCAAGCTGTGCTGTACAATTTCAGGGATCGCCAGGCCAAGGTGAAGCCCCAAGCCCTCAACTTCCTGCCAAAACCTCTGCTAGGGTGTATTTTTAAAAATTTTTTAATTATTTTATTTCATTTTATTTATTTATGCAAGGGAGAGCTTGTAATGAGCCGAGATCGTGCCACTGTGCTCCAGCCTGGGTGACAGTGTGAGACTCCATCAAAAACAAGAAAGAAAGAAAGAGAGAAAGAGAGAGAAAGAAAGAAAGAAGAGAAAGAAGAGAGGGAGGGACGGAGGGAGGAAGAGAGAGAGAGGGAAAGAAAGAAAAAAGAAAAGAAAGAAAGGAAGAAGAAGAAGAGAGAAAGAAACAAAGAAAAAGCAAGAAGAAGAAAGAAAAGAAAGAAAGAGAGAAAGAGAGACAGAGAGAGAGAAAGAAAGGGAGAAAGGGAGAAGGGGGGCGGGGCACAGCAGCTCATGCCTGTAATCCTAGCACTTTGGGAGGCCGAGGTGGGCAGATCACGAGGTCAGGAGATCGAGACCATCCTGGCTAACACGGTGAAACCTCGTCTCTACTAAAAATACAAAAAATTAGCCAGGCGTGGTGGCGAGCGCCTGTAGTCCCAGCTACCCTGGAGGCCAAGGCAGGAGAATGGCATGAACCCAGGATGGGGAGCTTGCAGTGAGCCGAGATCGTGCCACTGCACTCCAGCCTGGGCGACAGTGTGAGACTCCATCAAAAAAAAAAAAAAAGAGAGAGAGAGAGAGAGGGGGGAAGAAAGAAAGAAGAGAAAGAAGAGAGGGAGGGAGAGAGAGAGAGAAAGAAGAAGAAGAAAGAAAGAAGATAGAAAGATGAAAGAAAGAAAGAAAGAAAAAAGAAAGAAAGAAAGAGAGAGAAGGGAGGGGGGAGGGAGGGAAAGAAAGGGGGGGAGGGAGGGAGGGAAAGAAAGGGGGGGGAGGGAGGGAGGGAAAGAAAGAGAGACGGAAGGAAGGAAGGAAGGAAGGAAGGAAGGAAGGAAGGAAGGAAGGAAGGAAGGAAGGAAGGAAAGAAGGAAGAAAGAAATTTAAACCTCACAACAACCCCATCAGATGAGTACTATTATTGTTCTTGGTTTAGAGATGAGGAAATTGAGACACAGAGCAGTTCAAGGGCTTGCCCGGAGTCACACAGCACATAAATGGCAGATGGGGCTCTGACTCAGGCTGGGTCTGTGGTCCCCATCACTAGGCTTCACTGTCACCTACTCGGGCATCTCAGGATGGGGAGGGGACTGTAACCCTAGGGTCCTGGACTACGTCATACATCGATACCGTCTGCCTTTGCCCATCCTGCCCTAGGTCCGAGTGGAGTTCCCCCACAAGGAGCCACTGTGCAGTGCGTCAAAGCCAGGAGCACCATCCCGCCAGGTGGTGGTCGTGCCCCCCACCTCCTCCAAGATAGTACCCTTTGTGCTTCTCCCTCTGGAGATAGGCAAAGTGGACGTGGAGGTCAAGGCTGTGGGCTACGGGGTCCAGGACCACGTGAAGAAGACACTTTTGGTCCGGGTAATGGGCACCCCCAACTCCCTAGCTGCTGGTGCAGACAGCGGGGCTTCCACCAGGTCCAGGCTGGGCAGGTGGGCCCAGGATCGATAAACAGGGCTCCTAGATGGGAGTGAGATGAGAGAACAGATTTGAAAGTTCAATCAGTTGGCTGGGCGTGGTGGTTCACACCCATAATCTCAGCAGCTTGGGAGGCCAAGGCGGGTGGATCACCTGAGGTCAGGAGTTTGAGACCAGCCTGGCCAACATGGTGAAACTCCATCTCTGCTAAAAATACAAAAATTAGCTGGGCATGGTGGTGCATGCCTGGAGTCCCAGCTACTCGGGAGGCTGAGGCAGGAGAATTGTTTAAATCCAGGAGGTGGAGGATGCAGTGAGCCGAGGTTGTACCACTGCACTACAGCCTGGGCAACAGAGTGAGACTCCGTCTCAAAAAAAAAAAAAAAAAAGAAGAAGAAGGAAAAAGTTTAGTCAGTGGACTGATGTGAGGGGGTCGGGTCACAAGCCCCCACTTCAGAGTTTTGGAGTCAGGTCTGGGTTCAAATCTTGTCTGTGCTGCGTGACCTTGGGCAACTTGCTTGACTTCTCTGTTCTGAGCCTCCATTTCCTTGCTTGCAGGATGAGGATAATCATCATACCCACGAATAATCAGAGAGCTGGGAAAATGACCCAGAACCAGTGTATGGCCTATCAAAAATACTTTATTAGGCTGGGCTTGGTGGCTCATGCCTGTAATCCCAGTACTTTGGGAGGCCAAGTCAGGAAGATTGCTTGAGCCCACGAGTTCAAGACCAACCTGGGCAATATTGCAAGACCTCTCTAGAAAAAAATTTAAAAATTAGCCTGGTATTAGTAACTGGCACCTGTAGTCCCAGCTACTCAGGAAGCTGAGGGAGGATTGCTTGAGCCCATGAGATTGAGCCTGAAGCTGAGATCATGCCACTGCACTCCAGCCTGAGCAACAGAGCAAGACCCTCTCTCTAAAAAACAAACAAACAAAAGACCTTATTTACTTAACAAACACATGTTTAACGCTTAAGATATAAGTGTTTAAGAATATTAACTCAGTCAGGTGTGGTGGCACCCCCATGTACTCCCAGCTATTTGGGAGGCTGGGGTGAGAGGATCATTTGAGCCTAGAAATTTGAATCCAGCCTGGGCAACCTGAAATTTTTTTTTTCTCTGAAAAAAAAAAAAAAAAAACCAACAACAACTAGGTCAGGCATGGTGGCTCATGCCTGTAATCTCAGCACTTTTGGAGGCTGAAGCAGGTTAATCACTTGAGGCCAGGAGTTCAAGACCATGCCAGCCAACTTGGCAAAACGCTATCTCTACTAAAAGTACCAAAATTAGCCTGACGTGGTGGTGTGCAGCTGTAATTCCAGCTACTCAGGAGGCTGAGGCATGAGAATCCCTTGAACTAGGGAGGTGGAGGCTGCAATGAGCTGAGATCATGCCACTGCCTCCAGCCTGGGTGACAGAGTGAGACCCTGTCTCAAAAAAAAAAAAAAAATTAACTAATTCAGCCCTCAAAACAACCCTATGAGTGAGGGACTATTATTATCCCCCTTTGACAGATGAGAAAACTGAGGCAGAGAGAGGGTAACTGGCTAGGCGCGGTGGCTCAAGCCTGTAATCCCAGCACTTTGGGAGGCCGAGACCGGCGGATCACGAGGTCAGGAGA
The DNA here is from genome assembly GCF_043159975.1 of Macaca nemestrina. Classification (NCBI taxonomy): domain Eukaryota; kingdom Metazoa; phylum Chordata; class Mammalia; order Primates; family Cercopithecidae; genus Macaca; species Macaca nemestrina. The sequence goes on from NC_092144.1 coordinate 9,494,168, forward strand.
TCGAGACCATCCTGGCTAACATGGTGAAACCCCGTCTCTACTAAAAAATACAAAAACCTAGCCAGGCGAGGTGGCGGGCGCCTGTAGTCTCAGCTGCTCGGGAGGCTGAGGCAGGAGAATGGTGTAAACTCCAGAGGCGGAGTTTGCAGTGAGCTGAGATCCGGCCACTGCACTCCAACCTGGGCAACAGAGCGAGACTCCATCTCAAAAAAAAAAAAAAAAGTTGGGGGGAGGGTAACTAATGTTTCCCAAGGACACACAGCTAGGAAGCAGAAGAGTTGGGATTCGAACCCAGAAATTTGGGCTCCAGAGTCTGTGCTTATCACAGCCAAGGAATGCCTCCTCTCACCATCATTGCAATTGTCATTTTTACTGTGGTTGCTGTTTTTGCTTTTGACTTATATCCTCAACTCATCCTTCAGGCAGGGGGTCAGATCCAGCAAACGTCCTACAGCATCGTCTTGGAACCCCAAGGTTTGTGAAATCTGCAGAGGGTATGTGAGATCCTGGGGCTGCGCTAGGGAGGAGGAAGGAGTTGGCATGAGCGGGTGTGCCCAGGTGGGGATTCCGAGCCCCAGCCCCAGGCTCTGTGCACCCTGACTTCCCCAGCCCCAGAGCCCACTTGTCACGGAAGGTTGTGGTTCTTCAGGTCAGACCCAGACAAAACTGGTGCCAAGACAGGAGCTCTTGAACATGGTACCCGACACGGAGGCGGAAGTGTTTATCAGTGTTCAAGGTGCTGGGGGACACAGGAACATGGGGAGGGCTGACACTGGCTCCTCTAAGGTCCACGAGGCACCAGGGCAGGAGGAGCTGGGGGTGGCCATGTGGGGCGATCAGTGAACCATGGTGGCTTAGGCATAGGCCACTCCCAGGGTGACCCAACTCACCCACCCAACAGGTGACATCCTTGGTGAGACAATTGTGGGCAGCCTGACACCCAATGAGATTTGGCATCTGCTGCGGGTCCCCACGGGCTGCCCTGAGCAGACGCTGAGCTCCCTGACACCTGTCATCATCCTGTCCCGCTATTTGGATGCCACCGGCCAGTGGGGCAAGGTCGGGGTGGAGCACAGGGACCAGGTGATGAAGAATATTGTCAGCGGTGAGAGCGGGGACCCTCCTGGGGCCTCCATGAGGGTGCCTGGGGATCTCCCAGAGGGTGGCTGGGGCACCCCCAAGATTGGGGAAATCTTCATGGGACCCCCCCAGCCCCCGCCTCAGGCATTAACACCCAAACTGTGACTCCTTCCCCAGACTGCAACCTGGTACTAATTCCCCAAGGTCATCCCCCAGCTGTGACACACCCATGGGAATTCTTCACCTGACCCCTTCCCCAGGCTTCAATCTTTTTTTTTTTTTTGGTGATGTAGTCTCGCTCTGTCACCAAGGCTGGAGTGCACTGGCATGATCTTGGCTCACTGCAACCTCCACCTGCCAGGTTCGAGCCATTCTCCTGCCTCAGCCTCCTGAGTAACTGGGATTACAGGTGCCCGCTACCATGCCTGGCTAATTTTTGTATTTGTATTTATTTATTTATTTAGAGACGGCATCTCACTCTGTCGCCCAGGCTGGAGTGCAGTGGCGCAATTTCAGGTGCCCCCCACCACACTCGGCTAATTTTTGGATATTTAGTGCAGATGGGGTTTGGCCATGTTGGTCAGGCTGCTCTCGAACTCCTGACCTCAGGTGATCCACCTGCCTTGGCTTCCCTAAGTGCTGGGATTACAGGTGTGAGCCACCGCGCCAGACCTCTAGGCTTCAATCTTATGTCAGACACCCTGATTTCTCCCAACAAGCCATGCTGCGAGATGATGTTGTACTCAGGCCCTGCCCCAGGTTGCACCCCCTCAGTGCCACTCCCAGGGAACCCCAGGGAACACCCAAGCAGCAAACCCCAGAATAACCCCAGCAGTGGCTTCTTAGTTGCACCTGTATGCTGATACTTCCCCGGGTTACAACCAAACACCCCAGGGAGTAACCAGAAATGAACACCCCTAGTAACGCCCACAGAACTCTGAGTTAATTGGTCCCAGGTTTCCCTCAGACTCCAACTTTCCCTCCAGGTTTTCTCAAACAGTAATCCCACAGGTAACATCCAGATACTGTCACCCCAGTGCTCCAAGCAAACAGTAAACCTCCAGGGGAACTTCAAGTAATGAGTAGGGAGGCTCGGAATACACCTGAAAGGCTGGGTGTGGTGGCTCATGCCTGTAATCCCAGCACTTTAGGAGGCCAAGGTAGGAAGATCACTTGAGCCCAGGAGTTTGAGACCAGCCTGGGCAACATAGTGAGACCCTCATCTGTACAAAAAAATGTTTAAATTTTTTGGCTAGGTATGGTGGTTCCTGTCTGCAGTCTCAGCTATTCAGAAGCCTGAGTGGGAGGATTGCTTGAGCCCCAGAGTTTGAGACTAGCCTGGGCAACATAGTGAGACCTCATCTTTAAAAAAATTAGACTGGTGTAGTGGTGCATGCCTGTAATCCCAGCTACTACTTGGGAGGCTGAGGTGGGAGGATAACTTGACCAGGGAAGGTTGAGGCTGAAGTGAGCTATGATTGTACCACTGTACTCCAGCCTGGGTGACAGAGTGAGACCCAGTCTCAAAAAAATAAAAATAAATTAAAAAAGGGTCGGGCACACACCTGTAATCCCAGCACTTTGGGAGACCGAGGCAGGTGGATCACCTGAGGTCAGGAGTTCAAGACCACCCTGGCCAACATGGTGAAACCCCATCTCTACTAAAAATACAAAAATTAGCCAGGTGTGGTGGTGCGCCCCTGTAGTCCCAGCTACTCAGGAGGCTGAGGCAGGAGAATCACTTCAACCCAGGAGGCAGAAGTTGCAGTGAGCTGAGATCGCTCCACTGTACTACAGCCTGGGTGACAGAGCAAGACTCTGTCTCAAAAAAATAAAAAGAATACACCAAAGAAGTACTCATCTAAGATCACGCCCCAAAGTAACCTCCCCGGGTGACACAGACGCACTGACACTCCAGGTTTACATCCAAGAAATAACCCCCAAGAAAACTCCTAGGCTGGCCGGGCGCAGTGGCTCACACCTGTAATCCCAGCACTCTGGGAGGCCGATGTGAGTGGATCACCTGAGGTGAGGAGTTCCAGACCAGCCTGGCCAACATGGTGAAACCCCGTCTCTACCAAAAATACAAAAATTAGCTGGGCGTGGTGACTCATGCCTGTAATCCCAGCTACTTGGGAGGCTGAAGCTGGAAAATCGCTTGAACCCGGGAGGCGGAGGTTGCAGTGAGCCGAGATCGCACCACTGCACTCCAGCCTGGGCAATAGAGAAAGACTGTCTCAAAAAAAAAAAAAAAAAAAAAAGGCCGGGCGGGGTGGCTCAAGCCTGTAATCCCAGCACTTTGGAGGCCGAGACGGGCGGATCACGAGGTCAGGAGATCGAGACCATCCTGGTTAACACGGTGAAACCCTGTCTCTACTAAAAAATACAAAAAAACTAGCCGGGTGAGGTGGCGGGCGCCTGTAGTCCCAGCTACTCGGGAGGCTGAGGGAGGAGAATGGCGTAAACCCGGGAGGCAGAGCTTGCAGTGAGCTGAGATCCGGCCACTGCATTCCAGCCTGGGAGACACAGCAAGATTCCGTCTCAAAAAAAAAAAAAAAAAAAAAAAACTCCCACATAGCACCCCTCAAGTTGCCCCATCTCCCAGGTTATATGTGGACAACAATACCTATGATTTCTTCCAGCAGCAACTCCAAGGGTAGCATGCCCTGCCCCAGAGTCCCCGAGGTGAAGGTTTCCTGGGTTACACTCAGAGACAACTGCATCCTGGGTCCCTCAAAGTCATTCCTGAGCCCTGCTCCTCACTTACACCTGGGCCCTAAACACCCCTCCAAAGCACACCTGGACAACAGGTCTCCCCCTCTAGATTACCTCTATGCGTGACACCCCCACGTCACCTCCAGTCCCTGCCCGCCAGGTTATTCCTGATAACACTGACTGTCCCTCAAAGCCCTGCTCTGTTGCCTCAGGCTACACTCGGATGCTGACCCACCGGAGTTCAGACGGCACCTACCACACCTCCAAGGGGAGCCCAGGAAGCACCTGGTGAGGAAGACCCTGTCACTCCTGTCGCTGCCACCCTGGAAGCCCACGGGGCCAGTCTGGGGTCTGATGACTCAGGAACATCCACGCTGTAGAGTCTTGGGGTCTTGGGGTGTCCAGCACATGGGTCTGGGGAATTCTACACTGGCAGGCCTGGGCAGTGGCAAATGGCAGGGGTCCACCTGGAATGGTGTGGACCATGGCGTAGACTCCCCCTATCCCAGAGCCCCCTTGGCTGCCGTTCGCACGTGTCACCTTCACCCTCTCCTGACAGGCTCACAAGCTATGTGTTCCGTGTCTTTGCCCTGGCCTACTCTACAATGACGACCCAAGTGCTTAGCCTGTCCTCTCTCTGTGACATGGCCAACTGGATCGTCACCAACAGGCAGGCGGAGGACGGGCACTTCCTGGAGGAGGGTCCCGTGGTCATGACATCCATGCAGGTGATCACACCCCTCCCTGCCTGGGCCATTCAAACAAATCCCAGGGACTCTGTGCGCTAAGACGGAGATTTCAGGCTCCCAATCTGTTCTTGGGCAGAATGAGAACAGGAAAGAGTTGAGGCTCGGTGCCAAGGATCACATCCCCGCCCAGGTCTAAACCACCTCACACTCTTCCTCATCCCCACATCAAGCAGTGGCCTGTCCTGTCCCTTCTCCCTCGGGCACTGAGTCCTCCCCAGCTTGCACACCCATCCCCACCGCGTCCCCTCACACCAGCATCCAGAAATGTCTTTCAAACGCAGCCTGGCAGGTCTCTCCCCTGCTCAAACACCTGCTGTAGCTCACAGCTATCTTTGTCTGTATCACCTCCTAGGCCTCGCCCCACCACTCCTTTCTCAGTATTCACACTTAACCACTCATAGGCTCCTCCAACTCTCCTCCAAAAAGTACTTTTGCTGCCTTCTCTGCAAGCAACAGGCCAAATTATTATTATTACTATTTATTATTTTGAGATAGAGTTCCACTCTGTCACTCAGACTGGAAGGTAGTGGCATGATCTCAACTCACTGCAACCTCCATCTCCTGGGTTCAAGCGAGTCTTATGCCTCAGCCACCCGAGTAGCTGAAATTACAGGCATGTGTCACCAGATCCAGCTAATTTTCACATTTTTGTTTTAGTAGATGGGGTTTCACCATGTGGTCCAGGCTGGTCTCAAACTCCTGCCCTTAAGTGGTCTGCCTGCCTCGGCCTCCCAAAGTTCTGGGATTACAGACATGAGCCTCGGCTGGAGTGCAGTAGCACGACCTCGGCTCACTGCCTCTGCCTCCTGGGTTCGGCCTATTGTTACTATTTTTAGAGATAAGATCTTGCTCTGTTGCCCAGGCTGGAATGCAGTGGCACAATCATAGCTCATTACAGCCTCAAACTTCTGAGCTCAAGAGTCCCCTTGCCTTAGCCTCCTCAGTGGCTGGGACTAAAGGTGCAAACCACCATTCCTGGCTAATTTTTTTTTTTTTTTTTGAGATGGAGTCTCGCTCTGTTGCCCAGGCTGGAGTGCAGTGGTGAAATCTCGGCTCACTGCAACCTCTGCCTCCTGGGTTCAAGCGATTCTCCTGCCTCAGCTTCCTGAGTAGCTGGGAGTACAGGAATGCACCACCACACTTGGCTAATTTTTGTAGTTTTAGTAGAGACAGGGTTTTGCCATGTTGCCCAGGCTAGTCTCGAACTCCTGACCTCAGGTGATCTGCCCGCCTTTGCCTCCCAAAGTACTGGGTTTACAGGCATGAGCCATCACCTCTGACCCTGACATGACCTTCTTTTTTTTTTTTTTTTTTTTTTTTTGAGACGGAGTCTTGCTCTGTCACCCAGGCTGGAGTGCAGTAGCACGATCTCAGCTCACTGCAACCTCCGCCTCCTGGGTTCAAGCGATTCTTCTGCCTCAGCCTCCCGAGTAACTGGGACTGCAGGCAAGTCCGCTATATCAGGCTACTTTTTGTATTTTTAGTAGAGACAGGGTTTCACCGTATTCGCCAGGCTGGTCTCGAACTCCTGACCTCATGATCTGCCCACCTCAGCCTCCCAACATGCTGGGATTACAGGCGTGAACCACCGCACCCAGAATTTTTTTTTTTTTTTGAAACAGAGTCTTGCTCTGTCACCCAGGCTAGAGTGAAGTGGTGAGATCTCGGCTCACTGCAACATCTGCCTCCCAGGTTCGAGCGATTTTCCTGCCTCAGCCTCCTGAGTAGCTGGGACTACAGGCTCATGTCACCACGCCTGGTTAATTTTTTGTATTTTTTAGTAGCTATGGGGTTTCACCATGTTAGTCAGGATGGTCTCCATCTCCTGACATCATGATCCACCCGTGTCGGCCTCCCAAAGTGCTGGGATTACAGACGTGAGCCACCGCGCCTGGCCGACAAGACCTTCTTATAAGGGCACCAGTTATTAGACTTAGGGTCCACCCTAATCCAGTATGATCTCTTCTTAATTTTAATTACATCCTCAAAGACCCAGTTTCCAAATAAGATCACATCTTAGGCCAAGCATGAGCCACCGTGCCCGGCCGATAGCTTTTGACTGTAGGGCAGACCCCAGGGAGGCAAACCTCTCCTTTCTGTCTTCATCCCACCTCCACCATCATCCCGCCCAGAGCTGGGTACCTGGAAACTTCTCAGGGTCAGACAGGAGAGGCTGAGGAAGGCATCTCCAAGACGCTGAGGGGATCACAGGTTGTACTCTGCGTCCACAGGGTGGCTACCAAGGCTCCGAGGAGGATGTATCCCTCACAGCTCTCGTCCTGATAGCCCTGAATGAGGGAAAGGAGTTGTGCAACCAGAAGGTAGGACCCCAGAGAGGAGGACAGGATCTGTATGGTCCTCTAGCCCCAGCATCTGGAAAGCTCCCACACCCTTATGTCCCCCTGGGTCCCTCTAACTTCTAGACTTCTTTCCTCTGATCATCTCCCTCTGGCCTCCTCCCTCTGACCCTCTAGAATTTAATGGCCAGCATCGAGAGAGCCCGTGGCTTCCTGGAGAGAAAACTTCCTGACATTCAGACAACCTTTGCCATAGCCATAACCTCCTACGCACTGGCCCTTGCCAACAGCTCCCAAGCCAACGACCGCCTGGACAGCTTTGCTAGCCCTAGTGAGTGTGGGATGCTTCTTAGTCAACCTCAGTCATGGAGTGGGGAGGGGGTGATCTCAAATCCAGCAATGTGTCATTCATCACTTAGTGTTTCCTGAGCATCCAGTGTGTATCAACTCTTGAGCTCAGACCCTGTGAGGCCAATGTAAACAACACTGATAAGTTCCCTGCCCTCAAGGGTCCCACCATCCTTGGAAGACACAATCGGAAGACAGACAGGTCACCATATAATTCCAAACTGAGGCTGGGGGCAGTGGCTCATGCCTGTAATCCCAGTCCTTTGGGAGGCCAAGGCGGGCGGATCACCTGAGGTCAGGAGTTTGAGACCAGCCTGGCCAACATGGTGAAACACTGTCTCTACTAAACACAAAAAAATTAGCCGGTCGTGGTGGTACATGCCTGTAGTCCCAGTTACTCAGGAGGCTGAAGCAGGAAAATCACTTGAACCCGCGAGGTGGAGCTTGCAGTGAGCCAAGATAGCGCCACTGCACTCCAGCCTGGGCAACAGAGTGGGACTCCATCTCAAAAAAAAAAAAAAAAAAAAAATCCCATGGTTGATCCTATCTCATCCCCAAGGGTCCATATCCCATCTTCTCCATTCCACAAATTAAAGAAAGTGGAACTAGGAAAATTTGCTTGCAGTGGGACTAGAGGGACCTGAAGGATTTTTTTTTTTTTTTTTTTTTTTTTGAGACAGAGTCTTGCTCTTGTCGCCCAGGCTGGAGTGCAATGGCATGATCTCAGCTCACTGCAACCTCCACCTCCCAGGTTCAAGTGATTCTCCTGCCTCAGCCTCCTGAGTAGCTGGGATTACAGGCACCCACCAGCACACCTGGCTAATTTTTTTGTAATTTTAGTAGAAACGGGGTTTCACCATGTTGGCCAGGCTGGTCTCGAACTCCTCAGGTGATCCACCTGGCTTGGCCTCCCAAAGTTCTGAGATTACAGGTGTAAGCCACCACGCCCAGCCAGGAACTTTTTCTGAAACTCAATTTCCCCATCAGAAAATAGATCCCATCTCCTAAGGTCGTTCTGAAAATTGGATGTCCGTGTTTCCTCAGCAAAGAGCTTCACATAAACTAGGTGATCAAGACTTGGCACGGTGGCTCACGCCTGTAATCCCAACACTTTGGGAGGTCGAGGTGAGAGAATGGCTTGAGCCAGGAGTTCAAAACCAACCTTGACAACATAATGAGAACTCCCCCACCCCCACTCCTCCATCTCTACAAAAATAAAAATAAAGTAGGTGATCAGTAAGATGGCAGATGAGAAAACTGGGCCAGATGACACAAGGAGAGGGCAGGTTACGGTGGGTGGGCCCAGCTCTGAGTGACAAGGTGGGCGTCCCTGTTTCTAGACAAAACCCACTGGCCGGTGGATGAGCAGAACCTCGGCTCCCTGTACACCATTGAGGCCACAGCCTACGCGCTCATGCAGAAGCTGGAGATGCGCCGGTACAATGAGACGCACGCCATCGCCAAGTGGCTACTAGAGAAACGGGAGCTGGGAGGAGGCTTCGGGTCCACCCAGGTGACGGGGACCCCCGGGAGGTGAGGGCCAGAGTCGCTAGCCGAGATGCTGACGCGACTAGTCCAACGCTGGAGTGTGGGTGGCTGTCCGTGGTGCTGACACGCCGGCCGATGGTTTCTCGAGTGCTGTCTGTGGTGCTGATCCACGTTCCCCCATCTCCCCGCCCCATTCCAACACTCAGACCACGGTGGTGGCCCTTGAAGCTCTGACCCGCTTCCGCGAAGATGTCCCCTTCCAGGGCGTCCAGGATCTCCACGTCCAGGTCAGCGCCCCCAAGAAAGCCCTGAATGTGAATTGGCACATTGATCACAACAATGCCTACCAACAGCGGTCAGCAAAGGTATGTCACTAAGGGGCAGGCCAGAGTACACGCAGAAAAGACATTGGAGATGAGGCGAAGTGTCATGTCCCTGCTGATCTCCCTCCTCAAGACACACCCCAAGATATCATAAGCGATGGAAATGTGGCTATACTGTCAATGTATTGATTCTTGTATTCCATCAACATTTCCTGAGCATCTACTATGCATCAAAGACTCTCCTAGGCATTGAGGTTATTTTATGAAAGATCCATGGTCCCTGCTCTTATGGTATCTAGAAGATTCCATAAGATCTAGAAGAAAATGGGCCAGGTGACGTGACTCACGCCTATAATCCCAGGACTTTGGGAGGCTGAGGTGTGTGGATCACCTGAGGTCAGGCGTTCGAGACCAGCCTGGTCAATGTAGTGAAACCCCATCTCTACTAAAAATACAAAAATTGGCCGGGCGCGGTGGCTCACGCCTGTAATCCCAGCACTTTGGGAGGCCGAGGCGGGCGGATCACAAGGTCAGGAGATCGAGACCACGGTGAAACCCCGTCTCTACTAAAAATACAAAAAATTAGCCGGGCGCGGTTGTGGGCGCCTGTAGTCCCAGCTACTCGGGAGGCTGAGGCAGGAGAATGGCGTGAACCCGGGAGGCGGAGCTTGCAGTGAGCCGAGATCGCGCCACTGCACTCCAGCCTGGGCGACAGAGCGAGACTCCGTCTCAAATAATAATAATAATAATAATAATAATAATAATAATAATAATAATAAAAATACAAAAATTACCTGGGCATGGTGGTGCGTGCCTGTAATCTCGGCTACTCAGGAGGCTGAGGCAGGAGAATCACTTGAACCCAGGAAGAGGAGGAAGTTGTAGTTACCTGGGATTGCACCTGGGTGGCAGAGTGAGACTCCATCTCAAAATAAAAATAAAAATAAATATAAAAAAATAAATAAATAAATGAAAAGAAATGACACCCTGGGCAACATCGCGAGACTCCATCTCTACTAAAAAAGAAAAGAAGGAAAACAACTCATCTAAGGTCATGCATTGTTTAGTGGATGTCCCTGGATAAATAGTTGTCAAGATGAAGAAAGCAGAGGGAGGGGAAGAGTGTTTCTTTTTGTTGTTGTTGTTGTGGTGGTGGTGGTGGTTGTTGTTGTTGTTGTTGAGACAGAGTCTGACTCAGTCACCCAGGCTGGAGTGCAGTGGCATGATCTTGCCTCACTGAAACCTCCATCTCCTGTGTCAGCCTCCCCAGTAGCTGAGATTACAGGCATGCACCATTCAGCTAATTTTTGTAGTTTTAGTAGAAATGGGGTTTCACCATGGTGGCCAGGCTGGTCTCGAAATCCTAGCCTCATGTGACCCACCTGCCTCGGCCTCCCAAATTGCTGGGATTACAGGCATGAGCCACCATGCCCAGCTAAGGAAGAGTGTTTCTGACATAGGGAACAGCACAGAGTGGAGACCCGGAGCCACTCAGGCACAGGAATGGTCAGAAGGGAGAACAGCAAATAAAGCAGGCTATTAGGAGGCTTGAAGGCTGGCAGAGCTCAGCAGAGGGCTGGGAGGCCATGGCAAGAATTAGGACTTGGTCCTATAGGCGATAAGATTTGATCTTATAGGCAATGAGATTTGAGTGACTGGCTGTGATTTTTTTCTTTCTTTTTCTTTTTTTTTTTTTCTTTTTTTTTCCTTTTTTTTTTTTTTTGTTATTTTTTGTTTTTTAGAGACAGGGTCCTACTCTGTTGCCCAGGCTGGAGTGCAGTGACACAAACATAGTTCATGGCAGACTCTAATTCTTGGGCTCGAGCAATCCTCCTGCTTTAGCCTCCTGAGTAGCTGGGACTAGACATGCACCAGCATGTCCGACTTAATTTTCAATTTTTTTTGTAGAGATGGGGTCTAGCTAAATTGCCCAGGTATGTTTTGAACTCCTGGGCTCAAGCAATCCTCCCCCTTTGGCTTCCCACATTGCTGGGATCACAGGCATGCCATTATGTTTGGTTTGGCTGTGAATTTTTAAAATTTTATTCTGGCTGATGCAAGAAGACTATAATGAGGAAAACAAGAGTAGCTGCAGATGAAGATAGAGATTAGATTGGTGGTTGCCAGAGGATAGGAAGTGCACGAAGAAAGGGAGGGATGAAAAGAAGTCGATTAATGGGTACAAGCATATGGTTCGATAGAAGAAATAAGACTGAGTGTTTGATAGATTCGTAGGGTGACTATAGTTTACAATAATCTATTGCATATTTCAAAATAGCTGGAAGAAAAGAATTAGCATAATTTTAGCATAAAGAAAAGACAAATATTTAAGGTGATGGATATCTGAGGTACACTGATCTGATCTTTACATATTATATGAATGCATTACATTATCACAGGTGCCTTGAAACTATGTACATCCATTAGGCATCAATTTTTTTTTTTTTGAGATGGAGTCTCACTCTGTCGCCCAGGCTGGAGTGCAGTGGCACAGTCTCAGTTCACTGCAGGCTCTGCTTCCTGGGGTCAAGTGATTCTCCTGCCTCAGCCTCCTGAGTAGGTGGGATTACAGGCACCTGCCACCACCCTCAGCTAATTTTTGTATTTTTTAGTAGAGACGGGGTTTCACCATGTTGGCCAGGCTGCTCGAACTCCTGACCTCAGATGGTCCACCTGCCTTGGCCTCCCAAAGTGCTGGGATTACAGGCATGAGCCACTGCACCCAGCCCATTATGCATCAATTTTAAAAGACAAAGAAAAATAAAGAGAGGTGCAGAGGTGCCAGTGAGAAGGGGCTCATGGGAGCTCCGCACACAGAGAAACTTGGAAATGCTCCAAAGAGAACAGATTCCAGGGATGTACATTAGGACACAGCCTGAGCTGAGGCGTGCAGATAATCTGAGGTCAGGAGTTCAAGACCAGCCTGGCCAACATGGTGAAACCCCATCTCTACTAAAAATATCAAAATTAGCTGGGCGTGACAGCACAAGCCTGTAGGCCCAACTACTCGGAAGGCTGAGGAAGGAGAATCACTTGAACCCAGGAGGCAGAAGTTGCAGTGAGCCGGGATCATGCCACTGCACTCCAGCCTGGGCAACAAAGCGAGTCTCTGTCTCAAAAAAAAAAAAAAAAAAGACACAGCCTTAGGCTGGACTTGGTGGCTCATGCTTGTAATCCTAACACTCTGGGAGTCCAAGGTGGGTGGATCACTTGAGGTCAGGAGTTCAAGACCAGCATGGGCAACATAGTTAGATCCTGTTACTACAAAAAAATACCAACAACAAAAAAAAATTAGCTAGGTGTGGTGGCACACACCTGTAGTCCCAGCTACTTTGGAGGCTAAGACAGGAGGATCGCTTGAGACCAGAAGGCAGAGGCGCACCAAGGTGAGCCGAGGTCGCACCACTGCACTCCAGCCTGGGCTACAGACTGAGACCTGGTCTCAAAAACAAACAAACAAAACAGGCTGAATGAGCAGTTCCGGTTGATCTATGATAGTGTAGACACCACAAATGATCTCTGAAGAGGGAAAAGCAAAACCATCTGCGTGGAGAGAGATGGAAAATGAATCACCAGGTCCCAGGTTAGGGAATAACCGAGGCCCTGGTGAGTGTTTAGGCCTCACATCCCCCTACACTTGACCCTCACTTTGCTGCTTCTTCCATCCTTAAATCTTCCCCTTTGTTCTCTTCAGTTCCTTGCCCAGGATGACCTAGAGATCAAAGCCAGTGGCAACGGGAGAGGCACCATCTCGGTAGGTTTTGTATTCAACTGTATTAGTCTGTTCAGGCTGCCACAGCAAAATAGACTGGGTGGCTTATAAACAACAGAAATTGGCCCAGCATGGTGGCTCATGCCTGCAATCCCAGCATTTTGAGAGGCCCAGGCGGGAGAATCGCTTGAGTCCAGGAGTTCAAGATGCACTGGGGCAACAGAGTGAGACTCTGTCTCTACAAAAAATTGAAAAATTAGCTGGGCATGGTGGCACATGTCTATAGTCACAGCTACTCAAGAGGCTGAGGTGGAAGGATTGCTTGAGCCCAGGAGGTAGAAGTTGCAGTGAGTCGTGATCAAGACTTTGCATTCTCCCCTAAATGATAAAGTAAGATTCTATCTCAAAGGAAGGAAGGAAGAGAAAGAGAAGAAAGAAAAGAAAGGAAAGCAAGAAAGCAAGAAAGAAAGGCCAGGTGCAGTGGCTTGACTGGGCACGGTGGATCAGGCCTGTAATCCCAGCAGTTTGCGAGGCCGAAGGGGGAGGATCACCTAAGGTCAGGAGTTCGAGACTAGCCTGGTCAATGTGGTGAAACCCTGTCTCTATAAAAATTACGAAAGTTAACCAAGCATGGTAGCGGGCACCTGTAGTACCAGCTACTCAGGAGGCTGAGGCAGGAGAATCAGTTGAACACAGGAGGCAGAGTTTGCAGTGAGCCAAGATTGAGCCATTGCACCCCAGTCTGGGTGACTAGAGCAAAACTCTGTCAGAAAGAAAGAAGAAAGCAAAGAAAGAAAGAGAGAGGGAGAGGAGGAGGAGGAGGAGAAGAAGAAGGAGAAGAAGAAGAAGGAGGAGGAGGAGGAAGGAAGGAAGGAAGGAAGGAAGGAAGGAAGGAAGGAAGGAAGGAAGGAAGGAAGGAAGGAAGAAAGAAAGAAAGAAAGACACACAAGTAAGAAAGGGGAAAGAAAGAGAGAGAGGGAGAAATTTATTGCTCACAGTTCTGGAAGATGGGAAGTCCAATATCAAGGCAAGGTACACTCTCTGTTTCAGGCTGGGCATGGTGGCTCACGCCTGTAATCCCATCACTTTGGGAGGCCAAGGCAGGCAGATCACAAGATCAGGAGATCGAGACCATCCTGGCTAACAGGGTGAAACCCCGTCTCTACTAAAAATACAAAAAATTAGCCGGGCGTGGCGGTGTGCACCTATATTCCCAGCTGCTGGGGAGACTGAGGCAGGAGAATGGTGTGAACCTGGGAGGCAGAGCTTGCACTAAGCCGAGATCGCGCCACTGCACTCCAGCCTGCGCAACACAGCAAGACTCTGTGTCAAAAATAAATAAATAAATAAATAAATAAATAAATAATATATTATACTAATATTATTATTTATTTATAACCTAAATAAATAAATATAGGCCAGTCGGTGTGATTCATGCCTGCAATCCCAGCACTTTGGGAGGCTGAGTGCTGGGATGACGTCCATTATTTTTTTTTTTTTTTTGAGATGGAGTCTCGCTCTGTCACCCAGGCTGGAGTGCAGTGGCGCGATCTCAGCTCACTGCAATCTCTGCCTCCCAGGTTCAAGTGATTCTCTTGCCTCAGCTTCCTGAGTAGCTGGGACTACAGGTGCACAGCAGCATGCCCGGCAAATTTTTTGTATTTTTAGTAGAGACAGGGTTTCACCATATTGGCCAGGCTGGTCTCAAACTCCTGACCTGAAGTAATCTGACTGCCTTGACCTCCCAAAGTGCTGGGATTCCAGGCATGAGCCACCATGCCCGGCCTGACATCCATGACCTCTTCCAGCCCCATGACATATGCCTGGGGCTGTAATCCAGCAGTTTGGGACATATGACAGCTCTTTTGTTCATCAAAAGGTTGTCTGGTGTCGTGTTCCAGACAGTGGAGTCATGGCTAAATCTCTGCCTTTGTTATGTGACCCTGAGCAAGTCATACCTTTCTTCAAGCCTCTGTGAATGGGTTAAAATTAAATAAAATTCAAAATTCAGTTTCTCCATCGAACTAGCCACGTTTCAAGTGTTCGGTAGCCACGTGTGGCTAATGGCTGCCACATTGGACAATGCCAAATGGGACCATTTCCGTTACTGCATAAAGTTCTTTTACACAGAGCTGGTCTAGACTCCAGACACGGCTCTGGCCACTGCACCTAGGAATTGATGGGGTCAGGGAGGGGGGCGATCTTGCAGTAAATTCCCCACATGGCCAGAGACTTGGAAAGTCAAGGATTGGGGTACAGAGGAAAGGCAGTGCATGGGGAAGGGCTCTGACAGCCCCCTTTCCTGGCCTGGCAGATCCTGACCATGTACCACAAGTCCCCAGAGTCCTGGGAGGACAACTGCAACCTGTACCACCTGAATGTGACTCTCCACAGTGTCTTAGAAGGTAAGCCTGGTGTGGCTACAGGAGGAGCAAGCGTAGAGTTTTAGGAGAAGAAGTTGGAAAGGTGATGGGGGAAGATGGTGTAGGGACTTGTTAGCCACAGTGAGGACTTTGGCTTTTGTTCTGAGTAAGGTGGGGCATGGAAGGTTCCAAAGAGAGGAGGGACGTGACCTAGCACAGGTTTGCACAGGCTCCCTCTGATCTGACCACTCTAGAAGGTGAGGGTGGGAGCCAGGTGACCAGGAAGGACGTGACTGCATTGGTCCTGCAGGAGATGACGGAGGCCAAGCCAGATTAGGGACTCTGGAGACTATCAGATATTAGTGGGCCAGGCACAGTGGCTCATGCTTGCTATTCCAACACTTTGGGAGGCTGAGGCAGGAGGATCGCTTGAGCTCAGGAATTCAAGACCAGCCCGGGTAGCATAGTGAGACCCCATCTCTACAAAAAATTAGCTGGGCATGGTGATGCTTGCCTGTGGTTCCAGCTACTCAGGAAGTTGAGGTGGGAAGATCACTTGAGCCCAGGAGGTGGAGGCTGCAGTGAACCATGATTGCGCCATTGCACTCTAGCCTGGGCAACAGAGTGAGACCCTCTTTCAAAAGAAAAAAAAAAAAACAGAGAAATAGTTGGATTCCACAGTTCCCAGCCTGGGGCACCAAGAAGGAGAGAGGACTATTGGGAGCTCACTGTGGGAGTAAGAGGAACAACCCTCACCAGTCCCATGAATTTTAGGGACTAAACATCGCCAAGGTTCTGGTTTTTGCTTCATTTCTTAATAATAATAACAATAATAATAATAGTTACAAAGCACCGATCAGGCACCATGCTGAGGGCTTTACTTGTATTAACTTATTTAATCCTCACAACAACCCTGTTGGGTTGGGAATATTATGATCCCCCCTTATGGATGAGTAAACTGAAGCACAGAGAAGTTAAGCAACTTGCTCAAAGTCACACAGCAGAGGCAGGATTTGAATCCAAGAAGCTGGCTCCAGAGACTGTGCACTTGGTCACTGTGCTCCCCAGCCTCTAAACTGCTGCCTTCTCTCTGCAGAAAATAAAAAGGGAGACGAGACCTTTCGGCTCAGGATGGAAACAAGGTCAGGGCACCAGGATCTTGAACTGGGCGGGAGGAAGCTCTCACTTTCTGGGACCCAGATTCCTTAGCGGCCTTCCTTGTGTACTGAGTGGACAGTGGGAACCAGCCAAGCTTGCCTCTCCATGTCTGTCCCCCATTCTGTCCCTGCCTCCTGCCATGTCTGCATGTCCTCAGATGACCGACAGGCTCTACCTCAGCTGACATGCTCCGTGACTCAGATGCCCGGAGCTGGCTCCAAGCCCTGAAGCTCTCCCCGTGGTTCTCATTTTCTCCAGACACCCCAGCCCCCACCCCAGTCCTGCCCTGTCCATACCTTCCTTGCCCAAGTTTGCTTCAGATAGAAACATTATTGGGCACCTACTCTGTGCCAGGCCCTGTTCTTGGAGCCAGGGACCCAGCTATGAGCAAGGCAGCCTCTCCCTGCCCTGGCGAAGCCCACAGTCTATCAGGAGAGACAGACAATCACCAAATTATCATACAGAACCAGTATGAAATGGCAAATGTGATTTCATGTGGCAAAGGAGAGGTTTACAGAGCCATGGGAGGCAAATCAGAGAATGATCTGGGCCTGGCGTGGTGGCTCGTGCCTGTAATCCTAGCACTTTGGGAAGCCGAGAGGATCACTTGACCCCAGGAGTTTGAGGCCAGCCAGGGCAACACAGCAAGACCTCATCTCTTAAAAATAAATAAATAAATAAATAAATAAATAAATAAATAAATAATAAAAATTAAAAAATTAGCTAGCGGTGGGGGTGCATGTCTATAGTCTCAGCTACTCATGAGCCTGAGACAGGAGGATCACTTGAGCCCAGGAAGCTGAGGCTACAGTGAGCCATGATTGAACCACTGTGCTCCAGCCTGAGTGACCGTGTTTCAAAAAAAAAAAAGAATGATCTGGTGTGTGGGGTGTAGGTTGGGGAAGGCTTCCCAGAGGGAAGATACATCCCAGAGGGAAGATACATCCCAGAGGGAGTGATACATCAGCTGAGATGGAAAACACGAGAGGTGTTTCAGGATGAAGAGGCAGGAGCGAAGATTCCAGGCTGAGTGAACAGCATGTGCAAAGGCCCGATGGCAGGAGAGGGAACAAGGCTAACCGTGATCAAATGGAGGCCGAGGTGGGAGGAGGTGATGTGGAAGGGTGTCAGGATTGAGGCAAGGCATTTGGTCATTGAAGCAAGGAGGCAAGGTAGTCAGATTTCTGCTTGCTAAAGCTCTGTGTTGTGAGTGGCAAAGGGGACATGCGGAGACCTGGGAGGAGGCTACTGCACTAGTCCAAGCCAGAGACAATAGCAGTGGAGAGGATGGAGAGAGAGACGGGAGGACAGTGGGGGAAGACTGAGGCTGTGAATTTCCAGGTTCCAGAACAATCGAGAGGCCACAATGACCATCATGGAGGTCTCCCTGCTCACTGGCTTCTACCCCAACCAGGATGACCTCAAACAGGTAACGCAGACCCCACCTACAGGCTTCCTGAGCAGCCTTTCCATACTTCCCACATGGATGCAGGGCGGTGTCTACTCAAATCAAGGTTCCTGGGTTAATGCCCCATTGTCACTTCTGGGTGACTCCCTGCATGGCCTCAACCAAATATTTTCCCTGCTTGGGCCTCAGTTTCCTCTACTGTGAGGTTGACTGGACAAAGGCTGGAGCTCTAGGGCTAGGGGCCTTGGAGGCTGTCAGCCACCCTCTAGTCTCCACCCTCTGCCCCAGCTCACGAGTGATGTGGAGAGGTACGCCTTTCAGTACGAAACCAAGACAAGTACTAGCGACAGCACCGTTGTCCTCTACCTGGAAAAGGTGAGAGGGGCTGGGTGCCCTCCGCCAGAGATGTGTGGGCACCCCGGGGGCTGGAGAACCCAAGGTCGGTCCCCTGGGTGGTTTTGCAGAGAGCCAGGCCCTCTGAGATCAGCCCCTCCGGTTGCGATTCCTGTGGTCAAGGTCACATGGTCCGTGGTCATGGCCAACGCCAACAGCCAAGGCCTCGTAGTCAGTGCCACGAGGTCAGTGTCCCACGGTCAGTGGCCCTGGCCGGCTCAGACAGGACTCTGTTCTCTCCAGCTCTCCCATGAGAAAAACACAGTGCTGGGCTTTCGTGTTCACAGGATGCTGCAGGCGGAGTTCCTGCAGGCCGCCCTGGTCACTATCTACGACTACTACGAGCCTTGTAAGGAGGGGCCCCGTGCATGGGGATGAGGCCTGCAAAGGACAGGGCCAGGTGCCAGGCGATGAGAGACTGGGAATTGCCAAAAGGGAGCTGGGTCTGGGTGGACATAAGGGGCGTGGTCTTATTGGAGTGACCTTCGTGGGCAGGGACAGGAAGGAGACGGGGAGAAGTTGAAAGGGGACTGGGCGTGGCCTGCTGGGAATGGGTGGGGAAGGGGCAGGCTCTTTTGAGTGGGCGTGGCCTGTCGACAGAGGTGGCTGGCCAGGGCCCTTCAAAGTGAGGTTTGCAGTGGGCAGGGCCAGGAAGAGGGGAAGGTCTGGGAGGACCTGGAAAGCACAGCCCAGTGACAAGGAGAGGCAGGAAGGAGCCTGGACTTTGAAGGATGGGGAAGACAAGGCCAGGGCCCAGAGCAGGTGAAGACCAGGCCAGGTAGGCACTGAACCCCCAGGAACACTGGCCCAAGACAACGCACCCCCCTCAACCCCTGCACCCTCCATTCACAGCCCGGAGGTGCAGCACTTTCTACAACCTGCCTACAGAGCAATCTTCCCTGCGAAAGATCTGCCACAAAGACGTCTGCAGATGTGCAGAGGGTGAGATGTGCCGAGGGTGAGCCCCATGCCGCCAGGCTGAGGCTGCCAGGTTGTGGGGGGTGGATCCAGGAGCCCTTCAAGCCTCCTCCTGGCTATAGTCTGGCCTGAGTTTAGACAGAAAGAGAAAGAGACAGAGACAAAGAGAGACAGAAAGAAGGCACAGAGAGACAAAGCTTGTCACACACACACTCGCACTGCCAAGGATCAAATGACATGGAGACAGAGAGAAAGACACAAAGAGACGACGACAGGAGAAATAGACAAGAAAGTGACCAAAAAGAGAGACAGACGCTGGGCATGGTGGCTTACACCTGTAATCCCAGCACTTTGGGAGAGGATGGCTTGAGGCCAGGAGTTCCAGATCAGCCTGCGCAACAGAGAGACCATCTCTACAAATAAAAAAAAAATTAGCCAGGAGTGGTGGTAAGTACCTGTAGCCCTAGCTACTTGGGCGGCTGAGGCAGGAGAATCACTTGAGCCCAGGAGTTGGAGGCTGTAGTGAGCTATGCTTGTGCCACTGCACTCCAGCCAGGGTGATACAACAAGACCTTCTCTCAAAAATAAATTTTAAAAAGCCGGGCTCAGTGGCTTACACCTGTAATCCCAGCATTTTGGGAGCCAAGGTGGGTGGATCACTTCAGGTTAGGAGTTCAAGACCGGCCTGGTCAACATGGTGAAATTCCATCTCTACTGAAAATACAAAATTTAGCTAAGCGTTGTGGTGCATGTCTGTAGTCCCAGCTACTTGGAAGACCGAGGCACAAGAATCGCTTGAACCTGGGAGGAGGAGGTTGCAGTGAGCTGAGATCATACCACTGCATTCCAGCCTGGGCAACAGAGCGAGACTCTGTCTCAAAAAAATAAATAAATAAATAGGTCAAGTATGATGGCTCACACCTGCTGTCCCAACACTTTGGGAGGCCAAAGTGAGAGGATTGCTTCGGCCTAGGAATTTGAGACCAGTCAGGGCAACATAGTGAGACTCTTCATCTCTTAAAAAATAATAATAGGCCGGGCGCGGTGGCTCAAGCCTGTAATCCCAGCACTTTGGGAGGCCGAGACGGGCGGATCACTAGGTCAGGAGATCGAGACCATCCTGGCTAACACGGTGAAACCCCGTCTCTACTAAAAAATACAAAAAACTAGCCGGGCGTGGTGGCGGCGCCTGTAGTCCCAGCTACTCGGGAGGCTGAGGCAGAAGAATGGCGTGAATCCGGGAGGCGGAGCTTGCAGTGAGCTGAGATCCGGCCACTGCACTCCAGCCTGGGCGGCAGAGCGAGACTCCGTCGCAAAAAAAAAAAAATAAATAAATAATAATAATAATAATAATAATGAGAGCGAGAGAAGGAAAAGAAAGGAAGGAGGAAGGAAAAAGAAAAAGAAAAAGAAAGAGAGAGAGAGACAGAGAGAGAGCCCCACAGACTAGAAGGGCCAGATCCAGAGACCCAGGTCTGGGGGCTGAAGGGAGGGAGGGTGGGGGGTTAATGGGAGGAAGTCCCCTGTCCCAGTGCAGCCAGAGCAGCCGCCCACCTGATCCTGCAGGACAGTGCCCATCCCTGCAGAAGCCCAGTGGCCAATTGAGGCAGGAGGAGCTCCAGACAACAGCATGTGAGGCAGGCGTGGATTTTGGTGAGTGTGGGGAGCCGCAGGGGACAGGCAGAGCCCACTTGCAGGCCGAATGCCAACACGACACCCTTCTGCCCTCCCCGTTCCCCAGTGTACAAGACAAAGCTGGAATCTGTGGAGGTCTCTGCCTCCAACCCTTACGTCTATTACAACATGCAGCTCGAAGACATCATTAAGAGTGGTATGTCCCAGGTGACAAAGGAAGAATCCCAGTGTGGGGTCACCCTGTGGGCCTACCCTGGGGGTCCCATTGTGTGGGAGGGTCAGACTTATGTGTGCGCACACACTGGGTTTTCTCCAGGCACAGATCCTGCCACACCCCTTGCCATGAAGAAATTCATCTCCCATGCCACCTGCCACGACTCCCTGGGGTTGCAAGAACAGGAATCGTACCTTATCATGGGCCAGACGTCAGACCTGTGGAGAATCAAATCTGAGTGCGTGAGGGGCTCCACCTGTCCTGGGAACTCAAGCCTGGGCCCTCTTCCTTACCCTCAACCCAGCCCTCAATTCCACAATTTTTGCTGGAGGTTCCAAGTGATTCTCCTGCCTCAGCCTCTCAAGTAGTAGCTGGGACTACAGGTGTGCACCACCACGCCTGGCTAGTTTTTGTATTTTTAGTAGAGACGGTGTTTCATCATGTTGGCCAGGCTGGTCTCGAACTCCTGGCCTCAAGTGATCCGCCCACTTTGGCCTCCCAAAATCCTGGGGTTATGGCCATGAGCCACTGCACCCGGCCAGGGAAGCATTTACTAATTCCCAGTGATTTGGACTAAGAGGGTGGAAGACCAGAGAGGGCCTTTGGGTGGGGACACTACAGGCTAAGGCTCTGGCAGGCTGTCAGACAGGGCAGGGCAGGGAGGTTGCCATATCCCCAGGGTCGCCAGGCCCTCCTCACCTTCTTGCTTCTTGTAACCCACAGTTACAGCTACGTTCTGGGCAGGGAGACGTTCCTCATGCTTTGGCCAGCAGATGGAGATGCCAGCAAGAAAGAATTGCGGAAGCAACTGGACGAATTTTCGGAATATATGCGCACCCATGGCTGCGAGTCCTGAGCCTCCTCAGCTTTCAGGGAGGTGACACCAGGCAGCTCTGGGCCACTGGGTTTAACCCCAAATAAAGAGCACAAGATATCACACCCAAACCCTGGACACTTGTCCCTGTTGCACCTTTCACCAGGGGACCTGCACAACCTGCTCTGGCATGACGTGGACCTGTCTCCTCCCTCTTCCCCCGCTACTTGGGTGGCTGAGGTGGGAGGCTCACTCGAGCCCAGGAGTTGGAGGCTGTAGTGAGCTATGCTCACTACATTTGGCTCCGTTCTGACCACACTGGCCTCCTTTGTATCCTTCCAGCATCCACCTCCGCGGGAAGATGATTCCCAGCTCTGGGCTTTTGCACCCACCATCCCTCTCCCAGGTGCACCCCTCCCCCTAAAGTCGGCTTAGCTTGAATCGTTCCCTTTTCTGGGCTCTGTTTAATTGTCACCTCTGGCATGGTGGCTCATACCTGTAATCCCAGCACTTTGGGAGGCCAAGGTGGGTGGATGTTAAGTGTGTGTTTTCCCTGCCCCACAATGTCAGCTCCTTAAAGTCGGGGTTGTATCTGTCTTATTCGCTGTGGTATTCCCTGTTTTTACAGCAGGAGCTGGAACTCAGTAGGTGCTCAGGAAATGAGTGTTGACTCAGTGAATAGACGGATGGATGAATGAGTCAGTGAATAAATGGATGGCTGAGTTTGATGCCCACATTCTGAGCTTGGCCCTAATGGTTCACTTGCTGTGTAACTTCAAGCAGCTTATAGTGATGGAAGCTTTGTTTTGGTTTTGGTTTGGTTTTGTTTTGTTTTGTTTTTTGAGACAGAGTCTCGCTCTATCGCCCAGGCTGGAGTGCAGTGGTGCGATCTCAGCTCATTGCCACCTCTGCCTCCCAGGTTCAAGCAATTTTCCTGTCTCAGCCTCCTGAGTAGCTGGGACTACAGGTGCCCGCCAGCACGCCCGGCTAATTTTTTGTATTTTTAGTAGAGACGAGGTTTCACCGTGTTAGCCAGGATGGTCTCGATTTCCTGACCTCGTGATCCGCCCGCCTCAGCCTCCCCAAGTGCTGGGATTACAGGCGTGAGCCATCACACCCAGCCAGATTCTAGATTCTTAGATTCTTAGTACGGTTTTTTTTTTTCTTTCTTTCTTTCCCTTTATTTTTTTTGACAGAGTCTCACTCTGTTGCCCAGGCCAGAGTACTGTGGTGTGATCTAGGCTCACTGCAACCTCTGTCTCCTGGGTCCAAGTGATTCTCGTGCCTCAGCCTCCCTAGTAGCTGGTATTGCAGGCATGCACCATGATGCCTGGATACTTTTTGTATTTTTGGTAGACACGGGGTTTTACCATGTTGGCCAGGCTGGTCTCGAACTCCTGACCTCAGGTGATCTGTCTGTCTTGGCCTCCCAGAGTACTGGGATTACGGGCATGACCCACTCAGCCGAGATTCTTTATCTGTGTCTTTGCTGTCTGTTTCCTCTACTGGGCTGGGAGCCCCAGGAGAGCAGGGAGGCTGCCTGTCTTAGCCACAGTTATAATCACAGACACATTCAGGGCCTGGCACATAATAGGTGCTCATTTTGCTGAATGAATGATTGAAGAAGTAAAAGAGAGGCCGGGCGCGGTGGCTCAAGCCTGTAATCCCAGCACTTTGGGAGGCCGAGGCGGGCGGATCACGAGGTCAGGAGATCGAGACCATCTTGGCAAACACGGTGAAACCCCGTCTCTACTAAAAAATACAAAAAACTAGCCGGGCAAGGTGGCGGGCGCCTGTAGTCCCAGCTACTCAGGAGGCTGAGGCAGGAGAATGGCGTGAACCTGGGAGGCAGAGCTTGCAGTGAGCTGAGATCCAGCCACTGCACTCCAGCCTGGGTGAAAGAGCGAGACTCCGTCTCAAAAAAAAAAAAAAAAAAAAAGCAAAAGAGAAAGGGAGTGAGAGAGAAGAAAGGGAGGGAGGGAAGAAAAGAAAGATAAAAGGATGGAGGGAGAGAGGGATGGAAGGAGGGAAGGAGGAAGGGAGGGAAGGAAGGAGGGAAGGAGGGAGAGAAGAGAAAAAGAGAGAGAAGGATAAAGGGAGGGAGGGGAGGGGAAGGAAGGGAGGTGATGGGGAAGAGGGAAGGAGAAGGAAGAAAGAAGGGAAGGAAAGATGGCAGGCAAACTGGCTTATGGCCTGTTTCTGTACAGTCCTCAAGCTAAGAGTAGGGTTTTTTTGTTTTTTTGGTTTTTTTTGAGACAAAGTCTTGCTCTTATCACCAAGGCTGGAGTGCAATGGGCGATCTCTGTTCACTGCAACCTCTACCTCCCAGGTTCAAGCAATTTTCCTGCCTCAGCCTCCCCAGTAGCTGTGATTACAGGTGCTCAACATCACACCCAGCTAATTTTTCTATTTTTAGTAAAGACAAGGTTTCGCCATGTTGGCCAGGCTGGTCTCGAGCTCCTGACCTCAGGCGATCTACCAGCCTTGGCCTCCCAAAGTGCTGGAATTACAGACGTGAGCCACCACACCTGGCCTTTTAAGATATATATATATATTTTGTGGCCAGGCGCGGTGGCTCAAGCCTGTAATCCCAGCACTTTGGGAGGCCGAGATGGGCGGATCACGAGGTCAGGAGATCGAGAGACGATCCCGGCTAACACGGTGAAACCCCGTCTCTACTAAAAAATACAACAAAATAGCCGGGCGAGGTGGCGGGCGCCTGTAGTCCCAGCTACTCGGGAGGCTGAGGCAGGAGAATGGCGTAAACCCGGGAGGCGGAGCTTGCAGTGAGCTGAGATCCGGCCACTGCACTCCAGCCTGGGTGACAGAGCAAGACTCCGTCTCAAAAAAAAAAAAAAAAAAAAAACATATATATATATTTTGAGACAGAGTTTCGCTCTTGTTACCCAGGCTGGAGTGCAATGGTGCACTCACCACAACCTCTGCCTCCTGGGTTCAAGCAATTCTCCTGCCTCAGCCTCCTGAGTAGCTGGGATTACAGGCATGTGCCACCACACCCAGGTAATTTTTTTGTTTGTTTTTTTGTTTTTTGTTTTTTTGTTGTTGTTTTTTTTGAGACGGAGTCTTGCTCCTCGCCCAGGCTGGAGTGCAGTGGCGCGATCTCGGCTCACTGCAAGCTCCGCCTCCTGGGTTCACGCCATTCTCCCGCCTCAGCCTCCCGAGTAGATGGGACTACAGGCACCCGCCACCACGCCCGGCTAATTTTTTGTATTTTTAGTAGAGACGGGATTTCACCATGTTAGCCAGGATGGTCTCGATCTCCTGACCTCGTGATCCGCCCATGTCGGCCTCCCAAAGTGCTGGGATTACAGGCATGAGCCACCGCGCCCAGCCAATTTTTTTGTATTTTTAGTAGAGACAGGGGTTCTCCATGTTGGTCAGGCTAGTCTCGAACTCCCGACCTCAGGTGATCCACCCTCCTCGGCCTCCCAAAGTGCTGGGATTACAGGCGTGAGTCACCGTGCCTGGCCTTAAAACATTTTTAAAGGATTGATTAACAACAACAACAACAACAATAGGCTGGACACGGTTGCTCCTGCCTGTAAGCCCAACACTTTGAGAGGATGAGGTAGGAGAATCCCTTGAGGCCAGGAGTTCATGATCTGCCTAGAAAAGAGCCAGGCGCGGTGGTGTGCACCTGTAGTCCCAACTACTTGGGAGGCTGAGGAGGGTGGATCACGCCACTGCACTCCAGTCTGGGTAACAGAGTGAGACTTGTCTCTAAAAATAAATAAAAACAAACAACAAAGAAGAATGTGCAACAGAGAACCTATGTGGCCTGAAAACCTAAAGTACTTATTATCTGGTCCTTTACAGAAAAAAAAAAAAAAAAAAATTGCCTACTCCTGAGTTAGGGCATTTGTTATCTATTCCTAGGAAACAAATCACCACAGCTGGGCGCGGTGGCTCATGCCTGTAATCCCAGCACTTTGGGAGGCTGAGGCGGGCAGATCACCTGAGGTTGGGAGTTCGAGACCAGCCTGACCAACATGGCGAAACACCGACTCTACTAAAAATACGAAATAATTAGCCAGGTGTGGTGATGGGCGCCTGTAATCCCAGCTACTCGGGAGGCTGAGACGGGAGAATTCCTTGAACCTGGAAGGCGGAGGTTGCAGTAAGCCTAGATTGCACTACTGTACTCCAGCCTGGACAATAAAGCAAGACTGTCGAAAGGAAGGAAGGAAGGAAGGAAGGAAGGAAGGAAGGAAGGAAGGAAGGAAGGAAGGAAGGAAGGAAGGAAGGAAGGAAGGAAGGAAAGAAGGGCCGGTCGTGGTGACTCTCACCTGTAATCCCAGCACTTTGGGAGGCCGAGGCAGGAGGATCACGAGGTCAGGAGATCGAGACCATCCTGTGAATGGTGAAAGCCTGTCTCTACTAAAAATACAAAAAATTAGCCAGGCGTGGTGGGCCTGTAGTCCCAGCTACTCGGGAGGCTGAGGCGGGAGAATGGCGTGAACCTGGGAGGTGGAGCTTACACTGAGCCGAGATCGCACCACTGCACTGCACTCCAGCCTGGGCAACAGAGTGAGACTCCATCTCAAAAAAAAAAAAAAAAAAAAATCCAAAATGTAAAGTAGAAAGAGGACATTGTCTGGCCATCCCACATCCCAGAATTACAGGTCTGGTGTCTGCACCAACTGGCTTTTTTGTTGTTGTTGTTAAATGGAGTGTCACTCTGTCGCCCAGGCTGGAGTGCAGTGGCGTGATCTTGACTCACTGCAACCTCTGCCTCCAGGGTTCAAGTGATTCTTCTGCCTCACCCTCCTGAGTAGCTGGGACTAAAGGCCCGCACCACCACACCTGGCTAATTTTTGTATTTTTAGTAGAAACGGGGTTTCGCCATATTGGCCAGGCTGGTCTCAAACTCCTGACCTCGTGATCCCCTCGACTCAGCCTCCCAAAGTGCTGGGATTACAGGTGTGAGCCACCACACCTGGTCCCAACTGGCTTTTTTTCAGTACTTTCCCTCGGGGCCTTCTGGCCTTGGTTCTCCTCCAGAATGTAGGATCAATGATAAATGATGGATGTTTCTGCTGTCAGGAGCTGAGATGTGGCAGCGGCCCCTGGAGTAGAGTGAGGGACCGCTTCCCACAGGCCACGCCTTAGGAAAAGCAAGTTAAACCAAAGTGGTGGGTGTGGTGGCTCACACCTGTAGTCCCAGCACTTTGGGATGCTGACATGGGAGGATCACTTGAGTCCAGGAGGTCAAGGCTGCAGTGAGCTATGATCACACAACTGCACCCCAGCTGGGTAACATGGCAAGTCCCCATTCCCCCAAAAAAGAAGAAAACAGCTATGCATCTTGGCTTATGCCTATAATCCCAGCACTTTGGGAGGCTGAGGCAGGCAGATCCCTTGAGGCCAGGAGTTTGAGACCAGCCTGACCAACATGGCAAAACCCTGTCTCTACTAAAGATACAAAATTAACTGGGCATGGAGGCACATGCCTGTAATCCCAGCTACTACTCAGGAGGCTGAGGTATGAGAATCCCTTGAATCCAGGAGGCAGAAATAGCAGTGATGTGAGATTGTGCCACTGTGCTCCAGCCGGGGCAACAGAGCAAGACTCTGTCTCAAAAAACAACAACAACAACAACAAAAAACACCAGAAAGAAAAGAGGGTGGGCTCAGTGGCTCACGCCGGTAATTCCAGCACTTTGGGAGGCCAAGGTGGGAGAATTGCCTGAGGTCAGGAGTTTGAGACCAGTCTGGCCAACATGGTGAAACCCCGCCTCTATTAAAAATATAAAAAATTGGCCAGGCGCGGTGGCTCACGCCTGTAATCCCAGCACTTTGGGAGGCTGAGGCGGGCGGATCACAAGGTCAGGAGCTCGAGACCATCCTGGCTAACATGGTGAAACCCTGTCACTACTGAAAAAATACAAAAAATTAGCCGGGCGCGGTGGCTCACGCCTGTAATCCCAGCTACTTGGGAGGCTGGGGCAGGGAATTGTTTGAACCAATAGGGTGGGGGTTGCAGTGAGCCGAGATTGCACCACTGCACTGCAGCCCGGACAACAGAGCAAGACTCTGTCTCAAAAAAAATAAAGAAGGAAAGGAAAGGAAGGGAAAGGGAAAGGGAAAAGGAAAAGAAAAGAAGAAAGGAAGGAAAGAAGGGAGGAGGGAGGGAGAGAGGGAGGGAGGGAGGGAGGGAGGGAGGAAGGAAGGAAGGAAGGAAGGAAGGAAGGAAGGAAGGAAGGAAGGAAGGAAAAAGGTTGGTTAAGGACTGTCTAGTTCCAAAGCATGCCCCCTTCATCTCCACAATTCTCAACCTAAATTCCAGCTTGAAGGAGTTTGCAGTCAGTTGGCCTGAGTTCAAATCCTGACTATACCACTTATAAGCTGGGTATCCACATGATTTGCTTAATCTCTTGGAAGCTCAGTTTCTTCATCTGTAAGGGCCAATCATGCCTAAGCCAGAAGATCCTAAGGCCTAGGGCATCACCTGCAGAGAGCCCAACAGCCAGTGAGCCCCAGATATACTCAGGGAATTCATTTTAGCCATTATAATTTCTCCACTCACCACTCACCAAATTAATTTGAGCATAGCCCCACCAAACAGGTTCCTCAACTTTTGCACACAATGTATTCCTGGAAAAATGTAAGAAACTGATTTCACAAAACTCGAACAATAGATTTCTGTGCTGCAAAGGATGTTCCATTTACTCAGAACTACTCAAATTATAAAATTCCAAATTACTTCTCACCCATTAGGCGTCATTGTCAAAGATAGTGTCCAGGGTTTCAAACATGTTATTTAAAAAAATTAATTGGATTGGCCAGGTGCAGTGGCTCACACCTGTAATCCCAGCACTTTAGGAGGCTGAGATGGGTGGATCACGAGGTCAGGAGTTCGAGACCAGCCTGGCCAACATGGTGAAACTCTGTCTATACTAAAGATACAAAAAATTAGTTGGGCATGGCAGTGCGCACACCTGTAATTCCAGCTACACCAGAGGCTGAGCCAGGAGAATCGCTTGAACCCGGGAGGCCAAGGTTGCAGTGAGCAGAGAGCATGCAATTGCACTCCAGCCTGAGCGACAGAGCAACTCTGTCAAAAAAGAAAAGAAAAAAATAAAAGAAAAATTAATTGCATTTATCTTATTGGGTATTTTTTTCTCATTACAAAAATGATAGATTAGATGCTTGTTGCAAGAAAAATTCAAACCAGGTGCAGTGGCTCATGCCTGTAATCCCAGGACTTTGGGGGGCCAAGGAGGGAGGGTCACTTGAGCCCAGGAGATCGAGATCAGCCCAGGCAACAAAGTGAGACCCCGTCTCTACAAAAATAATAAAATTAGCTGACAGGATGGTGCACACCTATCATCACAGCTACTTGGGAGACTGAGGCAGGAGGATCACTCGAGTCCAGGAATTCAAGTGAGCTGTGATGATGACGCGGCACTCCAGCCTGGGTGGCACAGTGAGATTCTGCTCAAAAAAAAAAGGGGAGAAGAAGGAGGAGGAGGAAGAGGAGGGGAGGAGGAGGAGGAGGAGGGAGAAGAAGGAGGAGGAGAAGGAGAAGGTAAAGGAGATGGAGAAGGAGAAGATGACAGAAAATGAGAGACATGATTAATCCAGCATGCTTAATAGTTTAGTAGCAGATTTTTCCATTGTGTCCTTCCCAAAAGGTTTCACCAATGGATGCTGTCTCCAGTGATTTGGGAGACTTCTCATTGCCCTACAGCTTCTCCAGCTCTGAGCATTCCTGATCAATTTTTCATTTGACTCAACTGGAGTGACTAGATTGTGAAAAGCACACACACGCTCCAATGGTCTCCATCTCCTCCATAATATTTTGTTTTTGTTTTTGTTTTTGTTTTTGAGACGGAGTTTGGCTCGTGTTGCCCAGGCTGGAGTGCAATGGCACGATCTTGGCTCACTGCAACCTCCACCTCCTGGGTTCAAGCAATTCTCTTGCCTCAGCCTCCCGAGTAGCTGGAATTACAGGCATGCACCATCCTGCCCAGCTAATTTTGTATTTTTAGTAGAGACAGGGTTTCTCCATATTGGTCAGGCTGGTCTCAAACCCCCGACCTCAGATGATCCGCCCACCTCGGCCTCCCAAAGTGCTGGGATTATAGGTGTGAGGCAATTTTTTTTTTTTCCCAGATGGAGTCTCTCTCTGTTGCCCAGGCTGGAGTGTAGTTGTGTGATCTTGGCTCGCTGCAACCTCCACCTCCCGGGTTCAAGTGATTCCCCCACCTCAGCCTCCTGAGTAGCTGGGACTATAGGCACGCACCACCATGCCTGGCTACTTTTTGTATTTTTAGTAGACAGGGTTTTGCCATGTTGGCCATGTTGGTTTCAAACTCTTGGCCTCAAGTGATCTGCCCTCCTGGGCCTCCCAAAGTGCTGGGATTATAGGTGTGAGCCACTGCACCCGGCCTTCCTCCATAATTGAACACACAGTCACCCAGCTTAAGCCTCCAAGGGTCTGGTTCCAGGTCAAGATTTGCTGTTTTTGCTATGTTTTATTTTATTTTTGTTTTTGTTTTTGAGACAGAGTCTTGCTTTGTCACCCAGGCTGGAGTGCAGTGGCATAATCTTGGCTCACTGCAACCTCCACTTGCTGGGTTCAAGTGATTCTCCTGCCTCAGCCTCCCAAATAGCTGGGATTACAGGCACCCACCACCACGCCCAGCTAATTTTTGTATTTTTAGTAGAGGCGAGGTTTCACCAGGTTAGCCAGGCTGGTCTCGAATTCCTGACCTCAGGTGATCCATGCACTTCGGCCTCGCAAAGTGCTGGGGTTACAAGAGTGAGCCACCACGCCCAACCGATGAGGTCTCACTATGTTGCCCAGGATGGTCTTGAAATCCTGAGCTCAAGTGATCCTCCTGCCTTGGCCTCCCAAGTGCTGAGATTACAGGCATGAGCTGCTGTGCCCAGCCAATGAGCTTTTAATGTACACAATGTGGCAGAAGTGATGCTATGTGACTTTCAGGCTAGATCATAAAAAGATACAACTTCCACCTAGCTCTCAGCTCCTAGATGGTGTGCTCGGGAGGCCAGCTCCCATGCTGGGAGTACACTCATGCCACTCAAGTATACTGGGAGGAATCGAGGCATCCCGCCAATCATAGCACCCATCTGCATGCCCTGGGAGTGAGCCACCTTGGAAGCAGATTCGCCAGCCCCTGTCAAACCTCCCGATGACCGAAGCCGTGGCCAACTCCTTAACTGCAACCTTCTGAGAGGTCCTGAGCAAAAAGCAAAGCAAACAGCCCAGCAAAGCCATTTCTCAAGTCCTGAGCCACAAAGACTACATGAAATCATAAGGATTGACCAGGTGCAGTGACTCACGCCTGAAATCCCAGCATTTTGGGAGTCCAAGGCAGCAGGATCACTTGAGCCCAGGGGTTCAAGACCAGCCTGGGCAACACAGTGAGACCCACAGCTCTACAAAAAAGTATAAAAATTAGCCGGGCATGGTGGCACACACATGTAGTCCCAGCTACTCAGGAGGCTTAGGCAGAATTGCTTGAACCCAGGAAGCAGAGGTTGCAGTGAGTTGAAATCGTGTCACTGCACTGCAACCTAGGTGACAGAGCAAGACTCTGTCTCAAAACAAAAACAAAACAAAACAACAACAAAATAAACAAACAAACAAATTAGCCGGGTGTGGTGGCACACACCTGCAGTCCCAGCTATTCAGAAGGCCAAGGCGGGAGGATTGCTTGAGCTCGGGAGGTTGAGGCTGCAGCGGAGCTATGATTGTGCCACTGCACTCCATCCTGTCTCTTAAAAAAAAAAAAAAATGCCAGCTCTAACAGACCTTTGCTCTGCATATTCTGTGCTAAAAAAAAAAAAAAATCAAAAAACAAAACGCCTAGCAGATCTGATTTACGTCAGGGCTAGCTCAGACTCTTACCTGTTTCCTTCCCACTCAGTGCCCATCTCGGCCAGTGGATGGGACATAACTATGACCTCCCTCTGCGCTGGGCAAATAGATTAGTAACTGGCAACTATGACAGGAGATTCCCTCCAAACCTTCCCACTTCCTTCAGGATAAAATCCCAGGTCCTCTGTGCAGTCTCCAGCCCCCATCCCCGCCTAGAATTCCACCGTTCAGCCACGAAGAAGCATGAACTGCTTTTGTTTGCGAATATAGTAGTCTCCAGAGTGCAGTACATACACCCTATAAACAAAGTTTTGGGGTTTAACCAGAAAACACTAGAATATCTAGATTTGGGGGGGGTTATTGTTTTTTAGTGTTTTTTTTTTTAATAAGTTTTTTCTTTTCTTTCTTTCTTTCTTTCTTTTTTTTTTTTTTTTTTTAAGAGACTAGGTCTTGCTATATTGCCCAGGCTGGTTTTGAACTCCTGGCCTCAAGTGATTCCCCACCTTGACCTCCCAAAGTGCTAGCATTACAGGTGTGAACCATCATACCCAGCTTCATTTATCTCTCTACATTTTTTCAAGTCACCCTGTCACCCATGCTGGAGTGCACTAGCATAAGCTCGTCTCACTGCCATGTCTCCCTCCTATATTCAAGCAATTCTGCTACCTCAGCCTCCCAAGAAGCTGGAATCACAGGCATGCACCACCATGCCCAGCTAATTTTTGTATTTTTGGTATGGTTGGGGTTTCCCCATGTTGGCCAGGCTAGTCTCAAACTCCTGGCCTCAAGTGATCCGCCCGCTTCAGCCTCCCAAAGTGTTGGGATTACAGGCATGAGCCACCAAGCCCAGCCCTCATGTATATTTTTGAATCTGCAGTTTTCTGTTTTCTTTCTTTTTTTTTGAGACAGAGTTTCGCTCTTGTTGCCCAGGCTGGAGGGCAATGGCATGATTTTGGCTCACTGCAACTTCCATCTCCCAGGTTCAAGCAATTCTCCTGCCTCAGCCTCACAAGTAGCTGAGATTACAATTTTTTGTTTCCTAAAGAACATATATTTTGGCTGGGTACAGTGGCTCATGCCTGTAATCCCAGCACTTTGGAAGGCCAAAGCGGGAGGATCATGAGGTCACGGGTTCCAGACCACATGTAGTGGCCAACATAGTGAAACACCGTGTCTACTAAAAATACAAAAAATTAGTCAGTGATGGTGGCGGGCACCTGTAATCCCAGCTACTTGGGAGGCAAAGGCAGGAGAATCACTTGAACCTGGGAGGCAGAGGTTGCAGTGAGCCAAGATCATACCATTGCACTCCAGCCAGGCAACAATGTGAGACTCCGTCTCAAAAAAAAAAAAAAAAAAAAGAATATATATTTCTGTAATAAAGATACTGTTATGTAACAATTTACAGAATATATTGATATAATTGTATTTGTATATAATTTAAATAATATCCTGGCTGGGCTCAGTGGCTCACACCTGTAATCCCAGCACTTTGGGAGGCAGAGGCGGGCGGATCACAAGGTCAAGAGTTCGAGACCAGCCTGACCAACATAGTGAAACCCCGTCTCTACCTAAAATACAAAAGTTAGCTAGGCGTAGTGGCGTGCACCTGTAATCCCAGCTACTTGGGAGGCTGGGGCAGCAGAATCGATTGAACCTGGGAGGCAGAGGTTGTAGTGAGACGAGATGGCACCACTGCATTCCTGGGCCACAGGGGGAGACTCTTCTCAAAAAAAAAATAAATAAATAAATACAAATAAATAAATTTTTTAAAAAAATCCATCTTTGAGGCCAGGAGTTTGAGACCAGCCTGTGCAACATAGTGAGACCCCGTCTCTACAAAAAAAAAAAAAAAAAAAAAAAAAAAAAAAAAAATTGAAAATTAACCAGGCATAGTGGCATATGCCAGTAATCCCAGATACTTAGGAGGCTGAGGTAGGAGGATTGTTTGAGTCCAGGAGTTCGAGGCTGCAGTGAGCCGTATTCAAACCACTGCATTCCAGCCTGGGCAACAGAGCAAAACCTTGTCTCAAAAGATAAATAAATAAATAAATATCCATCTGGGGGTGTAATTTTAACAGTTTTACCTATAGAGGTGTGCAATGGAGAAAAAAATTTAGAGTCGTTGAACACAATGCTATTTTGCCCCTCAGAGAGTATCTGGCAGTCTCTGGAGACATTTTTTGTAGTCACAACAGGGAGAGTGAGGAGCCACTGGCATCTAGCAGGCAGTGGCCAGGGATGCTGTTAAATGTCCCCCAACACACAGAACAGTCCCCCACACAAAGAACCAGGCAGCCCAAAGTGTCAAGAGTGCTGGGCTTGAGAAGCCCTTGCCCGAAAGCCCCAGACTTAGTCTTGTTTTGGGGGCTCTGCACGGCTGCCTCAACTCCCCACTCTATTCGTCCCCGAGCTAAGACCTCCAATTTCAGTGACTGTACAAAGCATCCCCTCCTCCAATGAAGTAGCCATCTCTGTGTCCCCAGGCTGGGCCAGAGCCCCACCACCTAACGGCTCCCTGATGCGCCCTGTACTGGGTTAGAACTGTCCAGCCCACGGGGTTCTTAACCATTGCAGATTCCCTGGATCCCTGAGACAGCCGGATTCTACCGGGCAACGAGAGACCAAGAATCTGTGTTTTTCTCAAGCACCGCTCCCCACAACCACACACACACTGCCTGCCCCTATCAAGGGCACACAGCAGGTGGCCCAGTGACTAGTTGAGTGCCTACTGCAAGCCAGGCGCTATTACGCGATCCACTCGGGAATCTTGGCATATACTCCACTCCATGGTGTAGACACCAGGATCCTCCCCATTTCACAGAGGGGTAAACTGAGGTTCAGAGAGGTGACCCTAGCTAGGACAGAGACTCAGGGCAGGAAAAGCGCCCAGGTCCTCATGAGCGCCAGATTCCCGGGGAAGGAGGGAGGACAGAGAGGAGGGTGATGAACTGGGGGAGCGCGCGCTGGGTGGGGGGGCGCGGGGCCTCGCCGCGGCCTTCCGATGCGGCCCCGCCCCCACGAGGGACGTGAAGACGCGGACCCCGCGCAGCGTGGGGACATGTGACCGACTGCAGAGGCCGCGCCGCCTCCCCCGCCCGAGGTCTGCGCGCTCCGCCGCAGGGTGCAGACCCGGGGCGACCGCCTGGGTTTGGGGCGCAAGAGCAGAGGCGGAGCCAGGGCGGAGCCAGCGCGCCCGGTCCCCCCTGAATCGAAAGCGAAACAGGGGCTGGGGAGGAAGGGCGGAGCCGGCCCCGAGGCACCGCCCCCTGCCCTGCGCGGCTGCTGGACCGACGGGCGCGCCCAGGTAGGGGGGCGGCTGAACCGCGCAGTGCGGACCCTCGCGGGGACCTGCGCCGCCGCCACCATGTCTCAGGAAGGTGTGGAGGTAAGAGATGGCTACGGCTGGGCCGGGGGCAGACGCGACAGACTCCGAGGAGCGGCCGAGAGGCGCGGAGGGGGCTTCGCAGTTCCTGGGGACCCCCATCCTAGAACCCCAGATCTTTACCCCTGCCTGGCGCTCACCCCCCTTGAAAAGGAAAGTGACTCCCACGTTTCCCCAGAGCGAAATGAGGCCTCTCCGAGGAAAAGCGGGGGCTGCAGGGTCAAAGGTCAGAGGCCAGAGATAACCTGGCCGCCCCCCCACCTTAGGCTGGGACGCTCGCCTCAGTCCGCGCCCTCCCCCAGCGCCATGTGGGGACTTTGGCTTTTTCCAGGAAATGCCGTAGAGGGATGAAAGGGGGGGGCGGCGGAGGCCAAAACCAAGGGTCAAGTTCAGGCCGGGAGAACGGTGCCTAGAGATGGGGGAGGGACGATCGCGCTTCCCCTTCGCCCACCGGAACCCCCCTGTCCCCATCCCAGCTGGAGAAGAGCGTCCGGCGCCTCCGGGAGAAGTTTCATGGGAAGGTATCCTCCAAGAAGGCGGGGGCTCTGATGAGGAAATTCGGCAGCGACCACACAGGAGTTGGGCGCTCCATCGTGTACGGTGAGGCTGCTGGGGTCCCGGGCCTGGTGCGGAGACCGCGCGTGGGAGCGCCGAGGGGGCGTGGTCTAGGGAGAGGCGTTGAGATCACCTCCCCCGGAGGTCCCAGCCTCGGGGAGGCTCTGCATCGCGGCTCTGGGTGGCCTGGAACTCCCACAGACCCTTCAAGGGCCCTTCTCTTATACGCACTCTCCCCCGCAGGGGTAAAGCAAAAAGATGGCCAAGAACTAAGTAACGATCTGGATGCCCAGGTAACCTGTCCCCTCCCCTCGCAAAGGACCGGGTCACGGGAGGGACAGCAAGAGGGGGGACCCGACCGGTTCATGGTGACTGACACTTCTCTGAAACAGGAGGGACCAGGCATTGTCGGTCTGTAACTCATCACCCAATATCACTTTTTCACCTCTCTATCGTTTGTCCGGCCAGGGAGCCTGCAAACAGTAGGCGCTCATTATGCGCTGATTGTATTCAAAGGCGGACAGCCATGAAACTAGGCAATGAAAGGAGTCAGGATTATGGCCATCGTGGGGGGGCAGAGATCAGAGAAGACTTCCTGGAGGAGGAGGTACCAAGTCTTAAAGGATGGAGAGGAGTGAGCCCTGGGAGGGGAAAGGGAAAGAAAGGCAGGGGCCTTAGGGTGTGGGAGGGAATGGCATGAGCAAAGGCTGGGAGGTGGGGAAGGGTTGTTAGTGTCAGTCTCTAGAAAGGCTGGGATGAGCAGGGGATTGGGGAGGAGAGAGAGGGAGGGGAAGGGAACCCTTGTGTTGAATGAATGAATGAATGAATGAATGAATGAATGAATGAATGAATGGCTTTGAAGCACAGGTGCATCATGGCTACTTTGCTTCTTCGAAAGCTTTGGTGATGGGAACACTGTGGATTTCGCCTGCCTGAAA
The DNA here is from genome assembly GCF_043159975.1 of Macaca nemestrina. Taxonomy (NCBI): domain Eukaryota; kingdom Metazoa; phylum Chordata; class Mammalia; order Primates; family Cercopithecidae; genus Macaca; species Macaca nemestrina. The sequence goes on from NC_092144.1 coordinate 9,530,529, forward strand.
GGCTCAGTGTAGGGCTGTTACAGTATAATAGGCCTGGCGCCATGGCTCACGCCTGCGATCCCAACACTTTGGGAGGCTGAGGCGGGCGGATCACCTGAGGTCGGGAGTTCGAGACCAGCCTGACCAACATGGAGAAACCTGTCTCTACTAAAAAATACAAAATTAGCTGGGCATGGTGGCGCATGCCTGTAATCCCAGCTACTCGGGAGGCCGAGGCAGGAGAATCGCTTGAACCTGGAAGGCAGAGGTTGCAGTGAGCCAAGATCACGCCATTGCACTCCAGCCTGGGCAACAAGAGCGAAACTCTGTCTCAAAAAAAAAAAAAAAAGGCCAGGCGCGGTGGCTCACGCCTGTAATCCCAGCACTTTGGGAGGCCAAAGCGGGCAGATCACGAGGTCAGGAGATTAAGACCATCCTGGCTAACATGGTGAAACCCCATCTCTACTAAAAATACAAAACAACAACAACAACAACAATTAGCCAGGCGTAGTGGCAGGCGCCTGTAGTCCCAGCTACTCAGGAGGCTGAGGCAGGAGAATGGCGTAAACCCGGGAGGCAGAGCTTGCAGTGAGCCAAGATCGCGCCACTGCACTCCAGCCTGGGCAACAGAGCAAGACTCCGTCTCAAAAACAAAACAAAAAACAAAAAAACCCAGAGGATAGTAAAATATGTATCATAGTCTACATTTATACATATAAAAGTATGATAAAAATGATAGCAGAGGGGCCGGGTGCGGTGGCTCACGCCTGTAATCCCAGCATTTTGGGAGGTTGAGGCGGGCAGATCACTTGAGGTCAGGAGCTCGAGATTAGCCTGGCCAACATAGTGAAACCCCGTCTCTACTAAAAATACAAAAAATTAACTGGGCGTGGTGGTGCATGCTTGTAATCCCAGCTACTTGGGAGGCTGAGGCAGAAGAATCACTTGAACCTGGGAGGTGGAGGTTGCAGTCAGCCGAGATCACGCCATTGCACTCCAGCCTGGGCGACAAGAGTGAAACTCCATCTCAAAAATATAATAATAACAATAGCAGAGGGTAGCATTCATTTAGTATTTCCCATATGGCAAGACTCCAGGAATTGATTTATTTCATCGCCACAGTGACCCCAGGAGACAGGTCCTGTTATTTATCCCCATTTCACAGACAAACTGAGGATGAAGTCACTTGCTAGGTTCACGAAGCAAGCAGGTGGCAGCTGCGATTTGAACCCTGGCCACCTGGAGTCAGAGTCTGGGCTCTAACATGCCTGTCAGTGGGAACCCAGGAGGCAGGGAGTGGCTTGTCCAAGTCCCCACAGCTGGAAGTGATAGAGCTGGGATTCGAACCCACATCTCTCAGTCCAGATCCCCACCACTTAGCCAAGCACAACGTGGCCTCAAAGGGGCGATATTGTCACAACACCAACAAGCATGTGGCATTTGCAGGCAGGAAGTGAGTACGGGGGTCAGGCTGGCCTCACAGGCAAGCCCTCCCCTAAGCCTCAGTTTCCCCATCTGAGCAATAAGGTAACAGGTGTGCCCACCTCTCAGGGCTGCTATGAGGACAACTGAGGCCACACACCTGGCTCTCAATATGTGGGCAGTGCTCTGTGAGCTCCTGGCGAGCTAGGGGCACCCTATTCTCCTTGCGGCCGGGGCCCTCCCAACACAGCAAACAGGTGGAAAAGAGGCCTGAGCCCCATCCCAGTTTCTGCCCCTGCTATCTCCACCCAGGATCCACCAGAAGATATGAAACAGGACCGGGACATTCAGGTGAGTTGGCGGCTAGGGCTTGAGATGGGGAAGTGGGGAGGGCGACATCTGCAGGCACGGAAGGATGTCCATTAGGGCAGGAGGGGAGATATTCACTGGGGCAGGAGGAGGACTTGTCTGTAGGGAGAGGAGGGCTGATGCTTATGCTGGTGCAGAAGGGGTGACCCCCCTCCACCTCATCCCCACCTGCCCCATTCCACAGGCAGTGGCGACCTCCCTCCTGCCGCTGACACAAGCCAACCTACGCATGTTTCAACGTGCCCAGGACGACCTTATCCCTGCTGTGGACCGGCAGTTTGCCTGCTCCTCCTGCGACCACGTCTGGTGGCGCCGCGTGCCCCAGAGGAAGGAGGTAGTGACCCACAACTTAACCTTGACTGTCCCGAACTCCACTCCTGACTCCCATCCTCAGTGACTGTACCTCTGACCTAAGGATTTCCATCACTGACCTCCAAACTCAGAGCTCAGCCTTCATCTTGATCCCAACCCCTGACCTTAAATGTGAGAAGTCCAATACCTCCTTACCCCAGAGCCTGACCCTTGACCCCACAATTGAACAGCTACTACAGAAATCAAACCTGGCCAGGCGCAGTGGCTCATGGCTGCAATCTCAGTGCTTTGGGAGGCTAAGTGGGGAGGACTGCTTGAACCTAGGAGTTTGAGACCAGCCTGGGTGACAGGGTGAGACCCTGGCTCCAAAAAAATTTTTGTTTTGAAGAGATGGGGTCTCGCCCTGTCGTCCAGGCTGGAGTACAGTGGCGGGATCATATCTCACTGCAGCCTCCACCTCCTGGGCTCAGATGATCCTCCCCACTCAGCCTCCCAAGTAACTGAGACTACAGGCCTGCGCCACCACACTTGGCTAATTTTTGTATTTTGTGTGTGTGTGGAGATGGGGTTTTGCCATGTTGCCCAAGCTGGTCTCACACTCCTGAGCTCAAGCAATCTACCGCCTCAGCCTCCCAAAGTGCTGGGATTACAGGCATGAGCCACTGCGTCTGGCAAAAAAATTTTTTTAATTAGCTGGGAGTGGCAGTGTGTGCCTGTGGTCCCAACTACTCAGGAGGCTGAGGTGGGAGGATCGTTTGAGCCTAGGAGGTGGAGGCTGCAGTGAGTCATGATCACAACACTGTATTCCAGCCTGGATGACAGAGTGAGACTCTGTCTCTGAAAAAAGAAAGAAAGAAAAGAAACCAAATCTGACCTCAAAAACACAGCCCCAAATCTGGCCTCTGAATGTCCTGACCAGTAGTTCGCTTCTGGTCAATGCTTAACTAGTTCTTGCAAAAGAGGCAGGAAGCCAAGATGTGTAGTGTTTGCCAATTTCTGTGGTGTAAGTATTCCCACCATGGTCAATATGAGGCTACCCATGTGAAGTCACTGATTGAGTTGGGTTGCTCAAGCTGAGGCCAGCCACTGCAGCACACTTCTAGCCCTGACCCCAACCTCAGACACCTCTGACAATCCTTGGTCCCCTCTCTGCACGCCCCCCCCCACCACCACCAGGTATCCCGGTGCCGGAAATGCCGGAAGCGCTACGAGCCAGTGCCAGCTGACAAGATGTGGGGCCTGGCTGAGTTCCACTGCCCGAAGTGTCGGCACAACTTCCGGTGAGGGCGCTGACCCCCAGCTCCCCCTCAGCCCTGCCCCACCCCAGCCCTGCCCCTCCCTGCCCTGGCCCCACCCTGGCCCAGCCTCGCCCTCGGACCCTCACAGCCCTGCCCGCCCCCAGGGGCTGGGCACAGATGGGGTCCCCGTCCCCCTGCTACGGGTGCGGCTTCCCCGTGTATCCAACACGGATCCTCCCCCCGCGCTGGGACCGGGACCCGGATCGCCGCAGCACCCACACTCACTCCTGCTCGGCCGCCGACTGCTACAACCGGCGAGGTGAGGCTTTTCTCCTCCAACATCCTGGGCAGTCTTTGTCCCCTTCTGTGCCTTTAAGTCCCCAAATCTCCACTCAGTCCACTTCGTCTCCCACAGCAGCAGCCACTGCTTCTACGTGGCCTCCATGGCCCCCCAGTCTCCGTGGTCTTGCCCACGAGGCTCTGAGGTTTCACCCCAGTGGCCCATGCCTGAGGGTCTCCATGGCCTCTGCCCCCATGGTCTCTGGGTTTGGGGCCCCTGTTTTGTCCCCTGTAATCTCAGGTGACCCCCCATGTCCCCAGGTCTCCTGTATCTTCAACACCCCTGAATGTCCAGTTGTGCTGGTCCCCGTATATTGTGGCCTCAGCTCTTCCCTAGAGCCCCTCGTGGCCTCAGCCCCTCCCTAGAGCCCCTCGTGGCCTCAGCCCCCTCCTGCCCAAACTCTCATGGGACCTGGAGTCCCATGTCTGCAGCACCTCTCCCTCCCTAGAGCCCCACGTGCCTGGGACATCCTGTGCTCACCCCAAGAGCCGGAAGCAGAACCACCTGCCCAAAGTGCTCCACCCCAGCAACCCTCACATTAGCAGTGGCTCCACTGTGGCCACCTGCTTGAGCCAGGGCGGCCTCCTGGAAGACCTGGACAACCTCATCCTGGAGGACCTGAAGGAGGAGGAGGAGGAAGAGGAAGAGGTGGAGGACGAGGAGGGCGGGCCCAGGGAGTGACCCCTGCCAGGTGCAGATACAAACCAGACACGGTCTGTGGCTACTTTGTGTTATTATAAGATATGAGCTCAAACCGAGATATGAATGACCTTGGGGAGCCATCTGGGGCCAAGATATTGACAGGGGGGGATTCCTGGGGCCCATTTTCAGCACCCAGGGTCACAGATCCACAGTGGGAGGTTCTGTGGGACACACTGGCACTGAGCCACAAAGGTGTGGCCAGGACAACTTGAGTTCCTGCTGACCAATGTCCCCTGGGGCCTTGGGGACAGAGGAACAGAGAGTCACAGCTTCAGGGGCCGAATGAGCATGGCGGCCTTCCTGAGAGAGTATGCTCCACCACGAAACTCAGCCCAGTAGACACCATCCTGGTAGCGGCTTCGGTAGTGGCCGCCGCGGTGCCACATACCGTTGAGGTTGGAGTGGGCACAGGCATGGTACCACCAGCCTCCCCGCTGGTACAGGGCACAGTTACCTGAGGGGAGAGAGAGAGTCCATGTCCTCTCACCAGAATAAAAGTCTCTACCTGCACCTCACAGTGCAAGGCTTTTGCCAGGTATCCCCTGGCCCCTCCCATTCTTATTTAATACAAGCCCTGATCTTCCATCTCCTCAGCAAAAAAATAGGAGCCCTGGCCCCCCAACTTTCTTCGGAGTAATAGCCTTAATTCCTTCCCTATCTCCTTACCAAAGTACGAGTCACACCTTTCCCACTTTTTCTGCAAACTAGGAGTCTACCACTCATTCCTTTATCAAAGAAAAGAAAATTACCTACTTCCTTTCTAGATAAGAGTACTAGCTCTCACCCTCTGCCCTTCACTTGAACAGGAGTCTTGATTCTTTTTTTGCCTCATCAGAGAAGGAATCTGGACTCCCCATACCCCCACCAGGATAAAAGTCCTGACCTTTGTTCTCTTGACAGAATAAAAGCTTGCTTATCCTACTACTTACCAGAGGGGCGTCTTACCTACCCTACCTCCTTTCATTCCCTCACCAGAACAGGAGTCCCACCTCCCCTATCCTCCCACCAGAATAAGAGTTCTCCTTACCAGAATAAGAGTCTCGGTCCCTATCCACGGTGCTGAAGGGCTTGTCATTGTGCCAGGAAAGAGAGTCTCCAGCATCACCATGGTACTGGCCAAGCCGCAGGCGGTAGTGGTCGCTCTCAGGTTCCAGGGAGAAGCCATCATAGTGGGCACGTGCTCCACGGCCTCCCCAGTCTTCCAGGAGAACCAGCAGCTCATGGTCCCCACGGCTGGTCAGCTGATACACGGGTTCAAGGCCCAGCCAGTATTCTCCGTCTGGCCGCCCAAAGCCCGCCTGGCAGGGCAGGAAAGTCAGGAAGCCAGAACAGGCTCCCTCCCCTTCCCTGTCTCTGCCCACCTGTGCCCACCTTATAGTGCTGCCAGGTAGTGAAGAAGTTGACTGAACCATCTTGCCTCCGCTGGATCACAGTCCAGCCTCCACCCTCCAGCTGCTGTTCACACCATGCTGACACCACATGCCGGCCCACTCGCAGTTCATACACTCCACTCTGTTCATGGCCTGCCTGGCGGGCCTCTGCACAATCCTGCCATGGGCCTGTGGGCACAGGGATATGTGGGAGGCACAGCCTGGGCTGACCAATCCCTTACTGGAGCAAGAGTCGAGATTCTCACAGGTCCCCTCACCAGAATAAGAGTCCTGCCTCTCCCACTTTTCTACCAGAATCCTGCCTCTCCCATTTCCTCACCAGCATAAGAGGCCTGCCTCTCCCATTTCCTCACTAGAATTCGAGCCCCAATAGCCATTTCCTTACCTGAGTAAGAATCTGGGTCCCTTGTCTCTAACCAGAGGAAATGCCAAGCCTGGGGTTCTTTCTTTCTTTTTTTTTTTTTTTTTTGAGACAGAGTCTCGCTCTGTCGCCCAGGCTGGAGTGCAGTGGCGTGATCTTGGCTCACTGCAAGCTCTGCCTCCCGGGTTCACGCCATTCTCCTGTCTCAGCCTCCCGAGTAGCTGGGACCACAGGTGCCCGCCACCATGCCCAGATAATTTTTTGTATTTTTAGTAGAGACGGGGTTTCACCGTGTTAGCCAGGATGGTCTCGATCTCCTGACCTCATGATCTGCCTGCCTCGGCCTCCCAAAGTGTTCGGATTACAGGCATGAGCCACCGCGCCCGGCCAAGTCTGGGGTTCTTAAACCCTGGTTTTTATGGTCTCCTCACCAGAATATAAGTCCTGAATATGGTACTCTGAACCAGTTCAAACTCTTACCAAAGGTAGCAGTCCTAAATCTACAATCGCCTCACTAAAATAAGAGTCCCCCCTGTTCTATTTCTTGTTTCTCCTATTTTCACACCTTAGAAGTTTGGTCTTATTTTTAATCAGAATCATTTCTTCCGGTCCTCTCACGATAAGAGAAATATGCCACTAAAATCCTGACTCCTCAATTTGCCTCTACCCACAATTCCTCAGCCCTGCTGTCGACTTACCCACAGGCTTGGTGGGGACAGCAGGTTGACCTGCAGGGATGGGAGAACCCAGGGGCTCCTGCTGTCTCTGGGTCTGGTCTCTCTGGGGCTCTGGGACTGGGTCCAGCATCCTACTGGTGTCATTGGTGCTACCCACAAGACGGACCGGAACCACAGGCACCAGTGGGGGTGGTGGCAGGACCTGGGGTGACGGAGAAAGTCAGGTGTTATTGCACTAACCCTCAGGCCAGGAGGCCTGGTCTCAGGGGCAGAGATGGTGGATAAATCTCCCAGCTCCCAAATGACCTGGACATCTGGCAGTGGGGGTATCCCAGCCCCAGGAATAATCCTCCCCCAAAGCTAAACAACTTGGCTTTAAAGTGCAGACAGGCTGTGTACGACGGCCCACGCCTGTAATCCCAGTACTTTGGGAGGCCGAGGCGGGCAGATCACCTGAGGTCAGTAGTTCGAGACCAGCCTGACCAACATGGTGAAACCCTGTCTCTACTAAAAGTACAAAAAAAAAATAACTGAGTGTGGAGGGTCACGCCTGTAATGCCAGCCACTCAGAAGGTTGAGGTAGGAGGATCGCTTGAACCTGGGAAGTGGAGGCTGCAGTGAGCCAAGATCACACCACTGCACTCCAGCCTGGGAGACAGAGCAAGACTCTATCTCAAAAATAAAATTAAAAAAATAAAGTGCAGACAGAGCTGGGCTTAAATACCGGTTCTTGGTGCTCATGGCTTAATTGATCTGTGCCCCAGCCTCCTTCTCTGTAAAGTAGGCATAATAAGAACACATCCAACAGTATCTTAACTTACCGACTCCTCTCACCAACCCTGTAAGGTAGGGACTGTCACAGAGCAACATTCTCTTATCCCAAACCCAGACCCGGACACGTTCCAGAATTCAGAATAACACGGCTGGATTTAGACACAGTGACATAGGGAGGGTTATGTATATGCATGTGCGTACAGAATATACATAACACTCCTAAAGGGGTTTTTGGTCTTTACGTGATAATGATATGCTTAATTATAGGATCCTATGACTATTCACATTAAGTGGATAAGTAAAGGCTATAAATAGCCAGCAGTCACTTTTTGACCCAAATAAGTTACCAGAGGGGCGAGTAGCAATCCGGCTTTCAGGGTTTTGCGGATCTCGGAACTGTGGATTGGGGTTGCAAAACGCCCATTTCACAGACGATGCTGCTATCCGGGTAGGCTGCGAGGTTACCTGCTGCTGCCCGCCCGCGCCTCCCGGGCACAGGCGCTCCAGGCGGGCGATGAGACTGCTCTGCTGGGTGACAAGCTGCGCCAGCTCGCGGAACTTGACGTCCAGCTGGTGGAAGCGGGCGGCGGCGCGCTGAGCCTCGGCGGACGCGTTGAGCACGCGCTCCCCGAGCAGAGCCAGCGCCGCGGCAGGCTCCGCCCCCGAATCCGCCCCCGGGCCCGCCCCGGGCCCCGCCTCGTGCTGCAGCTGCGCGCGCAACTGGCCCAGGCGCGCGCTCAGGCCGCGGCTTTCCTTGCGCAGCGCGCGCACCTCGCCGGCCACGGCGCCGTCGGCCGCCACCAGCCTCTGCAGCTCGCGCAACAGCTCCTCGTGGCGGCCAACGCGCATGCGCAGCGCCGCCAGCTCGCTGGCGTTGGCGGCTTCGGGCGCCTCCCGCGTGGACGCTGGGCCGCTCCAGCACACGGCCCCCGTGAACTTCTGCGGCGGCAGCACGAAGGTGTAGGTGCAGCGCGGGGCACCCTCCCGCGCCCACGACGCGCCCAGCAGGAGCAGCAGTTGCAGCGCACGCAGCCAGGGCCTCCCCATGGCGGCGGACCTGCAGGCAGAAGAGGAACGGGAGGAAGACGGGGTGCTGGGGCCAGGCCATACCCCTCTGCTTCCACGCGGGGATGCGCGCGTCTACACCCGCGGTGTCCCGGGCCCATGATTCCCATCCCCATCTCCATCTCATTCCACCCGCGGCTGGAGGGCCCCAGGGTGATCCCACTCTGGCTTCAACACCGAGCTCCTGGCGCCCCCCGAGATAACGCATCTCACGCATTCATTCAAGCGAGGCCGGACGCGGTGGCTTACGCCTGCAAACTCAGCACTTTGGGAGGTCGAGGCGAGAGGATCGCTTGAGACCAGGAGTTCGAGACCAGCCTGGGCAACATGAGGAGACCCCCCGCCCCATCTCTACAAAAAATTAAAAATTAGCCGGACGTGGTGGTGCACACCTCTGGTCCCAGCTATTCGGGAGGCTGAGGCAGGACGATCACTTGAGCCCAGGAGTTCAAGGCTGCAGTGAGCCATGATCGCTCCCATGCACTCCAGCCTGGGCAACAAAGTGATACCCCATCTCAAAAATAAATAAATAAATAAAAACAAGCCTGATGTGGCAGTTCAGGCCGGTAATTCCAGCACTTTGGGAGGCCGAGGTGGGCTGATCGCTTGAGCCTAGGAGTTGGAGACCAGTCTAGACAACACAGAGAGACCCTGTCTATACAAAAAATACAAAAATTAGCTAGGCATGGTGGCAAGGGCTTGTCATCCCAAGATCGCCTGCACCCAGGAGTTCCAGGCTGCAGTGAGCTGTGATCACGCCACTGCACTCCAGCTTGGGCGACAGAGCGACTCTGTCTTAAAAAAAAAAAAAAAAAAGGCCGGGCGCGGTGGCTCAAGCCTGTAATCCCAGCACTTTGGGAGGCCGAGACGGGCGGATCACGAGGTCAGGAGATCGAGACCATCCTGGCGAACACCGTGAAACCCTGTCTCTACTAAAAAATACAAAAAACTAGCCGGGCGAGGTGGCGGGCGCCTGTAGTCCCAGCTACTCGGGAGGCTGAGGCAGGAGAATGGCGTGAACCCGGGAGGCAGAGCTTGCAGTGAGCTGAGATCCGGCCACTGCACTCCAGCCTGGGCGACAGAGCGAGACTCCGTCTCAAAAAAAAAAAAAAAAAAAAAAAAAAAAAATTCACTAGGTACTATGCACAAATGTGTGCCAGCCCCCTTTCTAGGCACTGGGAATACATTTAGAAACAAAACAGACAAAAATCCCTCCCCCAGTGGCAAAACAAAACAAAAAAAACATACTGTATAGGATGAATAAATAGAGTATATTAGACAATGTTAAGTGCTAAAAATAATAGTAGGACTGGTGAGGCAGCTGAGGCCTGCGTTAAGGCGGGAAGACTGCTTGAGGCCATGAATTCAAGACCACACTCCAGACAGGGCAATGTATCCAGATCCTGTCTCTACAAAAAAAAAAAAAAAAAAGTAACTGCAAGTGCACAGAACCACATCTGGCTAATGTTTAAATTTTCTGTAGAGTCAGGGTCTCGCTATGTTGCCCAGGCTGGTCTCCCCTGGCCTCAAGTGATCCACCTCTGCCTCCCAAAATGCTGAGATTACAGGTGTGACCCACCATGCCCTGCTAATTTTTAAAATATTTTGTACATCTGGGCTCAGTGGCTCACACCTGTAATCCCAGCTCCTTGGGAGGCAGAGGAGGGAGGATCAACTGAGGCCAGGAGTTTGAAGCTGCAGTGAGCTATGATCGCAGCATTGCACTCCAGCCTGGGGACAACAGAGCAAACTCTGTCTCTTAAAACAAAACAATAACAACAGCAAACTAGGTAAAGAACATGGAGGTCTGTGCAGGGGCAGCATGAGAGGAGGGGTTGCCTAAAGGGAAAGCCTGGTGGAGGAGGAGGTCTAAGCGCAACAGCTCTGAGACTGGACCCTGCCTGATGTATTAAAGCAACCTGGGAGAGGTTAAAGCAAAAGCAAAGGAAGGCCGAGTGCTGTGGCTCACGTCTGTAATCCCAGCAGTTTGGGAGGCCAAGGCAGATGGATCACCTGAGGTCAGGAACTCGAGACCAGCATGACCAACACAGTGAAACCCCGTCTCTACTGAAAATACAAAATTAGCTGGGTGTGGGGATACAGGCCTGTAATCTCAGCTACTTGGGAGGCTGAGGCAGGAGAATCACTTGAACCTGGGAGGTGGAGGTTGCAGTGTGCGGAGATAGCACCACTGCACTCCAGCCTGGGCAACAAGAGCAAAACTGTCTCAAAAAAAAAAAAAAAAAAAAAAAAAGCAAAGGGAGCAGGGTGCAAGGAGGTGAGATGGGTCTCATCTGTTGGATATTGGACACCCCAACTTCCACATCCTCAGACAAAACCCCAGCAGATCCAACCCATCTAAGCAGATCTAATCCATCAGCCAGACCTGTCTGCTCTTCTGTTTAGATCCTGAATTCCTCCACGTCCCCGCTGCTCCCCGCTGCCCGGAGACCCTCCCTGAATTCCCAGCTCAAGACACCATCTGGATGACAGCAGCTGCCTCCCTGCTCTCTGGATTTCCATCCTTAACCCCAGGTCTAGTCTCCCCAACAGCAGCCAGAGGGCGCCTGTGAACATCCGAGTCAGTTCACATCCCTCCCTCCCTCCTCTGCCCTGAATCTTCCTTGGCTCCCACCTCCTTTAGAGGAAAAGCCCAAATCCACCCACCGTCCATAAAAACTTGCGCTATCTGCCATATCCCTTCCTGCCCTCACCTCCTCCCATGCACTTCCTCACACGAAGCAAGCAGCCTGGAACATTGTTCACAATTTAACATCATTCCCTTCCTGTCCTTATTCAAGTCTCAGCAGCCCTCCTTGATCAGCAGATTTAGGGTTGTCCCTCGCTCTCTCGCTCTCGCTCTCTCTCTTTCCCTGCCCCCCACCCCCTCTTTTTGTTTTTCTTTTTTTTTTTTTTAGACGGAGTTTTGCTCTGCAGTCTCAGCTCACTGCAACCTCTGCCTCCTGGGTTCAAGCGATTCTCATGCCTCAGCCTCCCAAGTAGCTGGGATTACAGGCATGCTCCACCACACCCAGCTAATTTTTGTATTTTTAGTAGAGACAGGGTGCCTGGCCAACATGGTGAAATCCCGTCTCTACTAAAAATACAATTAGCTGGGCATGGTGGCATGGGCCTGTAATCTCAACTACTCGGGAGGCTGAGGCAGAAGAATGGCTTGAACCTGGGAGGCAGAGGTGGCAGTGAGCTGAGACCATGCCACTGCCTTCTAGCCTGGGCAATCCAGTGAAACTCCATCTCAAAAAAAAGAAAAAAAGAAAAGACAGAGTCTTGCTCTGTTGCCCAGGCTAGAGTGCAGTGGAGCAATCATAGCTCACTGCAGCCTCCAACTCCTGCGCTCAAGTGGTCCTCCTGCCTCAGCCTCCTGAGTAGTTGTAACTATAGGTGCACACCACCATGCCCAGCTACTTTTTTGTAGGGAGGGGGTCTCACTATGTTGCCCAGGCTAGTCTCAAACTCCTGGGCTCAAGTGATCCTCCCACCTTGGGCTCCCAAAGTGCGGAAATTACAGGTGTAAGCGACCACACTGGGCCTAAACCTACACTTCCTGATGCCTGTACAAGCACATATCCTGAGGGTCTCCACCTCACACACACATTGCCGCATTCATGCATTCAACCACAGGCGCCTTGAGTGCCTATCGTGTGCCAGGTGCTGTTTTAGGCAATGAGGACACAACCTTAAACCAAACAGACAAAATTCCTGCCCTTACAAAGCTGACATTCAAGTTGGTAGAACAGAGAAATAAGTCAAACAGTCCCCAGGTAGGTCAGAGGGTAATCGTACTTAGGAGAAAAATGGAACAGGAAAGGGGGTGACAGTCCTGGGGCTGGGGGACATTTAACAGAGAAGTCAAGACTGGGGGTGGTGGCTCACGCCCACAATCCCAGCACTTTTGGGAGATCGAGGTGCCTATAATCCTAGCACTTTGGGACGCTGAGGCGGGAGGATCACTTGAGGCCAGGAGTTTGAGACCAGCTTGGCTAACGTGGCGAAACCCTGTCTCTACTGAAAATACAAAAATTAGCCAGGCGTAGTGGCGCACGCCTGTAGTCTCAGCTACTCAGGAGGCTGAGGCACAAGAATCACTTGAACCCGGAAGGCAGAGGTTGCAGTGAGCCATGATTGTGCCACTGCAGTCCAGCCTGGGCAACAGAGCGAGACTCTGTCTCAAAAATAAATAAATAAATAAATAAAAGGAGTCAGGAAAGGCCTCACAGAAGATGTGACACTTGACTGGACACAGTGCCTCACGCCTGTAATTTCAGCTCTTTGGGAGGCCAAGGCAGGAGGATCGCTTGAGCCCAGGAGTTTGAGACCAGCCTGGCCAACATGGTGAAAGCCCATTTCTACTAAATATAAAAATTAAAATAAAATAAAGAATGACACTTTTGCAAAGACCTGAAGGAAGAGAGAGAAGAAGAAGAGCATTTCAGGCAGAGGGAACAGCAGGTGCAAAGGCCCTGAGGTTGCACCCAAGAAATGGCAGAAAGGGGCCAGGCATGGTGGCTCATGCCTGTAATCCCAGCATTTTGGGAGGCTGAGGCGGGAAGATCACCTGAGGTCAGGAGTTCAAGACCAGCCTGACCAACATGGTGAAACCCCGTGTCTACTAAAAATACAAAAATTAGCTGGGCATGGTAATGCATGCCTGTAATCCCAGCTACTACTCAGGAGGCTGAGGTGGGAGAATCGCTTGAACTCAGGAGGCAGAGGTTGCAGTGAGCTGAGATCATGCCATTGCACTCCAGCCTGGGCTACAGAGTAAGTCTAAAAAAATAAAAAATAAAAAAATAATAAAAAAAGACCAGGTGTGGTGGCTCACGCCTGTAATCCTAGCCCTTTGGAAGGCTGAGGCGGGTGGTTCACGAGGTTAGGAGATCAAGACCATCCTGGCTAACACGGTGAAACCCTGTCTCTACTAAAAATACAAAACAAAACAAAAAATTATCCGGGCATGGTGGTGGGCGCCTGTAGACCCAGCTACTCGGGAGGCTGAGGCAAGAGAATGGCGTGAACCCGGGAGGCAGAGCTTGCAGTGAGCCGAGATTGTGCCACTGCACTCCAGCCTGGGCAACAGGGCGAGACTCTGTCTCAAAAAAAAAAAAAAAAAAAAAAAAAAGGAAATGGCAGAAAGGTCTACAAGGCCGGAACAGAGAGAGTAAGCGAGGGGGGAAGCAGGAGGAGGGAAGACGTGACAGGGCAAAGGGTGAAGGGTCCTGTGGGCCCGGAGGAGGACTTGGGTTTTACTCTGAGTCAGCTGGGAACCATGGAGGGTCTGGGCTGGAGATGGCCACATTTACTTCTGGACTCAGACACCAAGCAGGGGCTCACAAGAGTCCGGGGAGGGGGGTCCTCTCTTTGTCCCCTGATCACTGACACGCCCCCACCCCCCACAACAGAGACTGACCAACCCCCCTGGAACTGGGACGTGTGTATCATACCCACTGCCTTTCACACTGTGAGCCTGGGGTGGCGGGGTGGCCTGGGGGCCCCTAAGCCAAGCTGTGGTCGGAGTTTCCCCACAGTGAGAATCAGCCTCTACCTACCTTCCCACCCTCTCACCTCTCGTGCCCAAGACCCTGAATCCAGCGAAGCTCACAGAACACACAAGAAGTCCAAGGAAGAGCCGAGGGTCCAGTGGGGCCTCTGAGCTAGAGAAGGAGAGAGGGTGGTGGGACAGGAGAGAGGAGGCTCAGTAACCACTCCCCAGCCCCCAGAGCCTGGGAGTGGAGCTGGGATGCTGGGCCCAGGAGCCCAAACTATAAATATTTAGCTTTTCCCGAATGAGAAATGAGACAGAATTGCCAGACCCCCCTGCCCAGGCCACCAGAGCCTGATAACACAGGTCAGTGTCCTGGACATCCCTCCCCTTCCCCCCCATCCTCCACCGCAGAGCCGAGAGTGTGGGAGCTGCAGGCCCCGGGGCAGCCGGGCAGGATCCCAGCCCCAGACACGCACACACCACACCCAGAACAAGGAACATCACTGGGGACTCACTGTGTGTAGGGCTTGCTTCTAAACTCTCCACACCTTTTATGTATTTGATCCTCACAACCTGAGCTGGATTCTGTATGTACCCTCATTTTACAGCAGGGAAAACTGAGGCTCAGAGAGGGTAAGCGACTTGCCTGCAGTCACACAGCCAAAAAGAGACCAGGACGGGAGCCATTCGAGGTAGCCTGACTCAGAAACTCACTCATGTACACCACAGCAGTCACACACATATGGGCACATAACAGAGCGGACACAAAGACACACACACACTCGCATGCACGCACACATTAACACCCAGCAAAAGTCTGGGTGCAGTGGCTCATGCCCAAAATGCCAGCACTTTGGGAGGCCGAGGTGGGTGGATTACCTGAGGTTAGGAGTTTGAAACCATCCTGGCCAACATGGTAAAACCTCGCCTCTACTAAAAATACAAAAATTAGCTGGGCATGGTGGTGTGCGCCAGTAACCCCAACTACTCCGGAGGCTGAGGCAGGAGAATCGCTTGAAGGCAGGAGAGTCGCTTGAAGCTGGGAGGCGGAGGTTGCAGTGAGCCAAGATAGAGCAACTGCACACACTCCAGCCTGGGCGACAAGACTGAAACTCCATCTCAAAATAATAATAAATGATGATAATAAATTGAAGAATTAATAAATTAAAATAAAAAATAAATATAAAAGACAGCTGGAAATTTTTAAATTGTGGTAGAAGTAATATATTCTTAAAGTGAAAACCTTAGCTCAGTTACATGTGATTTATGTTTCCTGGATTAATCTGGATTGTGTAATTATAAATAAAAATGTAAGGCCGGGCACAGTGGCTCACGCCTGTAATCCCAGCTCTTTGGGAGGCCAAGGCAGGCAGATCACGAGGTCAGCAATCCAAGACCAGCCTGGCCAAGATGGTGAAACCCCATCTCTACTAAAAATACAAAAATTCACCAGGCGTGGTGGCGGGCGCCTGTAATCCCAGCTACTCAGGAGGCTGAGGCAGGAGAATTGCTTGAACCTGGGGGGCGGAGGTTGCAGTGAGCCACTGTACTCCAGCCTGGGCGACAGAGTGAGACTCTGTCTCAAAAAAAAAAAAAAAAAAAGAAATGAAAATGTAAGATTTTGAGTCCACTTAATTACTTAATTATTTGTTGAAAATAATACAAGTCAGTATAATAGAGAAGCATTCATATATTCAACACTGTAAGACAAAACACTAGAGACCTTGGATTTGATAATTGATCTGATATCCTGGACAGTACTCATATGTACAGTGATCGTTATCTTTCTTTGGGTTTTTGTGTGTGTGTGTGTGTGTGTGTGTGTGTGTAGTTTTATGCAGTAAGTTCCATGTAGTGCTGGCACTTATTTAATTAACTATTCATGATTTTGTTAATACCTTGTTATAGAATTCAGGCATGTATTTTCAGCATAAGAAGCCAAACACACCAGCTTGTCATTGGAAAGAAACCGTAAAGCTTGACTTTTGCATTGGAACTATGCTTTCATAAATAAAGGATATCTCATTGATTTAAAAAAAAGACACAGCTGGCCGGGCGCGGTGGCTCAAGCCTGTAATCCCAGCACTTTGGGAGGCCGAGACGGGCGGATCACAAGGTCAGGAGATCAAGACCATGCTGGCTAACATGGTGAAACCCCGTCTCTACTAAGAAACAAAAAACTAGCTGGGCGTGGGGGCAGGCGCCTGTAGTCCCAGCTACTCGGGAAGCTGAGGCAGGAGAATGGCGTGAACCCGGGAGGCGGAGCTTGCAGTGAGCTGAGATCCGGCCACTGCACTCCACCCTGGGTGACAGAGCGAGACTCCGTCTCAAAAAAAAAAAAAAAAAAAAAAAAAAGACACAGCTGAAAACATAACACAGTTTCAGGCAACAACTGTATGTTCCAAATATGGTCACACACACATCACAACTTAAAGGGAAATGGGGGTGGGCTGAGTGGGTCTTTATCTGTGTGTCAGGCCTTCCACACCCTGGTTCTTGTGATCACGCAGTAGTGCACAGATACAAAACAGGTCCGCACAGGTGACACCTGGAAACCTATCCACCACATCACAGAGGTCACCATCTGTCTCCCACATGCTCGTTCACATTTTCACACAAGTCAAATCACACAAGACGGAACTGGGGGAAGTAACCATGCAGTCATTTCCCAGGGGTACAAAGAAACTCACGTAGAGCCCTGCAGAGCCCTGGCCCAGGGTCTGAGACCTGTCTGAAGGCCCCACCGACGACCAGCCACACGCTGGGGGAGCCGCCTCCTTCCCCGGGTCTGCACCGTCCTGAGCTCCCAAGTAACTCGAGTGGACTCCAGGGTTGAAAGAGGAAATGGTCGTCCCAGATCTTAGAGAGGCTGCCAGGCTGGGCTCTGGGCCTGAGCTGAGGCCCCCACACTGGGCCCCTCGGCCCCCCACCCTCAGCCCCTTCTGACTTCCCCATTGGCAGTAGAGAGGGAGGGAACTTCATAAGTCACAGAGAGGGGCTGAAGAAGACAGAGAGTCAGACAGATGGAGATGGGAGAGACATAGGGAGATGGCAGAGATAGGGAGAGATGGGGAGATGGGGAGAGACACAGGGAGGCAGATGAGAAGAAACAGGGATGGGACCAGACACAGAGAAAGGAAACTTCTTTAGTTTCCATCTTTAGTTATAAATGATGAAAGAGACAACTAATGACAGAGACAACGTTGCAAGAGGGAGAGAGAGATGGGGGAAGACGAATGGGAGGGGAGACACATCTAGGGGAGAGGAGGAAGAATTGGGGTGCCAGAGAGAGCAAGGAGGGAGAGGAGGCCGATGGGGGAGGGGAGAGCAATGCTCAGCCCAGCGAGGGGGTGTCCCTGCCCCCCACTGCAAGGTTTTGGGGAAGACGCCAGAGGCCTGAGGCCAAGACTGAGGCTTTGAGCGGAAAGAAGGAGGGGGCGAGTTATTCACGAAGCGCCCGCCTTGCCCTGAGTTTCCAGAAGGTGATGTGGAGTTTCCATCCCTCAGCCCGTCTGCAGTCAGGGGTACCCAGGGAGGACAGCTGGCCCAGAGGAGCTGTGGGACAAAAATGAATGATTGCCACAGTCATTCCCTCCAGTGGCTTCTCCCCAAGTACGTGGCGCCAGAGCGCCCAACATTGTGCGTATATGATCGCTCCTAATTCGTGAGCCCGGGGGATATTATCATCCTTACTTTGGGAGGAGCCTCGGAATGCAGAAAGTGGTTTTAGCCCAGCTGGAGGAAATGGACCGAAGCGGGATTCGAACCGGCGGATTAGTTTCTCTGCAGCCCGGAGCCGCGTAGCCCCGCCCCTTTCTCCCTAGAAACTGGCACCCGTGTCTCCATAGCAACCGCTCCACCTGATTGCCCCTCCCCGCTCCCGGAGGCCACCTAGTGCGCAGGCCCGCACGATGACGACCCAGGCCGTGCCGGCTCTCAGGCGCCGGAAGTGAGCCGCGCAGCGCCGGAAGCGGCGGACACAGGAGGCCTCGTGGAGGACACAGCAGCATGGGACAGTCAGGGAGGGTAAGGCCCGGAGGTTTGGGAGGCAGGGGACGCAGTCGGGATCCCGACCGAGGTCGCGGCGCTCACCGTTTGTCTCTTGCCACCGCAGTCCCGGCACCAGAAGCGCGCCCGCGCTCAGGCGCAACTCCGCAACCTCGAGGCCTATGCCGCGAACCCGCACTCGTTCGTGTTCACGCGGGGCTGTACGGGTCGCAACATCCGGCAGCTCAGCCTGGACGTGCGGCGGGTCATGGAGCCGCTCACTGCCAGCCGTCTGCAGGTCTGTACCCTACCCCCAGCCCGCCTCCACCCACCCTGGGCCCCGTCTTCGCGGCTGCAGTAATGGCTCCCGCTATAAAACTGTGGGAGGCCTCAGTCTCCCCGGCTGGAAAAAGTGACCCTCATGGGGAGCATCATCTCTACCTTTCAGGGCTTTGCTGAGCTGGAGTGAGGGCGCGCAGCTTGGGAGATAGTTGGTCGCCTAAGCCTGACGGTTAAGACTGGAATCTGGAGCCGGGCGTGGTGGCTCATGCCTGTATTCCCAGTATTTTGGGAGGCTGAGGCAGGAGGATCACTTGAGCCCAGGAATTCGAGATCAGCCTGCGCAGCATGGCGAAACCCCGTCTTTGCAAAAAATAGAAAAATTAGTCGGATATGGTGGTGCATGCCTGTAGTTCCAGCTACTGGAGAGGCTGAGGTGGGAGGATTCCTTGAGCCCAGGAAATTAAGGCTGCAGTGAATCAGGATCATGCCACCTCACTCCAGCCTGGGCGACAGGAGGAGACCGTGTCGAAAAAAAAAAAGAGGCTAGAATCTGGAGGCAGCAAAGCAGGGTTGGAAACTCTTCTCCCCAGTACCTGAAGCAAGTTAGTTAACCTTGCTGGGCCTCAGTTCACTCATTTGTCAATGGGAAAATGCGCTGTGAGCAAGAGGTAAGAGTTAGAACTCAAATCCGCGTCTGATTGACTCTAAAGGCTAAGATCCTTTTGCTCCTCTGGGCTTATTGAAAGGGTTTGATGCTAGACAGACCATAACAGGATTTGCACCGTCAGCTTATAGTCATCGCAATAAGGGATAAGCTATGTTTTCTCTTTTTCTTTTTGTCATTTCCAGGTTCGTAAGAAGAACTCGCTGAAAGACTGTGTGGCAGTGGCTGGGCCCCTCGGGGTCACACACTTTCTGATCCTGAGCAAAACCGAGACCAGTGTCTACTTTGTGAGTAGATGCCCTCACCCTTCATCTCCCCCAGACCCCCACTTTCCCCTTCTCTTATGATGAACACATGTGCCTCTGAGCTGCTGTGATTTCTGGCTTCAAAGTAAACGCTCTGAAGAAGAGATGGGGCAAAGGTGCCTACTCGCAGACTCCTCTGCTAGACCCCTCCAGCGTCATTGATCTTTTTTTCTCCTGCAGAAGTTGATGCGCCTCCCAGGAGGCCCCACCTTGACCTTCCAGGTCAAGAAGGTGAGAGGGGTGGAGGTGGTACAAAGCCATGTGGGGTCAGAGCTGGACTTGGGGGTGTTCCCAGCCATGTGTGGTTGGTGGTCACCCCCTCACTCCTGCCCTACAGTACTCGCTGGTGCGTGATGTGGTCTCCTCATTGCGCCGGCACCGCATGCACGAGCAGCAGTTTGCCCACCCACCCCTCCTGGTACTCAACAGCTTTGGCCCCCACGGCATGCATGTGAAGCTCATGGCCACCATGTTCCAGAACCTGTTCCCCTCCATCAACGTGCACAAGGTGGGTCTGGCCTGGCGAGGTGGCAGGTATGGGTGGGTGCAGCGGGTAGAGGTCCCACAGGCCCTCAGATGGATTGCTCAGTCCTCCCAGTTCTGAGGCTGAGAGCTCCTGGGTCTGCTGAGTCCTGAGGGCAAATCCCACTCCTGTGTCTGATGATGCTGGACAAAAGTGTCCAGAGATGCCCCCAGCGCTCCCCACCCCACGAGCTGCGCCTTTTCCAGCAGGTGGAGAGAAATACTGATGGAGCTCTATTCCCCGTGTGTGTTGAGTGCTGGACTGAGCAGGATCATAGCATCTCTTCTCATGGCCCTGTTTTACAGAGGGAAGCTGCAGGCCCAGTGCTATGGCTCAGGCCTGTAATCCCAGTACTTTGAAAGGGCGAGGTGGGAGGATCGCTTGAGCCCAAGACTTTGAGATAAGCTTGTGCAACATAGTGAGACCGCATGTCTACAAAAAGTAGATTTTTAAAAAGCCCAGCGTGGTGATGCATGCCTTTAGTACCAGCTACTGGGGAGGCTGAGGTGAGGATCACCTTAGCCCAGGAGGTCGAGGTTGCAGTGAGTTGTGTTCATGCCACTCTACTCCATCCTGGGTGACAAAGGGAGACCCTGTCTCAAAAAAAAAAAAAGCAAAACTGAGGATGGCCAAGATGCTGATTTTAGATTCCAGGGCGCAGGACTGGATTTTTAAACTCGTCTGGCTCCTGAGTTCTAGCTCCTAATCTTTGTCACTAGTGACTCTCAGGTGGGACTTAGAAATTATGGAAGATATCAGTCATCAGAGAGTCTAATACGGGCTCAGGGACCAGGATTTCTTCTTTCCTTTTTTTTTTTTTTTTTTGAGACGGAGTCTTGCTCTGTAGCTCAGGCTGGAGTGCAGTGGCCGGATCTCAGCTCACTGCAAGCTCCGCCTCCCGGGTTCACGCCATTCTCCTGCCTCAGCCTCCCGAGTAGCTGGGACTACAGGCGCCCGCCACCTCGCCCAGCTAGTTTTTTTTTGTATTTTTTAGTAGAGACGGGGTTTCACCGTGTTAACCAGGATGGTCTCAATCTCCTGACCTCGTGATCCGCCCATCTTGGCCTCCCAAAGTGCTGGGATTACAGGCTTGAGCCACTGTGCCCGGTTGATTTTTTTTTTTTTTTTAATTATTATACTTTATGTTCAAATCTGCACGTTCTTCCTTTTCTTTTTAAGAGACACGTCTCCCTACATTGATCTTGAACTCCTGGGCGCAGGCAGTCCCGCAGCCTCCGCCCCCCAAGTAGCTGAGACTACAGGCATGAGCCACCACGTCCAGCACATTTTTCCATCTACTTTTTGTAGACATGGAGACTCGCTATGTTGCCCAGGCTGGTTTTGAACTCCTGGGCTCAGGCAGTCCCCCCACTTCAGCCTCTGGAGTAGCTGAAACTGCAGGTGCGAGCTGGAGGCAGCATTTCTAGCCAGTGCCACAGTCCATGTACAGTGCATGCATCCCCCAAAGCCCCCACTTCCCCATACTTCGCCGTGAGCCTACTGGAGCATGCGCTGTTCCTCACCTTCCAGGTGAACCTGAACACCATCAAGCGCTGCCTGCTCATTGACTACAACCCTGACTCCCAGGAGCTGGACTTCCGCCACTAGTGAGCGTCCCAGCGGAATGGGGGACGAGGGGGTGCCGGGTGGGGGCCCCCGCGTGCGGCTGATGACAGCACTCCTGCTGAGACTCTGTGATTGCTGTGTCTCAAAGTAAACGCCCTGACGCACTGTGGGAAGGGTGGGATGGGGACTGCCAGCCCCGTGTCCCCTGACCACACCCTTGCCGTCCACTCACGTTCCTGCAGTAGCATCAAAGTCGTTCCTGTGGGCGCGAGTCGCGGGATGAAGAAGCTTCTCCAGGAAAAGTTCCCCAACATGAGCCGCCTGCAGGACATCAGCGAGCTGCTGGCCACGTGAGGAGGGCACAGGGCGGAAGGCCACTGCCGCCCGGGGACCCCAGAACAGGCCCGGGAGCCTGAGCTCCCCCACTGAGCCCTGTATGTCCCACACACAGGGGCGCGGGGCTGTCGGAGAGCGAGGCAGAGCCTGATGGCGACCACAACATCACAGAGCTGCCTCAGGCTGTCGCTGGCCGTGGCAACATGCGAGCCCAGCAGAGTGCGGTGCGGCTCACTGAGGTAAGGCCCGGGGCAGGGGACCCCTGGGTTCCCCCAGTCCCAACAATGGGCTGACACTTCTCCCTCATCCCCCTAGATCGGCCCGCGGATGACATTGCAGCTCATCAAGGTCCAGGAGGGCGTTGGGGAGGGCAAAGTGATGTTCCACAGTTTTGGTGAGTCCAGGGCCCGCGGGGGTGCGGGGTCATGGGTGCCGGGCTGCATCCGGACCTTGGTGACCCGCGTCTCCTGGCTCAGTGCACAAGACAGAGGAGGAGCTGCAGGCCATCCTGGAAGCCAAGGAGAAGAAGCTGCGGCTAAAGGCACAGAGGCAGGCTCAGCAGGCCCAGAACGTGCAGCGCAAGCAGGAGCAGCGGGAGGCCCACAGGTCCGGGCAGGGCTGGGCACGGCGGGGCCGGGGGATCCCTGGGGTGGGCAGCCACATTGACCCCCACCCCCTCCTCCAGGAAGAAGAGCCTGGAGGGCATGAAGAAGGCACGGGTCGGGGGTGGTGATGAAGAGGTCTCTGGGATCCCTTCGAGGACGGCGAGCCTGGGGTTGGGTGAGGAGGACGATGACCAGGAAGATGATGACATCGAGTATTTCTGCCAGGCGGTCGGCGAGGCGCCTAGTGAAGGTATGGAGTGGGGTCTGCAGCGGGGCACCCAGAGCCTGTCCTTGTCCCTGGGAACCCTGACACTGTCTCTCCCCACAGACCTGTTCCCCGAGGCCAAGCGGAAACGGCCTGCCAAGTCTCCAGGCCGGAAGCGGCGGGAAACGGATCGAGGCAGGGGTCGTCTTTGTGACCGGAAGTTTCCCAAGCCCAAGGACAAGCCCCAGGGGTCCCAGACCAGGCGGGGGCCCAGAGGGGCTTCCCGGGATGGTGGGCGAGGCCAGGGCCGGGGCCGCTCACGGAAGAGAGTGGCCTGAGCCCAAGCCGCACCGGAGCAGTGGGTGAACTGAACGCCCCAGATTGGGGCCCGAGAGACATGGCCCTCGGTTTCCTTTCATAAAGGAGTCGTGTCCCCCACCCTTCCACTCCAATAAACAACTGAACTGGCCAGGGGTCCACGTCGGCGTTTGGGATGGGGGATCCTGGAGCTCTGCAAAGCAACCCAGAGTCGCCTGGGCAGGTGACCCCGGGAGTCCCTCCCACCTGGTTTCTTCCTGGAAGCTGGGTCTCTCCCCTACCCTGCATGGGGTTGGTTTCATTGGTGGCAGTGGTGGTCATGAGGCCCCTCCCCACAGTCCCACCAAGAGCCCTGCAAGCAGACAGGTCACGCTTTCAGCAGATGAGCTTGAACCTCAAGAGGGCTGTGCACAATGAGGAAGGAAACGTGGGTGGAAAGGCACCCTGGCCTGCTCTGCTGGCTGGGCCAGGAACTGGGGGTGGGGCTGGGGCAGGGGCAGGGCCCGCTAAGCCACCAATGACTGGGGGAGGAGCTGCGGATCTGGGTGGCAGACACAGGCTGAGGCTCGGCACGGGAGCATGGCAGCCAACGTCTCAGGTAAGGAGAAGGCATGTTGGCTTTCTCTGGGGGTCTGTGGTTAGCCCTGCAGATTGTCAGGAGGTGGGGGCGGTGGGGCATGGGTATTGGTAAAACCTAGGTCTGGTGGGGGGCACAGTGGCTCACGCCTGTAATCCCAGCACTTTGGGAGGTTGAGGCGGGCAGAACATGAGGTCAGGAGTTTGAGAACACCCTGACCAGCCAGAAACCCCATTGCTACTAAAAATATAAAATTAGCCGGACCTGGTGGCACGTGCTTGTAATCCCAGCTACTTGGGAGGCTGAGACAGGAGAATCACTTAAACGCGGGAGGCGGAGGTTGCCCTCCAGCTTGGGCAACGAGCAAAACTCTGTCTCAAACCTGGTGGTGTGAGCCTGAGATTCCAGCTACTGGTGAGGCTGAGGCAGGAGGATCACGACCCCAGGAGGTCCGAGACTGCACTGAGCTGTGATTGCACCTCAGCCTCGGTGACAGTGAAATCCTGTCTCCAAAAAAAGCCAGTCTAGACGACACTTCCTCCCTGAGCAGGCTGGCGTTGGGAGTCCTCCGGAGGAGCCTGCCCCGGCCTGCGGTGGCAGGAGTGGGGTGTACAAGGAGCGAGTGCCCCTGTGGTGCTGGGCCCTGGGCACTGCGGTGAGCACTGGCGCCAGTGGTGTGTAAGCAGGCCCCCCCATTCTCCCGAAAGGGAGATTTTTCTCACTGTCATCAGGTGAGGCACAGGGTATGGGGGAAAATCCCGCAGGGAAGGGAGAGTGGAGGGCACATAGTGGTTAGAGTGGCCTTGGGCCCTCTCACAGGCAAGACCACAGACGTGGGGAAAGGAGCCTCAAGAAAGTCTGGGTGAGGCCAGGTGCGGTGGCTCATGCCTGTAATCCCAGCACTTTCGGAGGCTGAGGCGGGCAGATCTGAGGTCAGGAGTTCGAGACCTCCTGGCCAACATGGGGAAACCCGATCTCTACTAAAAATACAAAATTTAAAATTAAACCAAGCGTGGTGGTGGTTGCCTGTAGTCCCAGCTACTCAGGAGGCTGAGGCAGGAGAATCACTTGAACCAGGGAGGCAGAGGTTGCAGTGAGCTGAGATCGCATCATTGCACTCCAGCCTGGGTGATGAGAGCGAGACTCTTGTCTCAAAAAAAAAAAAAAGAAAAAAAAAGAATGTCTGGGTATGAAGGTCCCAAGGCACAAGCCTGCAAAAGCAGCCGGGAAGCCAGGGTGGGCTGGCGCGAGGGAGTGAGTCGTGGAGCACAGAGGGTGGCACTGGGGGGTATGGCGGGCGGGAGTGCTCTTGTGGGACCTTGTGGGGTGAGTCTGGCTTTTTGGCGGCAACTCTGTGGCCAAGTGTGAGCACCTGGAAGCAAAAGGATGGGGACAGAACTCTGGCGCTCGCAGGTGCCCTCTGGTGGCCACAGGGAGAAGAGGCTGTGGGCGGCGGCTAGTGCTGAGGTTGGGGCAGGATGCCGGGGCTGGACCCCACCCTGGTGGGGCCTCAGACGGCACAGGTTTGAAGCGGAGCCAGCAGGCCTTGCCGGGGCTGGACTTTGAGGCGGCGGCCTCTAGTGAGGCCAGGGACTCCCACAGGCAGGTGTGGTGCGGGAGCAGGGTGGCCACTGCCCATGTTACCGGTGGACCCTGAGCTCCAAGACTGCCTGGCCTGCCTCAGCTGGTCCCTCGGGGCCCAATGCAGAATCCCGGCTCTGAGCCCAGACCTGTCCATATAAAGGAGTGGAGCCCGGTCTCTTTCCAGGGAGGGGAAAGAACTTGTGTCAAGGAATCCATGCCATGGCAGACGTGGGCTCTGGGGGCAGCAGGAGCTGCCATGTGGGAGAATAGGGCTCAGCTGGTGACACCTTCTGCCCACAGATGCCAAGTCCTGCCCTGCCAACTTCTCGGCAGCTGCCGACCACATCCTCAGTGGGTTCCAGGAAGACTTCCTGTGGCCCATACTGGTGGTTCAGTTCCTGGTGGCCTTGGCCAGCAATGGCCTGGCCTTGTACCGCTTCAGCACCCGGGAGCAGCGCCCGTGGTACCCCGCCGTGGTCTTCTCAGTCCAGCTGGCAGTCAGTGACCTGCTCTGCGCCCTGACGCTGCCCCCGCTGGCCGCCTACCTCTATCCCCCCAAACACTGGCGCTATGGGGAGGCCGCATGCCGCCTGGAGCGCTTCCTCTTCACCTGCAACCTGCTGGGTAGCGTCATCTTCATCACCTGCATCAGCCTCAACCGCTACCTGGGCATCGTGCACCCCTTCTTCACCCGCAGCCACCTGCGGCCCAAGCACGCCTGGGCTGTGAGCGCCGCCGGCTGGGTCCTGGCCGCCCTGCTGGCCATGCCCACACTCAGCTTCTCCCACCTGAAGAGGCCACAGCAGGGGGTGGGCAACTGCATCGTGGCCAGGCCCGAGGCCTGCATCAAGTGTCTGGGGACAGCAGGTCACAGGCTGGAGGCCTATAGAGCATACAGCCTGGTGCTGGCGGGGCTGGGCTGCGGCCTGCCGCTGCTGCTCACGCTGGCAGCCTATGGCGCCCTCGGGCGGGCTGTGCTACGCAGCCCGAGCATGACTGTGGCCGAGAAGCTGCGTGTGGCGGCGCTGGTGGCCAGTGGCGTGGCCCTCTACGCCAGCTCCTACGTGCCCTACCACGTCATGCGTGTGCTCAACGTGGATGCTCGGCGGCGCTGGAGCACCCGCTGCCCGAGCTTTGCAGACGTGGCCCAGGCCACAGCAGCCCTGGAGCTGGGACCCTATGTGGGCTACCAGGTGATGCGGGGCCTCATGCCCCTGGCCTTCTGTGTCCACCCGCTGCTCTACATGGCCGCGGTGCCCAGCCTGGGTTGCTGCTACCGACACTGCCCTGGCTACAAGGACAGCTGGAACCCAGAGGACGCCAAGAACACTGGCCAAGCCCTGCCCCTCAATGCCACAGCTGCCTCTAAACCGTCGGAGCCCCAGTCCCATGAGCTGAGCCCGTGACGTAGCCTAGCTGAAGCCGCCGCCTCACCCCAGGTGTTGCTGGAGAACCCTGAGGACAGGACCCCAGCCCCAACATGCCCCTTCCCCCAAAAAGCAACACCTGTGGTTGCAGCCAGCTCAGGCCCAGCTGCAGCCCAGGCAGGAGCAGTTGCCTTTCCCACCCAACAGCGCTGGCCACAGGGCTCCCTGCAGCGTCAGGGACCAAACCATGCCCAGGAGAGGGGAGGCGCTGGTCCCCGCCACAGGACTGGAGACACGAGAACAAACAGGACCGGGTAGAGAGAGTGGAGCTTTTTTATTGCCCTTGGAGCCTGCTCTCTCAGAGGCTGCCTTCTGTCGCCGAGGGTCCTGGGCCGAGCACGCGGTGGCAGCTGGCTTAGTTGGTGGACGGCCTGGGGTAGGGGAGGGTGGCAGGGTATGAGACCTCCAGGGGCGCTCCAAGACCCCAGACACCCAAATGGTGCCTTGTGGCGGGCTAGGGGCAGAGAAGGATGGGGCAATGGGAGGACAAAGCGGGCACTGAGCCAGATGGCCAGCCTCAAGGCCTGGCCCACGGACTGGCAGGGACCCCAGGCACAAGAGCTGCCACCCCTCTGCCCCTCTGCCAGGTTTTGGAGAAAAACAATAAAGGACTGTCCCCTCAAAACCAGCTGGGGGACTGTTAAATTGGCACACGGCCACTGGTTGGCCCAAGGTTCCGTGGAGGTGCTGGGACAAGGTGGGGAGCAGGGGCTGGGGTGGGGAGGGGTGGGGCGGGGGTGGAGTCTTACTTGGCCCACTCGACATTGAGAATGAGGTGGTCATAGCCGAAGCCAGACACCCCGGCGATGGCGCGCGCGGCATCCTCACGGCGGTGGAAGCTGATGAAGGCGAAGCCCTGTGCAGGGGCGGGGTGGGGTCAGGGGCACAAACTAGGACAGGCGACCCCAGGACAGGTGACCCTCACACAGCCCCGTCGCACCCGCCTGCCTGCCCACCTTGGACTGGCCGGTGGTCTTGTCCTTAGCCAGGTAGATGCGGGAAATGGAGCCGAAAGGCCGGAAGAGCTCCTGCAGGTCGGTCTCACGTGTGTCCTCTGACAAGTTGGTGACACGGATGGTGGCGTTGTCGTCGGCTGTGTGGGAGAGGGGAGGTGGCTGTGAGGGGGAGGCCCCTGCCTGGCCCTTGTGTGCACGCTTTGGGGATAATTACGAGGTGCCGGGAGATGCCCACCCACCAGCCTGGCATCAGGGTGCCCCTCACCTCTGCGGTTGGGCTGCATGGACTCCCCGCGGCGGCTGGCCCCGTCGCGCAGGCTTGGTGGCACATACTTCCCTGTCTTGTTCTGCGTGGCCTGCACTGGCTCCAACTCTGGGGACCAAAAGACAGTCAACTGAGTTCAACCTCACCCTGGCGCAGGAACAGGGACACAGCCGCCCCAGGAGGCTCAGGCTTCAGTGCTGACCCAGCGCAGGCACCGTGTGCCAAGCCACAGGCAGCCAGTTGGCCACGAGGACACCAAGGTGACACCTAGGAAGCTGACACCATTTGAGCTCCTGGCCGGTGACAATGGCGGAGGAAGAGGGAGCCCTGACCCACCCCAGAGAGGGTGGGTTGGGGGGGTGGCGACGGGAATGGCAGCCTCACATCCACAGTGACAGCAGGCATGGGACACACGACAGGAACAGTGCCCAGGTTTCCCTCGCATGGTAGGCGACAAATGCACGTCTCCACTCTCACACTCACCACCAGCAATCCCACCAAAAGATTCAGACGGTACAGCCACAGGCATGCAACGGAGACACTACACACACAGTGTGTACACACAAGGGCCGACAGACAGCAGCTCCCATCAGGACAGTCATAGGGCCACCAGCAGAGTCACAGCTGCCAAGTCACACATATACGAGAGACGCCGGTCTCCCAACCACAGGAGGTACAGCCAATTAGGAAGGCACAGACGCCCTGAGAAGAGTCGGGCGCCATCAACCCTGCCACGCTGTCGTGTGGGAGATGACAGCACAAAGGCAGCACTGGGGACAGAACCCGCGCACTGACAGCAGGACCCCCCGCCCCCGCCATGGCAGCCAGCATCCCCAGCCCCGCACCTCCCGGCAGCTTCTCCTTCTCGCCGGTAGACAGGCCCAGCTGCTCGGCCAGCTCCTTCTGCATGGGACCCAGCGTGTCCTTGTAGGGGCAGCGGGTGGTCCAGTGGTCGCCCTTGCAGATGCGGCAAGACACGATCTTCTGGCCCTTGAGTTTGTTCATGGGGTCCTCCTCCTCCTGGCAGTTCAGGTCCTGGCAGGGGCGGGTTGTGGGAGCTCAGAGGCGGCTGAGGCACCCCCTGTGCCCCACCCTAGCACGCCAGCCCCCCCGATCGCCCTGCTCACCTCTTTGCTGGTGATGAACGTCATAGAGACGTCATCACTGACGGTGGTGGTGGCCACATTGGGTCCCGGGGGGTCAAACTCCGAGTTCCCGAACTTCTTCCAGTTCTGGGCTCAGGGGGGGATGGGGGACAGTTGAGGGCAGGAGCAGGCAGGGTTCCACAGTGGGGTACCCTAGACCTACAGCAGCCATCCCCAGAGTACCTGGGCCTCGAACCCCATTTTCATCCTCCTCAACCACTCCCCAAATAGTCCTGGCGACAGTTCCCATTTCCTGAGTACACGCCAGGCCCAAGCTCCAGGTGACAGCTGTACAGCCTGGGGCCTGTGCAGGCTGGCGGACCAGCTCCCACCAGGGCGTGATACTCAGGGATGTGCAGGGGTCTACCCAGACCTCCGGGCCCTTGAGCTAGACAACCTGAGCCTCAGCTTCCTCCCTTCCTCCCTTATCAAACGGGAACCACAAAAGCTTCCTGCCTCCCTGGGGTCCTAAGGAAACTGAATCAGAGAGACACTCCCTGCAAGGCGTTTGCCATGGGGTATGTTACAATTAAGTGCACAGCAAGCTGTTCTAAGTGTATTTATTGCTAATGCTTCTAACTGCTGCGACCACCTCCTGCCTCTGTTCCTCCAGGCTGACAGGCCAAGAGGAACAAGAATCTAACCCCGGCTGGGCCCGGTGGCTCCCTCCTGTAATCCCAGCACTTTGAGAGGCAAAGGTGGGAGGATCTCTTAAGCCCAGGAGCTGGAGACCAGCCTGGGCAACATAGTGAAACCCCATCTCTACAAATAATTAAAATTAGCCGGGTGTGGCAGTGCACACCTGTAATCCCAGGTTGGCTTGAGCCTGGGAGTTCAAGGCTGCAGTAAGCTATGATCGTGCCACTGCACTCCAACCTGGGCAACAGAACTGGACCCTGTGTCTTTAAAAAAATTAAAAGAATCTAACTTTCACTCGATATTTATAATGGAATTTATTTGACATTTATTAATATAATTTGATATCTATCATCAAACTTTTATTAGATATTTATCATTTATTTAATCGCTATTTATCATCGACTCCTATGCCCTGGACTTTCCAGAGTCCCAAGAGAGTGTAAGCACTCCAGGCCTCAGTTCAGCTTCAACAAAATAGGTACAAAGAGTTAAGCCCGGCTGGGTGCGATGGCTCACGGCTGTAATCCCAACACTTTGGGAGGCCGAGGCAGGTGGATAACGTGAGGTCAGGAGTTCGAGACGAGCCTGGCCAACATGGCAAAACCCCGTCTCTACTAAAAGTACAAAAATCAGCTGGGCGTGGTGGCGCATGCCTGTAATCCCAGCTACTCAGGAGGCTGAGGCAGGAGAATCACTTGAACCCAGGAGGCGGAGGTTGCAGTGAGTCGAGATCGTGCCACTGCACTACAGCCTGGGGGACAGAGTGACACTCTGTCTCAAAAAAAAAAAAAAAAAAAAAGAGTTAAGCCCCATCTCTTAACAAAAAGGTCCCGGAGCACGGTTTCCCAATTCCTCTGGGTTAGCCCTGGGGAAGGAGCGCCTCACCTTCCTCCTTGCAACAGCCTTTGAAGCCTTCCGGGTCTCAATCCTGAAGGTGCGGACAATCTGAGGATGGCAGGGGAGAAGGGTCAGGATTCTGGGACTAGGGGATCTCCTTTACCAACCCCCTCAGCACACCCCGCCGCCTTCTGGTCTAAGGGACCCCCTACCCTCACCTTGAACTTCTTGCCATCCTCATCTATCTTGTACTCTGTCACTGTCTTTATGTTTCCGTTGATGACTTCCTTGGGAGGTGGCAGTGGAGCTGGGAGAAGGGGAAAAACAGAAGGACTGAGCCCTGGGTCATGGGGATCAGGAGCGGCAGGGCTGGAGGGAGAGGCAGCCCGGACACGGAGTGGCAGTCCTCACTCACCTCCCGGCAGTAGCTCTGGCTCTGGGCTGGTGTCGCCAGTGGCCAGAGGGATCCCCTTGAGGAGCTCGCTGGTGACACATTTGTCTGCAAGAGGCAGCGTGGGGAGGAGGGGTCAGGTCCAGGGCAGGAGCTCCCCAGCTGCGATGGAAGGGCCTTTGGGATGATGCCTACAGCAAGAGCTGAGAAAGGCAGGCCAAGGGCAGAGGGCTGACCAGGCAGCGCACTGGGATAGCCCTGTGGGGACTAGGAGTGGCAAAGATGGGGGATCCCTCGTTGGAAGGTGGGTGCCAGGCCATGAAGCCAACCAGGCGCCAGTAGAGAAACAGGAGACGGGAGATTACAACTTCCTCCCTGGAGTAAGGCAACAGCTGGGAGGACTTCGGCAGTAACATGGGAGGAACAGGGACCCTCCGGGGAACACCTGGAGTTGGCAACAGGCAGGTCCCAAGGAGGATGGCGCGGGGGCAGGGGCTGGTCGTGACGGGGGACACGGTGCCAGACTGCGAGATGGAAGCAGGCGTCAGTCGCCCGGCTCGGGCCTGGCCGCGATTACGCCGGGCGACCGGGTACACTTACCGTCCTCCCCCTCCTCCTCCACCTGGTCAGCCCAACTGGGCTTCGAACTGCGGAAACAAATGTGTGGGAAGCGAAGATTAAGTCAGCAAGGCCCGGTCCCCGCAGCCTCGGCACACCCAGGCCCCATAATACTGCCCAGAGCACCCCAACCCCTTCCCATGCCCCCCTCCGCGATCCCGGACTCACTCAAAGTCTCCAGTAGGCATCGCAAAAAGTATTCTCCACGCAGCCCAAGCCTGGCCAGAGAGCGGAAGTGGGTGGAAAACGAGACTTCCGGTGTCGCCGTCGCCGCTAGAGAGGCCCAGCCGCGGCACCCACAACGACACCTGCGGACGGAGGTGGAGGCGCACGCGGCTGTGTGTGCTGCTGAACGCTGCTGGTACCAGAGCAGGGCTGGCGGGGCAGAGGCTGATTTCAGTGCTGGTCCTATTA
Source organism: Macaca nemestrina (assembly GCF_043159975.1). Lineage (NCBI taxonomy): Eukaryota > Metazoa > Chordata > Mammalia > Primates > Cercopithecidae > Macaca > Macaca nemestrina. The sequence goes on from NC_092144.1 coordinate 9,562,306, forward strand.
ACCTTTAAAATTAAAATAGGCGGGGCGCGGTGGCTCAAGCCTGTAATCCCCTCACTTTGGGAGATCGAGGCGGGCGGATCACCTGAGGTAAGGAGTTCGAGACCAGCTTGGCCAACGTGGCGAAACCCCGTCACTACTAAAAATACAAAAATTAGCTGGGCGTGGTAGTGCGCGTCTGTAGTCCTAGCTACAGATTGGAGGCTGAGGCAGGAGAATCGCTTGAACCCGGGAGGTGGAGGTTGCAGTGAGCTGAGATTGCGCCACTGCACTCCACCCTGGCGACAGAGCGAGACACCGTCTCAAAAAAAAAAACAAAACAAAACAAAAAAAAACCCCCACACACAAAAAACCAAAATTAGCCAGGCGTGGTGGCGGGCGCCTATAATCCCAGGGACTCGGGAGGCTGAGGCGGGAGAATCGCTTGAACCCACGAGGCGGAGGCTGCAGTGAGCCGAAATCACACCACTGCAGTCTAGCCTGGGCTGCAGAGTGAGACTCTGTCTGAGAAAAAGAAGTAAAATTAAAATAAATAATAATAATCATAACAAGGCTCACTTATTGAGTGCTTGTTGTATATGAAGCACGGTGAGGAGGATATTACTTCCATTTTACAGCTGAGGAAACTGAGGCTCAGACTGGGTCCGGTGGCGCATGCCTGTAATCCTGCACTTTGGGAGACTGAGGTGTGGGGATCGCTTGAGGCCAGGAGTTTGAGACCAGCCTGGGCAGCATAGTGAGAACCCCTGTCTCTAAAACAGAAAAAAAAAGAAAAAAGAAACCAAAGCTCAGGGAAAACAATCCTTTTGCTTAAACTGTTCCTTATCTTCTTTCCCGATCTCAATGATTCAGATGCCAAGTCGCCCCCCTCCCCAGCCACTCCCTCTTCTTTTCTTTGTAGCGTTCTTGGCTTTCCGGTATAATTTTGTGCATTTACTTGTTTATGGCTCAGCTGCTTGCTCTAAGCACAACCGTCCTCAGTTGGAGTGATTCATGATGACTCCCCAGGGGAAAAAACTGCTTTTCAGGGAGGAAAAAAATCTTAGATATTGTGGTCTTCTAAAGCCAGCTCTATCAGCCATCTTATTCCTAAGTATTTAGTTTCTGCCTTTAGGGAGATATTAAATGTAATTAAATTGAAATTAATTTAGTTGATGTAAATTCAATTTTAGAATAATTCGGGTTTTCTCCTAAGGAGGGTGATATGAACAAAAAAAGTTTGACAATGCCGGATGCAGTGGCTTACAGGTGTAATCCCAGCACTTTGAGAGGCCGAGGCGGGCAGATCTCTTGAGGTCAGGAGTTCAAGACCAGCCTGGGCAACATGGCGAAACCCGTCTTTACTAAAAGTACAAAAATTAGTTGGGTGTTGTGGCCCGCGCCTGTAATCCCAGCACTTTGGGAGACTGAGGCAGAAGGATCACTTGAGCCTCGGAGTTCGACCAACCTGGGCAACACATAGCGAGACCCCCATCTCTAAAACACATTTTTTTTTTGAGGGGAATGCAGTCTCACTCTGTTGCCCAGTCTGGAATGCAGTGGCGCAATCTTGGATCACTGCAACCTCTGCCTCCCGGGTTCTAGAGATTCTCCTGCCTCAGCCTCCCGAATAGCTGGGATTACAGACTACGGCCACCATGTCGTGCTAATTTTTGTATTTTTAGTAGAGATAGTAGAGACAGGGGCCTGCCTCGGCCTCCCAAGGTGCTGGGATTACAGTTGTGAGCTTGGCCCCTGAAAAAAAAACAACAAAAAACAAAAAACAAAAAAAAAAAACAACAACTTTAAAAAAATTAGCTGGGCATAATTCTGTGTGCCTGTAGTCCCAGATACTCAGGAGGCTGAGGTGGGAGAATAGCTTCAGTCCAGGAGGTTGAGCCATGATCACACCACTGCACTTCAGCCTAGGCAACAGAGCGAGACTCCGTCTCGAAAACACAGACACAGACACACACACACACACACACACACAGACACACACATGCAACAAACAAAACAAAACAAAACAAACTTGTAAGGGAGAATGGCCTGAGAAAAATAAAGAAGAAGACAGGAAAAACAAAGTTTATGCTGTTTATCCTCTGAGGTGTGAGTGAGGAGGCCACTCAAGGGTTTAGAATATCACCAGCTTTTCTTGTGGAAAAAATTATTCTAGAAGCCTGTAGAGACCCAAGTGGAAGGGAAAACATTAGCTGGAGGCAGGAAAGAGAGGCACACCGCTGCGGTTTGCGGCGGTTTTTCAGGAGGGTGTCCTGGCTATGTATATTGGTGAAAATATGAAGCTGGTCCAAAGGGCTGATAAACATTTGTACAAGCTTACTCAAATGTACTCTGAGCAACACAAAATCCAAACAACCTAGCAGATTGGGCAAAGCTTTAAAAATTTGATATCACCCAGTGGTAGTAAAGATGTTGTAGGGAAACAGGCCAGGCGCGGTGGCTCACGCCTGTAATCCCAGCACTTGGGGAGGCTGAGGTGGGTGGATCACCTGAGGTCAGGAGTTTGAGACCAGCCTGGAAAGCATGGTGAAACCTCATCTATACTAAAAATACAAAAATTCACTGGGCATGGTGGTGGCGGGCGCCTGTGATCCCAACTACTTGGGAGACTGAGTCAGAAGGATCACTTGAACCTGGGAGACAGAGGTTGCAGTAAGCCAAGATTGCCCCACTGCACTCCAGCCTGGGTGACAGAGCAAGCCTCTGTCTCAAAAAAAGAAAAAAACAAGCACGTATGAATTTTCCTTTGAACCAGCTAATAATTCCTGCTGCGAATAAACTTGTAAATATATGCAAAGATGTAAGTAAAATGTCTGCAGTATTGTTTATGATAGCAAAAACTGGAAACACTCATCCACCATCCATAGGGACTAGTTACATAGATGAAGTTATGCTATACTGTAATCTATAAATTGCTATTTGATCTTTAAGGAGGTAGATACATTTGTGCTCATGTTAAAAACAAACTTCAGGATAAAAAGGGGAAGCAAAGATGGCACGCAGTGGCTCACTCCTGTAATCCCAGCACTTTGGGAGGCCGAGGCGGGTGGATCACCGGAGGTCAGGAGTTCAAGACCAGCCCCTGGCCAACATGGTGAAATGCCGTTTCTACTAAAAATACAAAATATATATATATATATATATCTGGCCGTGCCTGTAATCCCAGCTACTCGGGAGGCTAAGGCAGGAGAATCACCATTGCACTCCAGCCTGGGCGACACAGCGAGACTTCATCTCAAAAAAAAAAAAAAGAGGAAGCAATATATAAAATGGCATATATTGTAGGAACCAATTTGTGTACATCTTTAATAGCACATAGATATGCAGATATATGCAAATCATTTCCTGGAAAGAAAGAATCAGAACCTGTTAATGAGGAATGCTTTGGAAAGAAGGCACCAAGAAAGGAAAGATTATTTTTGGACATGAATTAATATATAATATGCATTTATGTAATATATGTGAGATGTAACATATAAATATATTTCTTGGCTGGGCACTGTGGCTCATGCCTATAATCCCAGCACTTTGGGAGGCCAAGGCAGAAGAGTTTCTTGAGCCCAGGAGTTCAAGACCAGACGAGGCAACGTCATTGAGACCCCATCACTACACACAAAAAATTGCTGGGTGTGGTAATGTACGCCTGTAGTCCCAGCTACCTGGGAGGCTGAGGTGGGAGGATTGCCTGAGCCCCGGAGGTAAGGCTGCAGTGAGCTATGATTGTACCATTACACTCTGGCCTGGGCGACAGAGCAAAAACCCTGTCTCTGAAAAAGAAAGAGGCTGGGCACAGTGGCTCACGTCTGTAATCCCAGCACTTTGGGAGGCCAAGGCGGGCAGATGCCCTGAGGTCAGGAGTTCAAGACTAGCCTGGCAAACATGGTGAAAACCCATCTCTATTAAAAATACAAAAATTAGCTGAGCATGATGGCATGTGTCTGTAATCCCAGCTACTCAGGAGGCTGAGGCAGGAGAATCCCTGGAGCCCGGGAGGTGGAGGCTGCAATGAACAAAGTGCTGGGATTAGGCAGGTGTGAGCCACCATGCCCGGCCACATCAAGGTTTGGGTGCAAGAGTACATCTGGTTATAGATTACAGAAGCGTAATACCCTAACCCAATTAGATGTTATTTTATATGTAGGAAAAGGCTTAGGCCAGGTTCTTTTTTTTTTTTTTCCCCGAGATGGAGTCTTGCTCTGTCGCCCAGGCTGGAGTGCAGTGGCGCAATCTTAGCTCACTGCAACCTCTGCCTCCGGGGTTCAAGCAATTCTCCCACCTCAGCCTCCCGAGTAGCTGGGATTACAGTCATGCGCCACCATGCCCAGCTAATTTTGTGTTTTTAGTAGAGACGGGGTTTCTCCATATTGGTCAGGCTGGTCTCGAACTCCTGACTTCAGGTGATCCACCTGCCTCGGCCTCCCAAAGTGCTGGGATTACAGGCGTGAGCCACCGCGCCCGGCACACCTTTTTTTTTTTTTTTTTTTGGGACAGGGTCTTGCTCTATCACCCAGGCTAGAGTGCAGTGGCGCGATCACAGCTCGCTGCAGCCTCAACCTCCCCAGGCTACGGTGATACTCTTGCCCTAGTCTCCCAAAATGCTGGGATCACAGGCATGAGCCACTGTGCCCAGACTCACTTAAGGAATACAGTGACTCGGGCAAGAGACATGGGGTGCCCTGTGCTCTATACTGTTTTGTCTTCAAAGCCTCATTCTGTAGAGCTGTGCAGACATGTCCCAGAGTCAGGGGCTTTGTGAAATTATGCCAGAAAACAGAAATGAGCAAACCCAGCTTAACATTAGTTACTTTCTCTCATATTGCCACGACGAAATACCACAGACTGGGGGGCTTAAACAGCACACATTTATTTTCTCAATTCTGGAGGCTGGAAGTCCAAGATCACAGTGTCAGCAGGGTTGGTTTCTTCTGAGGTGGTGGCACCTTCTCCGTCTGTCCTCACATGGCCTCCTCTGTGTGTATCTATGTCCCAATCTCTTCTTCTAAGGACATCAGTCTTATTGCATTAGGGCCCACCCTAATGACCTCATTTAAACTTAATTCTTTTTTTTTTTTTTAATTATTTTTTTAAGGTGAAGTCTTACTCTGTAGCCCAGGCTGGAGTGCAGTGGTGCAATCTCAGCTAATGGCAACCTCCACCTCCTGGGTTCCAGTGATTCTCCTGCCTCAGCCTCCCGAGTAGCTGGGACTACAGGCATGTGCCACCACACCCGGCTAATGTTTGTATTTCTAGTAGAGACGGGGTTTCACCAAGTTGGCAAGGCTGGTATTGAACTCCTGACCTCGTGATCTGCCTGCCTCGGCCTCCCAACATGCTGGGATTACAGGCGTGAGCCACCGCACCTGGCCTTAATTTTCTCTCTAAAGGCCCTATTTCTGCTGGGCGCAGTGGATCACGTCTGTAATCCCAGCACATTGGGAGACCCAGACAGGCGGATCCCCTGAGGTCAGGAGTTCGAGACCAGCCTGGCCAACATAGCGAAACCCCATGTCTACTAAAAATACAAAAATTAGCCAGGTGTGGTGGCAGGCGCCTGTAATCCCAGCTACTCGGGAGGCTGAGGCAGGACAATCCCTTGAACCCGGGAGGCGGAGGTTGCCGTGAACCGATACCGTACCACGTCCTCCAGCCTGGGTGATGGAGAGAGACTCCTTCTTTTTTTTTTTTTTTTTTTTTTTTTGGAGACGGAGCTTTGCTCTTGTTGTCCAGGCTGGAGTGCAATGGCATGATCTCGGCTCACCACAACCTCCACCTCCCGGGTTTAAGGTATTCTGCCTCAGCTTCCCTAGTAGCTGGGATTACAGGCATGCTCCACCATGCCCATCTAATTTTGTATTTTTAGTAGAGACGGGGTTTCTCCATGTTGGCCAGGCTAGTCTTGAACTCCAAACTCAGGTGATCCTTCTGCCTTGGCCTCCCAAAGTGCTGGGATTATAGGCGTGAGCCGCCGTGCCCGGCCAAGACTCTTTCTAAAAAGAAATAAAAATAAGCCATGTGCTGTGGCTCACATCTGTAATCCCAGCACTTTGGAAGGCCAAAGTGGGAGGATCACTTGAGGTCAAGAGTTCGAGACAAGCCTGGCCGACATGATGAAACCCCATCTCTACTAAAAATACAAAAATCAGCTGGGTATGGCCAGGCATGGTGGCTCACGCCTGTAATCCCAGCACTTTGGGAGGCCAAGGCAGGTGGATCACCTGAGGTCAGGAGTTCAAGACCAGCCTGACCAACATGGAGAAACCCCATCTCTCCTAAAAATACAAACTTAGATGGGTGTGGTGGCACATGCCTGTAATCCCAGCTACTCAGGAGGCTGAGGCAGGAGAATTGCTTGAACCTGGGCGGTGGAGGTTGTAGTGAGCTGAGATCCTGCCATTGCACTCCAGCCTGGGCAACAAGAAGGTAACTCTGTTTCAAAAAAAAAAAAATCAGCTGGGTGTGGTGGTGCATGCCTGTTACTCAGGAGGCTGAGGCAGGAGAATCACTTGAACCCAGGAGGCAGAGGTTGCAATGAACCAAGATTGCACCACTGCACTCCAGCGTAGGTGACAGACTCCATCTCAAAAAAAAAAAAAAAAAAAAAAAAAAAGTAAATAGAAATAAAAAGAAGGAAATACTAAATTGATGGGACATGCAGATGTGGTAACAGTCAAAAAATAGGGGCAGAAAGGAGACATGGCAATGTCCTTACTGTGGTTTTTCTAGGGAAGTAGATGGGCACGTCAGCAGTGCCTTACGTTTATTTCATTAAAATAAAACAGCCTTCCACTATGAACTATGGTATGGTGGTTCCTCAAAAAATTAAAAATAGAACTACCAAATGACCCAGCACTTCCACATCTGCTTTATACTTACAAGAATTGAAATCACTGGAGACCAGCCTGGGCAACACAGCGAGACCCCATCTTTACAAAAAATAATAATACATTAAAAGGAAAACAAAAAAAAAGAAAAGAAGCCAGGCACGGTGGCTTACATTTGTAATCCCAGCACTTTGGGAGGCTGAGGAGGGAAGATCACTGGAGCCCAGGAGTTTGAAACCAGCCTGGGCAACATGGCAAGAACTCATCTTTACTAAAAATAAAAATAAAAATGAGTTAGGCATAGTGGTACATACCTGTAGTCCCAGCTACTCCAGAGACTGAGCAGGGAGGATCTCTGGAGCAAAGGAGTTCGAGGCTGCAGTGAGCTATGATCGCATCACTGCAGTCCAGTCTGGGTGAAAGAATAAGACCCTGTCTCTCAAAAGACAAGACAATGGCTTCTAATTCTTACACCAAAGTACATCCTCAAGTTGTCTTTGGTGAAGGATTGTATACCTCAGACTGTGACAACTGAAAAAGTGGGATTAAAAACAAGGAAATTCAGGCCAGGTGTGATGGCTCACACCTGTAATCCCAGCACTTTGGGAGGCTGAGGTGGGCGGATCACCTGAGGTCAGGAGTTGGAGACCAGCCTGGCCAACATGGTGAAACCCCTTCTCTACTAAAAATACAAAAATTAGCTGGGCGTGATGGCCTATGTCTGTAATCCCAGCTACTCAGAAGGCTGAGGCAGGAGAATCCCTTGAACCTGAAGGTGGAGGTTGCAGTGAGCAGAGATCGCGCCACTGCACTGGGTGACAGAACAAGACTACATCTCCAAAAAAAAAAAAAAAAAAAAAGGAATTCAACAAGTTGGTTAGGTTCAAAAACCAATTTACAAAATCACAGCCAATACAAATGGAGCATAGGCAAAGGACCACAGTTTAGAAAACAAGAAAACATCCCCATTTATATTAGCAATGAAGGGACTAAATACTTAGGAATCCAGTTATGAAGTCTGCAAGATCTGGATGAAAAGCTGTGGACACAAAGGAATTCCTGAACAAACAGGACAAACCCTGTTCTTAGAAAGGAAGGCTTGGCCGGGCTTGGTGGCTCACGCCTGTAATCCCAGCACTTTGGGAGGCCAAGGCGGGCGGATCACGAGGTCAGGAGATAGAGACCATTCTGGTGAGCACGGTGAAACCCTGTCTCTACTAAAAATACAAAAAAATTAGCCGGGCGTGGTGGCGGGTGCCTGTAGTCCCAGCTTCTAGGGAGGCTGAGGCAGGAGAATGGCATGAACCTGGGAGGCGGCGGAGCTTACAGTGAGCAGAGATCGTGCCACCACACTCCAACCTGGGCGACAGAGCAAGATTCCGTCTCAAAAAAAAAAAAAAAAAAAAAAAAAAAAAAAAAGGAAGGCTTGTCATTAACATGTCAATTCTTCCAGAAGTCTGCAAAGTTAATGTAATCCCTATAAAACACCTGCTCGATTTTTAGCAGATGTGCCAGTTCTAAAGTTTCAACCCAGTCATTCAACTCCTAGAAAAGTAGACTATATGTGGATACACATATGTATACAAATCTACGTCCAGCCATCTCTCAGTATCCCCAGGGGATTGGTTCCAGGATCCCATGTGGTACCAAAATCAGAATGTGCTCAAATCCCTGATAGAAAATAGCATAGGCTGGGCGTGGTGGCTCACACCTGTAGTTCCAGCACTTTGGGAGGCCAAGACGGGTGGATCATTTGAGGCCAGGAGTTCAAGACCAGCCTGACCAACATGGCGAAACCCCGTCTCTACTAAAAATACAAAAAAATTAGCCGGGTGTGGTGGCGCATGCCTGTAATCTCAGTTACTTGGGAAGCTGAGGCAGAAGAATCGCTTGACCCCAAGAAGCAGAGGTTGCAGTGAGCCGAAATTGTGCTACTATATTCCAGCCTGGGCGACAGAGTGAGACTCTGTCTCAAATATAAAATAAAATAAAAATAAAATAAAATAAAATAAAATGGCATAGTATTTGCATATACACTACACACATTCCCCTGTGTACATTACTTTTTGACAGAGTCTTGCTTTGTCACCCAGGCTAGCGCAATCTCAGCTCAATGTAACCTCCACCTGCTGGGCTCAAGTGATCCTTCCATCGCAGCCTCTGGAGTAGCTGGGACTACAGGTGTGTGCCACCATGCTCAGCACATTTTTGTATTTTTTGTAGAGAGGGTGTTTCGCCATGTTGGCCAGGCTGGTCTTGAACTCCTGGCCTCCAGTGTTCCTCCTGCCTTGGCCTCCCAAAGTGCTGGGATTACAGGCGTGAGCCACTGCACCCAGCCTCTCTTAAGTACTTTATATCATCTCTAGATTACTTGTAATACCTGACATAATGTCTACACATTGCTTTCTTCTTATGGATTCCACGTAGCACTTCATGAGCGGCAAATACAAGTTTCGCTTTTTGGAACTTTATGGACTTTTTCTGGATATTTTAAATCCGTGGTTGGTTGAATGGCAGAGGTGGAATCCTTGGATATGGAGGGCTGACCTGCATCACAATTCAATCTACTGCTCTTGAGACTGTAGTTGTTTCCAAACAATATAAAGAAAAAAAGTTCAAATAAAGGCATTCTAAGATATTTATTGTATAACATACTGAGTATAGTTAATATATTATATTCTTGTCCAGGCGCAGTGGCTAATGCCTATAATCCCAGCATTTGGGGATGCCAAGGCAGGCAGATCGCTTGAGCCCAGGAGTGTGAGACCAGCTTGGGCAACAAAGCGAGACCCCATCTCTACAAAAAATATAAAAATCAGCTGCCGGGCACGGTAGCTCGTGTCTGTAATCCAAGCACTTTGGAAGGCCGAGGCAGGCAGATCACTTGAGACCAGGAGATCAAGACCAGCCTGGCCAACATGGGGAAACCCCATCTCTACTAAAAACATAAAAATTAGCCGGGCCTGGTGGCGGCCCTGTAATCCCAGCTACTCGGGAGGCTGAGGCATGAGAATAGCTTGAACCCAGGAGGCAGAGGTTGCAGTGAGCCGAGATCGCACCACTGCACTCCAGCCTGGAGACAGAGTGAGACTGTCTCAAAAATAAAGAAATAAAATAAATAAATAAATAATAATTAGCTGGGTGTGGCGGCACATACCTGTGGTCCCAGCTGCTGCAGAAGCTGAGGTGGGAGGATCACGTGAGGCCAGGAGTTTTAGACCACCCTGAGCAACACAGTGAGACCCCATCTCCATAAAAAAATGTAAAACTTAGCTGGGCATGGTGGCATGCGCCTATAGTTCCAGCTACTCAGGAGTCTGAGGCAGGAGGATCACTTGAGCCCAGGAGATCAAGGCTGCAGTAGAGCATCACTGCACTCCAGCCTGGGCAACAGAGCAAGATCCCGCCTCTAAAATATGTATATATATATATGGACAAAACTGATACACATATTAATGGCATGGATGAATCCCAAAGGCATTTATGCTGAAAGATCCCAAACACAAGAGCTCATGCTGGCCTGAACAGGCAGATGTCATCTATGGAGACAAAACTGGATGGGAGGCTGCCCAGGGACCGGGAAGGGGAAGATCAAGTGGGAAGAGGTACGAGGTGACCTGAGGTGACAGAGACATTCTCTATCTCGATAAGGACGTAGTCTACAGTGCTATATTCACTTCTCGAAATTTAAGCTGAACATTTAGGAGTTGCATATTTCATATTCTACCCCAATTTTCAAAAATAGAGGAACAAGCGAGATTCCTGGGTAAGACAACCTTCGAGGTGCGAGACATTTTTTTTTTTTTTTTTTGAGACAGTCTCACTTTGTCGCCCAGGCTGGAGTGTAGTGGTGTGATCGTGGCTCACTGCAGCCACTGCCTCCCAGGTTCAAGTGATTCTGCCTCAATCTCCCGAGTAGTTGGGATTACAGGCATATTCAACCATGCCTAGTTGATTTTTGTATCTATACTAGAGATGGGGTTTCACCCTATTGGCCAGGGTGGTCTTGAACTCCTGACCTCAGGTGATCCACCTGCCTGGGCCTCCCAAAGTGCTGGAATTACAGGCGTGAGCCACCGCACCTGGCCCAAAGCAGTTTATTTTTGAGACAGGGTCTCGCTGTGTTACCCAGGCTGGAGTGCAATGGCACAATCTCGGTTGCAGTAAGCCGAGATTGCTACTGCAAACTCCACCTCCTGGGCTCAAACGATTCTCCCGCTTCATTCTCCTGAGTAACTGGGACTACAGGCATGTGCCACCATGTCCCACTAAGTTTTGTAAAGGCAGTCTTAATAGACACTATCATAGGGTGCGGTGGCTCACGCCTGTAATCCCAGCACTTTTAGAGGCCAAGGTGGGTGGATCACCTGAGGTCAGGGGTTCAAGACCAGCCTGGCCAACATGGTGAAACCCCGTCTCTACTAAAATATGAAAATTAGCTGGGCGTGGTGGTAGGCGCCTGTAATCTCAGCTACTCGGGAGGCTGAGGCAGGAGAATCACTTGAACCCAGGAGGCGGAGGTTGCAGTGAGCCAAGATCATACCATTGCATTCCAGCCTGGGCAACAAGACCAACACTCCATCTCATTAAAAAAAAAAAAGACACTATTGGCTGGGTATGGTGGCACATACCTGTAATCTAGCACTTTAGGAGGCCAAGTGGGAGGATCGCTTGAGGCCAGGAGTTTGAGACCAGCCTGGGCAATGTAGTGAGACTGCATCTCTACAAAAGCAAAAATTAGGCCTGGTGTGGTGGCTCACGCCTGTAATCCTGACACTTTGGGAGGCTGAGGTGGGCTGATCACTTGAGATCACTTGAGGTCATGGGCAACATGGTGAAACCCTGTCTCTACCAAAAATAAAAAAATTAGCTGGGCACATGCCTTTAATCCCAGCTACTTGGGAGGCTGGGGCAGGAGGATCCATGAACCTGGGAGGTAGAGGCTGCAGTGAGCTGAGATTGTGCCATTGCACTCCAGCCTGGGCAACAAGAGTGAAACTCCATCTTAAAAAAACAAAAAATTAGCCACATGTGATGATATACTCCTGTAGTCCCAGTTACATGGAAGCAGGGGATCACTTGAACCCAGGAGGTGGAGGTTGCCATGCGCCGAGATCAGGCCACTGCACTCCAGCCTGGGTGACAGACCGAGATCCTGTCTCAAAAAAATAGAAAATAAAAGATCATAGGTACATGGGCAAAATGCATTTCTCACAAGTGTGACCTTGTGAGAAAACAAGGATTCGGTTGTCTTGCTCAAGGTGCCTCGGAATCCAGAAAAAGAAAACTCATTATACTCATTATATACTTTAAAATGATTTTTTTTAAAGCTCAAAATAGCAGCAGAAAGTATATTAAAAAAAAATCTTGGATGGGGGAACTTTACCATATGTCAGGCTGAGCTGTTGTACTTTGCTGTGTGCATTTGCTATCAGTCTTATTCAAAAAATAAGCTGAGATTCCCATTTTTAGTCCTTACAAAAGTGATTCATGTGTTAAAATGGGAATGTCAGAAATGTGGAAGAAGATACATGTTTAAGATCTCTTGGTGGAGGGAGGGAAGGCATTTCTAAATAGGCTACAAAGGCCGGGTGTGGTGGCTTATGCTTGTAATGCCAGCACTTTGGGAGGCCAAGGTGGGAGGATCACTTGAGGTCAGGAGTTCGAGACTAGCCTGGCCAACACGGCAAAACCCTGTCTCTACTAAATTAACAAAAATTAGTCGGATGTGGTGGCAGGCGCCTGTAATCCCAGCTACTCAATCCCCGCTACTTGGGAGGCTGAAGGAGGGTTAAACCTGGGAGGTGGAGGTTGCAGTGAGCCGAGATCGTGCCACTGCACTCCAGCCTGGGCGACAGAGTGAGAATCCATCTCAAAAATAAACAGGCTACAAAAAACTAAGAGTGACAAATATAAATAAATTGACTTCCTAAAACTGGGAGGTCTCTGTATGGCACAGACATGAGCCAGGATGACTGAGCAGGGGCAGTCATCCCAAACGCCCAGGGATCTCCCAGCAAAGATGGTCATGTGGCCACCACAGAGAAGGGGTACATCCAGTGGCCACTGGACACACAGAAGTGTTATGTCACTATTAAAAAATGCTGGCCAGGCACGGTGGCTCACACCTACAATCACAGCACTTTGGGAGGCCGAGGCAGGCAGATCACCTGAGGTCAAGAGTTTGAGATCACCCTGACCAACATGGAGAAATCCTATCTCTACCAAAAATATAAAATTAGCTGGGTGTGGTGGCGCACACCTGTAACCCCAGCTACTTGGGAGGCTGAGGCAGGAGAATCATGAACCTGGGAGGCGGAGGTTGCAGTGAGCAGAGATCGTGCCACCGCACTCCAGCCTAGGTAACAAGAACGAAACTGTCTCAAAAAAAAAAAAAAAAAAAGCTGCCAGGCGCGGTGGCTCATGCCTGTAATCCCAGCACTTTGGGAGGCCAAGGCTGGTGGATCACGAGGTCAGGAGATCGAGACCATCATGGCTAACATGGTGAAACCCCGTCTCTACTGAAAATACAAAAAAATTAGCCGGGCGTGGTGGTGGGCGCCTGTAGTCCCAGCTACTCGGGAGGCTGAGGCAGGAGAATGGCGTGAACCCGGGAGGCGGAGCTTGCAGTGAGCCAAGATCTGGCCACTGCACTCCAGCCTGGGCGACAGAGCGAGACTGTCTCAAAAAAAAAAAAAAAAAAAAGCTAATGGGAGGCTGGGTGCAGTGGGTCACACCTGTAACACAGCACTTTAGGAGGCCCAGGTGGGCGGATCATATCAGGATTTCAAGACCAGCCTGGCCAACATGGTGAAACATCATCTCTACTAAAAGTACAAAAATTAGCTGGGCGTGGTGATGGGCGGCTGCAATCCCAGCTGCTCAGGAGGCTGAGGCAAGACAATTTCTTGAATCCAGGAGGCAGAGGTTACACTGAACCAAGACTGCCCCACTACACTACAGTCTGAGCAACAGAGCAAGACCCTGTCTCAAAAAAAAAAAAAAAAAAGAAAAAAGAAAAAAAAACCTTTGAAAAGAAAAAAACCCAACTAAAGAAGAGGTTTTGCTTCGGGATAGGGAGGCCGGAGCTCCAAGGGCAGCTCAGTGGTGACTTCTCTCTCCTTGTTCCACCAGTCGCTGCACAGAGCTCTGCCTCATGGTCACAGGATGGCTGCTCTACTGCCAGGCATCACAACCTACTCCAGACCAAAGAAGGGCTACCAGCCATGGGGAAGGCTAGCCAAGACTTCCGTTAAAAGGCTTTCCTGGAAGCTACACTAGCAAGTTTCATTTGCATGTCATGGGGATCAACTCATGTGACTCAGTTCTGAACAAACAGACACACGGAGTGTCTAGCTTCAAACATGTGCTAGCTTCAAACTCCATGTGGGTCGCCTTCAGTGTGGAGGAGCTTGTTCCTGTCTGGCCTCAGCCAGAAGCCCCGTGCAAATCACGAGTCCCCACCCAGGGTGGTTTATAGGAGAGATTTATTTGAAGAAATATTACAACATATAAAAACTACATAAAGTCTTAATTTCCACTCATACAGTGGTAGATTTGATATAATGCATAATAAAAAACTTTTAAAATCCAGAATGCACAAAGTACTGCACAATTTGATCACTAAATCATTAGTTGATAAGCGAACCTCACACAACAGCTTCATGTCAGCCGAGGCCACAAACACCATGTACCACACATGTGAACGGACAGATTGACATGTTAAAAACACAACATCAGTGCATGTTGGGGATTCCTGGTGCCAGAAACAGGGGTGACGGGAGGGCAGAACTAGTCCTTAGCAGCTTCCTCCTCCTTTATTTTAGCTGAAGGGAAATAAAAGGAGAAGTCACTCTGGGGAACACGCACGGTATCACGCTACATGACAGGTGAGGAACAGACATGGACCATCAGGAAATGTTAACGTACTGATGTAACAGCTGACCCAGTAAGCGGCAGAGTGCTAAAGGAACATTCATGGAGACTGAACACTCCTCAAAAGGTCCCAGGGGGTTCTAGACCCAGAGGCTCGAGTGAACAGCTGAGGCAGGTGCCTGCTGAGCCAGACTCACTGAACAGGAGTGAGGGAAATGGCCCCAGGGCCAGCCCAGCAGCCAACCTGACCAAAGGCCTGCTGTGTGCAGCGCGCCTGCTCTAAGCACTCGACACGTGCAACTCAATCCTCACAGCAGCCCCTTCAGAAAGATGGGTGACCCACATGAGGCCCAGAGTCCAGAGCGGTGGCCGGCAGCTGCCCCTGCATGTACCCCCAGAGGGCGCTCAGGCCCCAAAGGAAGCCCAGCCCACCCCACCATACCTGAGGCACTCTCTCGGGCTTTGGCCAACATACAGAGCTTGATCTCCAAGCCAATGGCTTTGGCCAGGGGCGGCGGCACAGCATTGCCCACCTGCGGGAGGGGAGAAGGGCAATGCCTGATGTGGATGGCGAGGCCCGGGGTCAGGTGTACTGCCGCCCCTGCTCAGACGGAGGACACCCTGGGCATTGCGCCCCTTGGGGAGGGGTTCTGGTCCTGCTCACATGGGCCCAAAGCCCTTCCAGCACAAGGTCCTTGGATCCTCCAACTGGCCCATCGTCCCACCCCACAGCCATAGTTCACTGGGCCTTTGAAGAGCTTCAGAAAGACTTGAGACAAAGACACATGGGGCTGGGCACGGTGGCTCACGCCTGTAATCCCAGCACTTTGGGAAGCCAAGGCAGGTGGATTAGTTGAGGCCAGGATTTCAAGACCAGCCTGGCCAACATGGCGAAACCTCGTCTACTAAAAGTACAAAAACTAGCCGGGCATGGTGGCACATGTCTGTAATCCCAGCTACTCGGGAGGCTGAGACAGCAGAATGGCTTGAACCCGGGAGGTGGAAGTTGCAGTGAGCAGAGATGATGTCACTGCACTCCAGCCTGGGTGACAGAGTGAGACTGTCTCAGGAAAAAAAAAAAAGACAAATGGGCTACCTAGACACGTTTCGCTCCCAGCTAAGAGTGGCTGCTTCCCTGGCCGGCGCAGAGGCGCATGCCTATAATCCCAGCACTTTGGGAGGCCGAGGCAGGCGGATCACCTGAGGTCAAGAGTTCGGGACCAGCCTGGCCAACATGGTGAAACCCCGTCTCTACTAAAAATACAAAAATTAGCCCGGTGTGTTGGCACACAACTGTAATCCCAGCTACTCGGGAGTCTGAGGCAGGAGAATCACTTGAAACCAGGGGGGTGTAGGTTGTGGTGAGCTGAGATCATGCCACTTCACTCCAGCATGGGCGAAAGAGCAAAGCTTCATCTTATTAAAAAAAAAAAAAAAAACAAAGGGGGGGGCTGCTTCCTGAGAACCAGATTCGGCGGGAGGGGTGAAACATGGTTTTCACAAGAACCCTGGACACTGGTTTTTAAGCTATGCATGTGCCCTGTGTTGATGAAAATACACTTAACTAAGACTAACTCATAGACTAACTCGTCAAGTCCACCTGACACCTGAGAAGCAGGTAGGAATTAAGGTGCTAGTTCATTTGAACCTACAGCGAGTGAGCGGTCGCCACCGTGGGTTTTAGCCTGCTCCCTTAGTGTGACGGACTGTCCTTCTGGCTCAGTCTCTGACTCAAAGACAAACAGTAAGGAACCAGCGTAGGGATACAACCTGACTCGGATGTCTCAGCCCTGTCCCTCCTGTGGGCCATCGTCCTACTGCGAGTGCTGGGGCTACCCGGCAGCCAACAGGTGTCCTCTCGGAAGTGACTGTGCTGGCCCCAGTCCCACCCAATGACAGGCACAGAAGCCTCCTTCCTGTCCAGACCCAGTGGGCGCTGCCCCACTGACCTGCCGGTGCTTGTCCAGGATGTTGCCGAAGAGCCGGTAGGTGTCGGGGAAGCCCTGGGAGCGGGCGCACTCCCGCACGCTCACCACGCGGTGCTGCTCGGGGTGGAGCACGCGGCCCTGGGGCAAGAGGCGCAGTGGGTGAGGGTAGTAGCACCCAGGCCAGGTCACCGTGGGGGACAGGGAGGGAAATGGCAACCTGGCAGCGTCCGGCCGTGGCCTTGGCCTACGAGCCTGTCCCATGGACACGGAGTGGGCAGGAGGCAGAGGAGGCCAGGTGCCTGGGGTCCTGGGGTGCTGTCCTCCAGTTGGCTAAGCCCACACCTCCACCCAGTTGGGCCTCCAAGTACAGGGCCTGACACAGGCCCTTGGACACCCCCTCCCCACCTACCTGCTTGCCCATGGGCTCGGGGTTGGTGACGGTTGTGCTGAAGAAGCCGTCCCACTCGAGCCTTCCATAGAGGCCAGCCCAGTGGTTGTGCCGGTTCCCGGTGTGGGGCAGGCACCAGGGGATGAGGGTGTTGAACTGCCTGGCTGCGGGGTCGCAGGCTTTGCCGGCTGGAAGAGAGGACAGTGATGAGGCTGCAGTTACGGGATGGGGTATAGGCTTGGGACGGGGGACAGTGGCTCT
Source organism: Macaca nemestrina (assembly GCF_043159975.1). Classification (NCBI taxonomy): domain Eukaryota; kingdom Metazoa; phylum Chordata; class Mammalia; order Primates; family Cercopithecidae; genus Macaca; species Macaca nemestrina. The sequence goes on from NC_092144.1 coordinate 9,579,576, forward strand.
TAGAGCTTTGGGAGGCAGAGATGGCACCTCCTGTGCAAGGGGACCCCTGGGGTGGAACAGCCAACAATCCTCATTCTCTGGGGACTGTGTTTGTTATTATTACTATATATTTTTTTGAGACAGAGTCTGGCTCTGTTGCCCAGGCTGGAGTGCAATGGCATGATCTTGGCTCACTGCAACCTCTGCCTATGGAGTTCAAGCGATTCTCCTGCCTCAGCCTCCCAAATAGCTGGGATTACAGGCGTGTGATACCACGCCCAGCTAATTTGTGTAATTTTAGTAAAGATGGGGTTTCACCATGTTGGCCAGGCTGATCTCGAGCTCCTGACCTCAAGTGATCTGCCTGCCTCAGCCTCCCAAAGTGCTGGGATTACAGAGGTTGAGCCACTGTGCCTGACCTGTTTTATTTATTTTATCATTTTATCTATCTATCCATTCATTCATTCATTCATTCATTCATTCATTTTAGAGACAAGGTCTCACTCTGTCTCCCAGGCTGGAGTGCAATGGCACAATCACAGCTCTCTACAGCCTCAACCTCCTAGGCTCAAGTGATCCTCCCGCCTTAAAGTGCTTCCCAAAGTGCTGGGATTACAGGTGTGGCCACCAACCCAGTCTGCTTTTACTACTTAACATGGTCAGCAGCTACCTTCTCTGGGACACCCAGGTTTGGTGTGTCTGTGCCCTGCCCTGGCCTCCAGGTTCACAGGTCAAAGCCCCAGGGCTCTGCCTTCCTTCCCCTCAGCCCATCGGGAACCACGACCTACAGGCCCCACCTTCCACGCAGGAGCAGACCCCACGGAGGGCCCCAGAGCTGCTGCGGCCGTTCTTCCTGTCATGGTGGGTATACCGCAGCTTCCTGGCCATGGTGCCGTCCGAGAGCCGCACCTCGATGTTCGGCAGATCGCGCCAGTCTGAGCCGGGGGCCAAGGGGATGTGCCGCATGCGGGCGGCCACCAATGCACTCATGTCCTGAAAGAGTGTGGGGGACCCAGCTGTCACCTCGTGTAAGCAGCATCCGAGCATCCATGGTGGGCTGGGTGCTGGGAACACCATGGTGACCAGGAAGCCCCCTGGGGCTCACGCCCATCGGGAAAGAGACAGTCGGGGATGTTGTACTTGGCTCAAGGCCACAGCAGAGACCTGAGGCAGCGCAGGGGCGGGACAGCGTGGGAATCTAAGCTGAGTCTTTAGGGTGGGGGAAGGGGAGTGGTGCCAGGGGATGGTGAAAGTGCTGGTCTTGGCATCCTGGGAAAATATGCAGGAAGAGGCAGCGAGGGGGAAGGCAGTGGTGGGTGGGCAGTGGCTTGACACCATTCCAGACCGAGTCTGAGTCCAGGAGTGCGGGAGCTCTGACACTTCCCATGACCATGGGAGAGAGACCAGGGGTCACGCAAGGGCTGAGGACTCAGGAAGAGGAGCCTGGGATCAGATTCCATGTCCCCCCTGAGCCTTGGGCAGGCTCTGACTGTTCCCATGAGGCTGCTAGGCTGGGCCTCCAGGGGGAGCTGCTCTGTCAGGGTGCCGTTACCTTACAGATGTGGTCCCTGAGGATGGGCTGGTACTGTGCGCCCCGGAGCTGCCTCTGGAACCAGGACTGAGGCTCCCCATTGTAGGAGATCTCCAGTGCTGAAGCTCCATTCCGCACCTCTGGCAGGTCGGACATTGTGTCTCGCACCGTGATGGTCCGGAAAGGACCTGAGCTCAACCTGCAACAGGAGGTCGACACCTCTGGGCATGCACGCAGCAGCTGTCCCCTCGTCACAGGTGCTGCCCCCTGCCTGCTCACATGGCCTTCTCCAGAGGTCACAGCACACTGCCTGAGGTCACATGAGTGGCAGTGTGCCTGGATGCCATCTGGAAGAGGGGACGGGGTTATGGCATGGACTTTGTGGATGACCACAGCCAAGCATGTGGCCAGCCGCTCTACATGCGCTATCTACTAGGGAAGCAGATGACGCGGGGTCAGAATTGGAGAAGTGGGGTGACAGAGCGCCGTGTTGCAGGCTGGATGCCGTACCATCCTCTCCTCCCTAAATCTCACCAGGGAGCACTCACGGGCCCTAGGAGCTACTGAGGCCCGCTCGGCAGTGTGTGGAGGAGTGACCGGGGCCACCTACCTGGTTATGTTGCTCACGAACTTCTTGTCGTCCACCACCACACTCAGCTGGCAGGCCCGGGGTGCAAACACGTGCAGCGGCTCCGGGAACAGGGGAAGTTTCTCTCCAGGGGCTGCGGCCAGGATGATGGCCCGCCTCCGCGTCTGGGCCACGCCGTACTGACCGGCCTGTGAGGGAGAAGGACAGACACCCCCATCAGTGGGACACTCCCAACTAGACAGGCCAGACCCAGGCCTGGGGTCAGCAGCCTGACTTGGGAGCAGCTGGCCGATGCAGAGTGCACTTGCAGAATCCCCAGTTACCCCAGCAGGCACGCTCCTGGTCAGAGGAGGTTGGAGCAGATAAAGAACAAAAGCAGCTGAGCGCAGGGGACAACCACTGGGGAAGGTGGGAGCGAACCTTGTGGGCAAGTCCAGCCAGCTCTGAAAGCACTGCAAGGGCCCTTAGCACTCAGGGAGAACAACACTGGAGACCAGGAGCCCTGCCACTTCCCTAATGGCTGTGGTTACAAGGACAGAGAACGTGGCTGTGACAAGTCTTGCCTGCTGAGCCTGAGTCACCCTGAGGCTGAACTAGGGGACCGGGTAGCCAAGTGCTTGCCCACTTAGGCAGACATCCTGTGCTAGCATCTGAATAGCTGCTTCATTTTTAGTTATACCCTCAATCGCTGAGCTGATAGAGGATGGGGGGGATGCTTTTCAGATAAGGCCTGGGCCCCACAGACCATGTCCATCCCTGTCCCTGCAGACACAGCCACCTGGAGTGCAACCCTCGGCCATCTGTGGGGGTTTGTATGTGCAGTTACCCAGAGCAAAACTGTCTTTTAAACCGATCGAACAGCAGCTGCCTACACATGTCTCTGCACACCTCACTTCCCCTCCCTCATGCAGACTCAACCGCTCCGTGGTGCTCCGTGGTGGGCTGCTCACCCTTCTCCATCGAGGGAAAGGAACCGGGAGCTACCTGGTGAGAAGCCCCTGGTAGCCAGCCCTCCCAGGCATGTTCGAGAACACAGCTCAAGAGACGCTAGAGGTGGACTTGCTGGGGGCTGGCTGAGCATGCATCTCCCCTGACCCCACCAGTGGGACAGAGCACCATGCCAGCCTCTGCCACCTGAATGGCAGGCCTGTGCCATTGAACCCTGCTTTCAGTAAGGGACGGTTGGCTGCTGGCCGGGTCATGTGCTGGCCACATCCATCTGCCCGCCCCGGCCCCGGGGCCCACCTGCAGCACGCCGAAGGTGCACTGATAGCCCATGCGGACCAGGCAGCGGAGGGTGAGCTTCAGGACCATGGAACGCTTGAAGGAGACAAAGTTCCTGACATTCTCCAGGAGGAAGAACCGGGGCCGGTAGTAGTCGCAGTAGCTGTAGGGGGCAGGAGAGACTGCAGGAGTCACCTCCACAGACAGAGGGGAGAAACGACCCACTGTGCCGGAAGCCCCTCGTGAATGTTATCAAAGTCTCTCCCTACTGAAAGCTGAGCTGTGAGTTTCCAGCGGGCAGAAGCCTCAGTGCAGGGTGAATGACCACTGCTGACACGCGGCACAGCCCCAGGCCATCTGTCAACACGGGGGGGCTTCTACCTGTTTACCTGAGGAAGGAGACCACCAGCGAGTTTTTGAACTTGGAGTAGGTGCGTGAGTTGAAGCGGTTCATGCCACTGAAGCCCTGGCAGGGCGGCCCACCGCACAGCATCTCCACGTCTCCCTTCTGGGGCAGCCGCTGGCCGCGGGAGTTGGTGGTCTCCCCGGCCATGACCAGCTTCAGCAGTATGTTGCAGTCCTCTGTGAACACCGTGGAGCCGGGGTTGTTCAGTCGGAACGCCTGGGCCGCGGGGTCCCACATCTCGATGGCCCACAGTGTGTCAGAGATGCCTGGCGGATCAAGAACGAAGCCATGCTTTCAACTCCCCAGAAGGAGATTTTTTTTTTTTTTTTTTGAGATGGAGTCTCGCTCTGTCACCTAGGCTGGAGTGCAGTGGCACGATCTCGGCTCACTGCAAGCCTCCCAGGTTCAAGCGATTCTCCCACCTCAGCCTCCCGAGAAGCTGGGACACTACAGGTGCCCGCCACCACGCCCAGCTAATTTTTGTATTCTTATTAGAGACAGGGTTTCACCATGTTGGTCAGGATGGTGTCGAACTCCTGACCTCGTGATCCTCCCACCTTGGCCTCCCAAAGTGCTGGGATTACAGGCGTGCGCCACCGTGCCTGGCCTCGGAAGGAGATTCTTGAGTCAGGAAGGTGACCGGGCTTGGAAGTCGTTTCAGGTAGCACCTGCCCAGTCTGGGCTCACCAGGTGTTCAGAGATGGAGCCTACGGGCACTCACCTGCTTGGTGGAATCCCTCCGACAACCCCCCGCAGCCAGAAAACACATCCAGGGTCCGCAGCTTGGGCAGCTTGATCTCCATCTCTGGCTCGCTCGGCTCACAGGCTTGGGACTTGGGCTTGCCCTTCCCTGGGGGAGAGAGGCCAGAGGCTAAACCTGATCCTCAGAGTCCAAGTCCCACCTTGCTCTCAAGCGCCTTGTTAATTCAGGCAGCCTCGCTATCCCAGAGTTGGGAACACCAAAGGTGGTTTTACACTGAGGGATTCACAGGCAGCCTCCAAGTTACAGAAGAATGACTTGAAAAGAAACTCATACAATGACGTACCTTTTCCCTTGCCCTTCCCTTTGTTTCCAGGGCTACGGGCATGGTTGGGAGGATCTTCAAAGCTTTTACTCTTCGCATTATAGGCCTGAAAAGGAGAGAACTGCAATCGTTTGGGAGAGAAGCGCACTGGTCCCCTCTCTAACACAGACTAGTAAGAAGGCAATTTCATAGCCACTTAATTTCTCCCTCAGTGGGGCATGGTCAGTTAGCCACCAATAAGAGTAGTGTGACTTTGCTACAATGGAAACTTAGAACAATCCATCTTATTAATACTAACATTTGATCTGGCTGACACTGAAATGCCTATTATAAGCACTTGGGAGTACTCATTCTAGAACAGGAAAAAGTGCTATACAGAATCTGCTGTCCAATTGAGCTATCCTCATCCAAGCCTGGGAAAACGTGGATGTATCGTTTTAAGATAACAACACGGAAAGGCCAAGCCCCAACAATTTACAAGTCATGAGCTTGATCAGCTGACTACCGGGCCCTCTCCATAACCAGGGCCACCTGCACGGGCATGTGGGCTGGGCCTGGACGTGGGTGCCTGGCCCAAGGGACCCAGGAGCAGGGGTACCTTCTCCAACTCATACTAAGACACCAGTCAGGCTGGTGGAGGCTGCCTCACGGTCCTCAACGTTCAGTGGCACCAAGACACTAAAATGTTATGTTCTCTAATGACATGCTTTTTAAAAACCAGGAGTGTTAAACTCCGGAACTACTTGAATCTCATACAACTTGTGCTCCGGAGAACCCTGCCCAGACCCCCGTAAAGCTCCTGCAGAACAGCTTCACGCCAGCCAACCACCCACTTCTTACAAAAGCTGAAACCCTGCAGCCAAGCCGCCTTGTGCATAACCCGACATCAGACTCCTTCTGGACAACTTGGACCCCAAAGCCTTCCCTCTAGCAAGCAGGGGCACCACCTCAAGGAAGTAGAAGCGGTTGGGGCCGCCCATGGAGTACACCTGGACGCACTCGGGCAGGTCCTCCCCATACTCCACGGTGCAGCGGCCCTGCACGGCCTTGAAGTCCACCACAGCCTCCTCGTCGCTCCAGTAGAGCAGGTTGATGTCTGCGTGGTAGCTCGCCGGGGTGGACTTGTGGGTGTTCTCAGGCCTGCGAGCGGGAGAGGCCTCGTTAGGAGCTCTCCTTTGTGGTGAGCTTATGCAGAATTAAACAGCACCATGTTCCTGGAGTGCTCAGGGAACTGCTGGGTAAAGACCACCCCCCGCCAGTAGGCAACCACCAGGTAAAGACACCCCCAGTTAGGGAGACCAGGTAAAGACCCCCCGAGTTAGGGAACCGCAGGGTAAGGAACCCCTGCCAATTAGGGAACCGCAGGGTAAAGATATCCCCTCCCCACACTGGGGAACTGCAAGGTAGACAGACTCCCCCCATTTAGGGAACCGCAGGGTAAAGACCCACCCCCAGTTAGGGAACCGCAGGGTAAAGACCCACCCCCAGTTAGGGAACCGCAGGGTAAAGACCCACCCCCAGTTAGGGAACCGCAGGGTAAAGACCCACCCCCAGTTAGGGAACCGCAGGGTAAAGACCCACCCCCAGTTAGGGAACCGCAGGGTAAAGACCCACCCCCAGTTAGGGAACAACAGGGTAAAGACCCACCCCCAGTTAGGGAACCGCAGGGTAAAGACCCACCCCCAGTTAGGGAACCGCAGGGTAAAGACCCACCCCCAGTTAGGGAACCGCAGGGTAAAGACCCACCCCCAGTTAGGGAACAACAGGGTAAAGACCCACCCCCAGTTAGGGAACCGCAGGGTAAAGACCCACCCCCAGTTAGGGAACCGCAGGGTAAAGACCCACCCCCAGTTAGGGAACCACAGGGTAAAGACCCACCCCCAGTTAGGGAACCGCAGGGTAAAGACCCACCCCCAGTTAGGGAACCGCAGGGTAAAGACCCACCCCCAGTTAGGGAACCGCAGGGTAAAGACCCACCCCCAGTTAGGGAACTGTAGGGTAAAGATATCCCCTTCCCACATTAGGGAACTGCAAGGTAGACTCCCCCACAATTAGGGAACCGCCGGATAATGACCCCCCCCCCCAGTTAGGGAACCACAGGGTAAAGGCCCCCTCAGTTAGGGAATCATAGGGTAAAGACCCCCCCCCCATATTTAGGGAACCGCAGGTAAAGATATCCCCTCCCCACATGAGGGAACTGTAAGGTAGACTCGCCCCCAATTAGGGAACTGCCAGGTAAAGACCCCCCAACCGTTAGGGCAGGTTGGCTGCTTGCTCTGCATGCCTGGCCCTGCCCTGTGTGGCCACCTGCCGGTAGCAGCCTCTCCAGAGTGTGTTTCTCTCACCTGTACCACTCAGAACCCTTGTTTTATTTCCCGTTATTACAAAGGCTTCAGGAAATCTTTGATCTATGTTAGCTAAGAGGTGAGGCAAGTGTATACCTTCCTGTACAGGCTAGTTTCAGGTTAATGCCCAATCACCACCAGTTACTCGGGTCTTAGAAAAAGAAAACGTAATAGGCCAAAAGCTTAGGAAAGAGAAAAAATCCCAGAGACAGAAAGGAGGACCTGGGAAGAGGTGGGGACAGTGGGACAGAACCTGGACAGTCATAGATGCAGCTCTGGGATGCGGGTGCCCAGACACTCTACCCTTTTTTTCTTTTGAGACGGGGTTTGGCTGTCACCCAGGCTGGAGTGCAGTGGTGGGATCATGGCTCACACAGCCTCAAATTCCTGGGTTTGAATGATCCCTCCAGCCTCAGCCTCCCAAGTACCTGGGACTACAGGCATGTGCCACCACACCCAGCTGGTCTTTTTTCTTTTTTTTTTTTTTGGTAGGGTCAGGGTCTCACTACATTTCCTCAGGCTGGTCTCGAACTCCTAGACTCAAGTGATCTTCCTGCCTCAGCCTCCCGAAGTGCTAGGATTAGAGGTGTGAGCTACAGCGCCCAGACAGCTTAAGGATTTCTTTTGGAAAAAGGGCTCTGCAACATTAAAATAAGGACCTAAAAGTGAGGGCTGGGAACTAGAATTCTAGTCATTATCAATGCCCACCGATAATCAAAAACACTTGGAAAAACAGCTAACTCAACCTAACTCTTAGAACAACCGTGGGTGCTATGTCATAACCCTGTTTCAGGCAGAGCCTTCTAGAAGAGTCTGCGGCCTCGTGGAAGAATAGAGGCCTCCCCTGACCTGTAGAACTTGTTGACCCGGATCTTGATGTCAGTCTCGTTGGGCCTGCCGTTGCTCTTCTTGGGACAGAAGATCTCTTTGATCCGGCCAATTCGGTAGGGCTCAGGGGCATCCAGGTTGCTGCCTTTGATGTAGTCGGAGTATTTCCGGTAGTGCTCTGGGTACAGGTCCTCGTCCACAGGCTCCTTCCGTGGGCGTTTCACGGGACTGGACAGCTTGATGCTGCAGAGAAGCACCCACTTAGCATCAATGAACTTTCCACCTTGCAGTGGTCAGTCAGGCATGACTGACCCGTGACAATAGCCATTTAAAGTCAAACACCTGATGAATTAAGGTAGGTGTGTACCTTAAGAAATGATTTAGGCTGGGCATTGTGGCTCACGCCTGTAATCCCAGCACTTTGGGATATCGAGGCAGGTAGACTACAAGGTCAGAAGTTCGAGACTAGCCTGGCCAACATAGTGAAACCCTGTCTCTACTAAAAATACAAAAATTGGCTGGGCGCGGTGGTACACGCCTGTAATTCCAGCTACTCATGAGGCTGAGGCAGGAGAATTGCTTGAACCCAGGAGGCAGAGGTGGCAGTGAGCTGACATTGTGCCACTGCACTGAAGCCTGGGTAACAGAGCAAGACTCCATCTTGAAGAATAAAAAAATATTTAGCTGGAAATTCAGTCTCACGGTTTGAAGCAGGCATTCACCCTCTGTGCGTTACTGGCTACAGTGGTGGCCAGCACTGCTCGAATACCCCAGGCTCCTGCCTCCCGACCACTTGGCATCTTGTGTTTCCTGGCCTGTGACGTGAGCAGAAATGACCTAAGAGCACGTCACTGCCTGGGGAATGTCCTGTGTGCTTTCCCTTGGGCTCAGAGACTGGCAACTTCTGACTCCAGCAGCCCAGATATCCAAGGGACACAACAGGCGGAGTTCTCTGCTGACCTGTGATGGGCACCTCGTATGAGCAAGACAGTGGCTATTGTGGTTTTTGTTGAGACACTTTCACTCTGTCACCCAGGTTAGAGTGCAGTGGCATGATCTCGGCTCACTGCAACTCCTCCTCCCGGGTTCAAGCGATTCTCGTGCCTCGGCCTCCCAAGTAGCTGGGATTATAGGCACCTGCCACCACGCCCAGCTAACCCTGGCTAATTTATTTTTAGTAGAGACAGGTATGTTGGCCAGGCTGGTCTTGAACTCCTGACAGGCACGAGCCACCATGCCCAGTCCAGTTTCTGTGGTTTTAAGTCACTGTGATTTGGGGTTGTTGCTATGATACAACCTACGCTACCCTGACTAAGGCTCTGATCTAGAAGAGACACTGGAGAAGGCCAATCTAAGGTGACATGGGGGCCTGGGGCAATGGGAATGAGGTCTGACTAGTGGGGAAAAGCTGTTCTTTGGAGAGGGCCTGCCGTTAGGGAAGGCGGCTGCCATGTTCTCCCCACTAGGCCCCCCAGGAGTCTGACAGGCCCCAAAGGCACCTCTGTGCTGAGTCTCCCACTCTGCCAGGAGCACTGGCAGAAAATACTACAGGGAGGTGTCCCCTTCCAATCAAGGACAACCAGAGGGGGTAATGCACCCTAACTGTGCCAAGGCTGGAGGGACCCTATTTCTCCAGGTCTCATAATTCACAGTAACTGAACTAAGGTAAGGGAGCTGGGGCTCTAGGGAAATGGAACTGTGAGCTGGGAAAGCATCTGGAAAATGTGGGCTGTAATTCCAACCACGCACTTATTCTTAGCAAAAACACAGAATGCATCAGTGTGGAAACGATCTGTGGCTTTAGGTTTTTCCTGAAAGAGCCTCGATCCTCCGACACAGATAAGTCATCTGATGTAATTCCCTCTTACCAAGAAGTAACTCATGTTCATTAAGCCTTTACTTTAAGCCAGGTACTGTACGGAGCACTTTCAACTCACTCAACCCTTCGAGCCCCAGCAGCCAAGATCCCACTCTCCCACTTCACAGCAGGGGATGGAGAGGAGGTGTCCTTGGGCAGAGGCAGAACTGGGGAGGGCCCCCAGCTGTCCCTCGCGCTTTAGCCAGTAAGTTCCTTTTTGCTTTTTTTATTTTGAGACGGAGTCACACTCTGTCGCCCAGGCTGGAGTGCAGTGGCATGATCTTGGCTCACTGCAACCTCTGCCTCCCAGGTTCAAGTGATTCTCCTCTCTCTGCCTCCCGAGTAGCTGGGACTACAGGTGTGGTGGCACACCCGGCTAATTTTTGTATTTTTAGTAGAGACGAGGTTTCACCATGTTGGCCAGGCTGGTTTCGGACTCCTGACCTCAGATGATTCCCCACTGCCTCAGCCTCCCAAAGCGCTGGGATTACAGGTGTGAGAAATCACACCCAGCCAAACCAGCGAGTTCTGACTTTTACAGTCAGCTTTGCTCTGCAGTAGCATCACGGTCAGTCTACACTCCATGCTTTATGTTGTCTGTTTGCCACCTATGCCAAAGTGACGGCTGGGATAACAGCTGGTGCAGAGGGGTTGGGGATGTCTGTGAGGAGGGGGACACCACAAAGCCAGCCTGGCTCGGCCTGGAGCGCCCTGGCCCCGGCTGCTCCAAGGGGGCACTCACTTGAACGTGAAGGCCTCAGGGGGCAGGTAAACGCCATCACCGACTCGGTATGGGATGCCGTTCTTGGTGGCTGAGTAGTAGAGGACCCGGCTGTCCAGGTCCTCGAGCTGCTCCAGGACCCTGGGGATTTCTTTTTGCCTCATCTCAGCCAGACGGGCACAGCTCGCACAGAACCTGAAGGAAACAAAGGGACAGAAGCGTAAGGCCCTGAGGCGGCTGGCGGTGGCCGCAGCAGCTACTGCCAGCTTAATCCAGAGACTCTGGCGACCAAGAGAAAACATTTGCAGATGATAGAAGGAAGGAAGTGGCTTTCTTGTGCTTTGTGTTCACATTTTGAAGGCACTTATTTGAGACCAAAGTCCAGAGAGAATATAGCAAGAAAATCAAGCCACTTTTGAGTCATTCATACAAAACCCCTAAGATATCAATGAAGAGAGTCTAGAATGCGGTTAAGAACACACCACCAGCAAGAGTCCCGAGCGGCTCAGTGAGGAACTCAATCCAGCAGAGACTCTTACTGTTCTCTCTATAAAGGCCCAACAGGTATTTGAGGAAATTCAACATTATTCTTGACTAGTAAGCCCTTAAAGGAGACCTGAAGACAGCCTTAAAAATAGAGATCAAGGCCCAGCATGGTGGCTCATGTCTGTAATCCCAGCCCTTTGGGAGGCCAAGGCAGGAGGATCGCTTGAGTCTAAAAGTTTGAGACTAGCCTGGTCAACACGGTGAGACCCCGTCTCTACAAAAAAAAAATTTTTAAATTAACCAGGCAGAGTGGTGCATGCCTGCAGTCCCAGCTACTCAGGAGGCTGAGGCAGGAAGATCACTTGAGCCCAGCAGGTCGAGGCTGCAGTGAGCTGTGACCACACAACTGCACTCCAGCCTGGGTGACAGAGTGAGACCCTGTCTCAAATAAATAAATAAATAAATGCGGTTGGGTGATAATAAATAAATAAATGGGGTTGGGTGCGGTAGCTCACGCCTGTAATCCCAGCACTTTGGGAGCCTGAAGGGAGCAGATCGCCTAAGGTCAGGAGTTCCAGACCAGCCTGGCCAACATGGTGAAACCCTGTCTCTACTAAAAATACAAAAATTAGTCGGGCATGGTAGCAGGCACCTGTAGTCTCAGCTACTTGGGAAGCTGAGGCAGGAGAATTGCTTGAACCCAGGAGGCTGAGGTTGTAATGAGCCAAGATCGTGCACTCCAGCCTGGGTGACAAGAGTGAAACTCCATCTCGAACAAATAAAAATAAAATAAATAAAAAATAAAATGAAAATAGAGATCAAGCCGAACTCAGCATGAGACTTATGGGAGAAGCACAGATACCCCCAGGGGAGCCCTCTTGGCCTCCCTGGGTCTCCCTGGTTGCCACCTGCTCCTCTGGGGGTGCTGGCTGCTGCTTTTAGTTGAAAAAAGTGAGGTGTGGAGGTTAAAAAGAAGGCATGGGGCATTGGACATTAACAAATAAAAGCTGGTCAGGCACAGTGGCTCACGCCTGTAATCCCAGCACTCTGGGAGGTCAAGGCGGGCGGATCACCTGAGGTTGGGAGTTCGAGACCAGCCTGACCAACATGGAGAAACCCCGTTTCTACTAAAAATACAAAAAAATTAGCTGGGCATGGTGGCACATGCTTGTAGTCCCAGCTACTCGGGAGGCTGAGGCAGGAGAATCACCTGAACCCAGGAGGCGGCAGTTGCGGTGGGCCAAGATTGAGCCGTTGTACTCCAGCCTGGGCAACAAAAGTGAAACTCTGTCTCAAAAACAAAAAATAAAAGCTTCCCTAAAAGCAGTCACCCAGTTAGAAAAGAATCCAATAAAGGTCTCATTTACAGGAGAAAATATCTAAGAAACAGCCAAAAACATGCCAGAGCTGGGCACACACTGAAGAACACACGGGAAGTCTTGAAATGGGAAGACGAACCCTGCTCCTGGGTAGGGAACCCTCTTACAAAGCCAATGCCAGGCCATCCACACACTTAAAGCAACTCCAGGCCATCTATACCCTTGAGCGTCATCCATAGTCAGGCTGGCCTTTGGTGAGCAAGAAACACAAACAGGGGGGCCACTGGGGGAAGCCAACCAGACAGAAGCACACAGGAAACGGGAGCGATGTGGGCTGAAAGTGCCTGTTGACCCCGAGCCTGGCCCCAGTGCTCACTTGAACTTGTTGTCCTCCGTTGGCTGGGTTTTTGGAGGGGACTCGAATCTCGCGTAGTCTTGATCGTACCACAGCTGGTAGAAGTAGGTCTTCCCGTCGTCCCCCTCCAGCAGGGACTCGGGATCCATGCCTCCCTTGGGAGATAAGAATACGTGTCAGGCCAGGCGTGGTGGCTCATGCCTGTAATCCCAGCACTATGGGAGGCCGAGGCGGGTGGATCACCTGGCCTTCCAGGCTGGTCAGGAGTTCGAGACCAGCCTGGCCAACATGGTGAAATCCTGTGTCTACTAAAAATACAAAAAAAAATTAGCCAGGCGTGGTGGCGGGTGCCTATAATCCCAGCTACTCAGGAGACTGAGGCAGGAGAATCACTTGAACCTGGGAGGCAGAGGTTGCAGTGAGCTGAGATCATGCCATTGCACTCCAGCCTAGGCAACAAGAGTGACATTCCGTCTCAAAAACACACACACACACACACACACACACACACAAGATAATACAAATAAAAACAAAACAGAACACATGTCAGCAGTTGACCCTCCATGGCAAGGCAGGGGCTCGCGAGGGGCACCAGGCACTCACCTCCATGGCCCAGTTTTCGGATGGGGATTTGTAGATGACTTTCACTTTGCTGTGGATATATGAAAGCTGCATGTCCTCACATTCATCCACCAAGAACAACTCCAGAGGGTCCGACGTGGCCCCGAGGACTGTGTCTGTCCCAGCGCAGAACCAGTGGGCGTGAAACATCTGCCCATTGATGCTGTCCTCCCACAGCGCCGTGACCCTGGAATCAAGACGGGCATGGGGAGAAGTTCTGACCTGGCCAGCAGATATGTGACCGAGTCTGGGCAGTGGCACTCGTCCTTTTCGGTTTTCATCTAGGGCAAAAAGCTGCTGGTGCTATTTTGGCAAAACAGGCATCTCCTACTTGATGAGAAAGTACGTGCACAAGTCAAGCAAAAAGAAAGATGCAAACCTTGCTAGATACAGCGGTTTTGAGGAATCATCTGGAATAACAGAGACACAGTCCCCAACTTCCAGGGTTTCCGCATCAATGCACACCTTCTTATAGTAACTCTTCTTCCCGTCAGTCTGAAAATGAGAGCAGATGTTCAGGGAGGATCATTTTGAGGGTCTTTGCTGGCCTTGACCTGCATGGTTCTCTGTTACTTAATGTAAGACATGACTCCATTTCATCAAGAAGTCAATGAAGAGTTGCTGCTAAAGAGAACATCCTGTTCTACAAGGGCTTCAATAATAAAAAAGAAGAGAACATCCACCCTCCTCGGCCAGATGCTGTAACCAAGGGAACTCGCGTCCCTCCCACTTCCGCTCTGCCACTCGGGTCCCAGGATTTGATTTTAACAGCATAGCTCCCAACACCTCACCATCGTCTGTAAGGCCACAGCCTGAACCCTGGCCCCTGTCCTGCCTGTCACCCCCTGGCTCAAGCCAATCCAACTGCAGGGGCCTCCTTCCTTTTCTCCACCAAGGTAAGCTGACTGCCACCTCAGTGCAGCTCTCCCCCAGGTCTTGGTGTGGCTAGGTCCTACCTGACCTTCTCCATCTCAGCCCACGTGTCATCTCTGCAAGGCCTCGTGGCCCCAGCCTCCTCCCAGCCCCCTACCCTGCAGAGGTACTCATGCCATGCAACAGTACCCATGTCTGTCCTCCTGCAGGGGCTCAGCCACGGCCCAGGCAGCCAGCAGGCGGCAAGCCTCATGCTTAAGTGAACTGATTGCATCTTTAATTTATGGACATCAGAGAAGCAACACAGAGGATACTCACTCCTTTCTCTCACACTGTGGTAAAGGAACTGACCCTCAGTGAAGCCGATGACCACAGAACAACTGGGAGGCCATCTGTTGGTGCCCCCAAAAGACCCACCCCACGCCAGAGGGGGCTGTGACGGCTCTCTTGAAAACAAGCTATGAGGGGCCAGGCGCGGTGGCTCCCGCCTGTAATCCCGGCACTTTGGGAGGCTGAGGTAGGTGGATCACTTGAGGCTAGGAGTTTGAGAATGGTCTGGGCAACATGATGAAACCCCGTCTCTACTAAAAACACAAAAAAAGTTAGCCTGGCATGGTGGTGCATGCCTGTAATCTCAGCTACTCAGGAGGCTGGGGTAGGAGAATTGCTTGAACCTGGGAGGCAGAGGTTGCAGCGAGCTGAGATCATGTCACCACACTCCAGCCTGGGTGATAGAGCAAGACTCTGTCCCAAACAAAACAAAACACAAAAACAAGCTATGAGGGCTCACCTGCCTGACGCCCCTAGAACTGTGTCAAATGCCCATTTTGGGACATTAGGAGAACTGAGCCTTGTGGCCATACAAAAATGCCTTGCTGGTACTGAGCCACAGAACATGGTCTCTCGGCCAGTCCTGCTCCTCTCAGGGGCAAACAGGCAGGTTTCTTGGTGCTGGGGCTCAGGTTGACCAAGAGGTCAGGTTGGCAAGATACTAGGGGAACCTGCTTATCGGGAACATGGCAGTGAGCCGAACGAGGGGCTCCAAGGGTTACCTTGACGGCTTCTCCAACCCAAGAGATGCGATTCTTGTTCTGTTTCTTTTTCTTCCCCTGGTGCATTTTTTTGGGTGACGGCATCTCTGGGATGTTATCATCGACTTCCTCATCGTCATCTGCCTCCTTCATGGCCATATTGGGACACCTGCAATGTCACTGGTTATACCTAAGGCCCCTTTTCTAAGTAAGACCAACCAAGGCTGTTTTTGTCCTAACAGGGACAGGCCCTGAGACAATGCCTAACGAAGGAATCCTGGTGCTTTCCCACACACGCGGGCCCTTCTCCACAGTGCATCCGCCACCAGCTGGCAAGTCCTTTGCCACAGGAGGAGGACTCGGCCCGACCTACCTCCGCTCTTGGCAAGCCTGCTTGCTCCGTCCACTGCCACCAAATTTAACCATGTCCTTGCAGGCTTTACATTTCCCACACTCAGGCTGCTGACACACCTAAAAAATGGTATTAAAAAGGCAAATCAGAGCCGGGCACAGTGGCTCATGCCTGTAATCCCAGCATTTCAGAAGGCCAAGGCAGGCAGATCACTTAAGGTCAGGAATTCCAGACCAGCCTGGCCAACGTGGTGAAACCCCGTCTCTACTAAAAATACAAAGATTAGCCAGGCGTGGTAGGGTGTGCCTGTAATCGCAGCTACTTGGGAGGCTGAGGCAGGAGAATTGCTTGAACCTGGGAGGTGGAGATTGCAGCGAGCCAAGATCACACCACTGCATTCTAATCTGGACAAGAGTGAAACTCCATCTCTCTCTTTTTTTTTTTTTCTTTTTGAGACGGAGTCTCGCTCTGTCGCCCAGGCTGGAGTGCCGTGGCCGGATCTCAGCTCACTGCAAGCTCCACCTCCCGGGTCTACGCCATTCTCCTGCCTCAGCCTCCCGAGTAGCTGGGACTATAGGTGCCTGCCACCTCGCCCGGCTAGTTTTTCGTATTTTTTTAGTAGAGACAGGGTTTCACTGTGTTAGCCAGGTTGGTCTCGATCTCCTGACCTCGTGATCCGCCCGTCTCAGCCTCCCAAAGTGCTGGGATTACAGGTTGGAGCTACCGCGCCTGGCCGAAACTCCATCTCAAAGGAAAAAAAAAAAGGGGAAATCATACAGCCCTTAGTAACAATGAGACAAATGATGAATTAATACTTTTAGGTCTCAAAAAATTTTAAAAATAAACAAAAAAGGTGAATCGTGGCCTGGCACGGTGGTTCATGCCTGTAATCCCAGCACTTTGGGAGGCCAAGGTAGGCAGATCATGAGGTCAGGAGATTGAGGCCATCCTGGCTAACATGGTGAAACCCCGTCTCTACTAAAAATACAAAAAAAAATTAGCTGGGCGTGGTGGTGGGCGCCTGTAGTCCCAGCTACTAGGGAGACTGAGGCCGGAGAATGGCATGAACCCAGGAGGCAGAGCTTGCAGTGAGCTGAGGTCACGCCACTGCACTCCAGCCTGGGCGACTGGGCAAGATTCCGTCTCAAAAAAAAAAAAAGGTGAATCACAAGCCCTTAGTGACAATCAAACAAACAGTGAATTAAGACTTTTAGGCTAGGCATGGTGGCTCATGCCTGAACCAGTATATTGGGAGGCTGAAGCATATGTAGATGGATCACTTGAGTCCAAGAGTTCAAGACCAGCCTGGGCAACATATTAAGACCCCCATCTCTACAAAAAATTAAAAATTCGCCAGGCGTGGTGACAAATTCCTGCAGTCCCAGCAATTCAGGATGCTAAGGAGGGAGGACTGCTTAAGTTCAGGCATTTAAGACCAGCCTAGGCAACATGGCAAAATCCCATCTACAATATGTTTTTTTTTTTTAAGTAGCTGGGCATGGTGGCATATACCTGTGGTCCCAGCTACTTGGGAGGCTAAGGTGGGAGGATCACTTGAGCCCAGGAGGTTGAGAATGTAGTGAGCTACAGCCATGCCACTGCACTCCAGACTGGGTGACAGAGCAAGACCCATCTCAACAACAACAACAACAAACAAGAAGACTTAAAAATGTGCCTGTTTGGCCAGGTGCAGTGCCTCATGCCTCTAATCCCGGCAGTTTGGGAGGCTGAGACAGGAGGACCACTTGAAGCCAGGAGTTTGAGACCAGACAAGGCAACACAGCAGGACCCTGTCTCTACAAAAAAAAAAAAAAAAAAAAAAAAAAAAAAAAAAAAATTCAACCTTATTAGAAGTACGGTAAGTAAGAGAAAAAGTTCCCTTCCCATTCTCCAGATGGGTAAAGGTTAAGAAGCCAGAGAGGTGGTGTGAGGAAACAAGAACGCACACTACTCAAATAAGTTGATAGAACCATTTTGGAGCGCAATCTTCTAGATCAAACTTAAGAATACACACCCACAGCCTGGCAACACTATTTCTAAGCAGATACACTTGCAAGAAGCTTTGCTCAAGGATGCTGCCTTATATTTATAATACTGAAGAGGTGCCTATCATTGAGAAGTTAGGATGTTCATTTAATGAAATACTACAGAATATTTAAAATGAAATTACTAGATCTACCTGTATCAACATATAACAGTTCCATAAATAAAAACAAAAGATTTTAGGGCTAGGCACAGCGGCTCACACCTGTAATCCCAGCACTTTGGGAGGCCAAGGTGGGCAGATCACTTGAGGTCAGGAATTCAAGACCAGCATGGCCAACATGGTGCAACCCCGTTTCTACTAAAAATACAAAAAAATTAGCTGGGTATGGTGGCAGGTGCCTATAATCCCAGCCACTCGGGAGGCTGAGGCAGGAGAACTGCTTGAACCTGGGAGGCAGAGGTTATGGTGAGCTGAGATTGTGCCATTGCACTCTAGCCTGGGTGACAGAGCGAGACTGTCTCAAAAAAATTAAGAATTTTTTTAGAAATTATAAAACATTGGACACATGTGTGTTAACCAAGAAAAATAAAATAAAACCAAAGTAACAATGGTGACGACATGCAGGTTCCCGTTAAGGGATGCCAGTGGGGATCAAAGACAAAGCCCTGAAGCCAGTGTTTATCCAAAAGAAAGTCAGGTAATAGGTATCAAAATATACCTGGTCTTTGGGTCATAGAACGAGGAGGTTGGTTCCTCCTGAGGGAAGTAAACATATATTTTCAAAACTCACAGAAAGGAAGGCCTCCTAAGGGCCTCAAATCTAAGTTGGACAAAGTGCCCACTTAGATGTGAATACTCCCTTAGCACTCCAACGGGGGCCTCCAGACAGTGAGATGCAGGCAGAGCAGAGTCACCCAGAAGCCAGGTTCGTCAGTTAAGGACTGTGGCATTATCAGCAAAGCACCCAAGCACGCCTCTGTGGACATCTGTCCTATTGATGTTCAATGAAGCATGCAGGGTCCTCCTAGAACACTAACTAATTTCTGTCTCAGGGGTCACATTTGAGCAGCCAGAGTCTTAAGCCACAGAGAGAAAGATGGAGCAGTCCTCAGATCAGGCCAGAAGCTGGGCCACCTCAGGGGAGTGGGAGCCCCTACAGGCGAGGTTACCTCGCACACGCCACATCGCCGGCGCTTAAAGGCGTTCTCCTTGTCTTCTCTGTCATCCTTTTCAATTTGCTCTGCAAAGAAAGTGTCGAAGATCTGGTAGACCAACTTGGTGGTGGTGGCTTTCGTGGGTCCCCTGTCCTTCTCCCTGGTAGAATGCCTGATGGCCTGCCGCCTCGCCTGGGCTCGCCTACGGGAGAGGGTCCAGCATCTCAGAGGACTGGCACAGAGGATGTGCACCATGCTCTAACCTCCTCAGTCTCCAGTCTTCACTCTTGTCCCCGCCGCATCCTTACCTCTGTCCCAGCGTGACCCCGGCCAGCTTGATCAGGTCCCGCATGCAGGGCGTCAGGAAGATGGGCTGCTCGTCACTGTCCCCGGCCTCGTCATAACTCTCCACCTGCTCCACCACAAACTGCGCGTGTCGCAGGAGGGAGTCCTCCGTGAAGCGGTTCAAGTTGAGGCCAGAAGGAGGAACTGTGGTCTTGAAAGAGAACAGGTTTCTCTCATGCTTAAGCCAAACTGGCCTAAATCCAACTGAAGAACAATGTCTGTTGGTTCTGAAGGCAAGTTTCCGGTGGGAATCCCAGATGCTGAGGCCCCTCGATCTCTTACCTCGATCTTGTTGATCAGGTCCTCGTAGGTCGAGTCGGAATTGCTCTGCAGGAACTCCACCACAATCTTGCTGATGTAGATCTTCTCCTGCATCAGCCCAAATATGGGCGCATACTCCGGGCTGGGATCCATCAGAATGTATTCGGCAAACGCTGGGGTGAACAGAGCAGGTGTGAAAAAGGGGTTGGAATCTGATGGCACCTACGGTGGCCACAGGGCAGGGAGGAGTCTACCAAACTCACCCAACAGTCTAAAAGTCATCCTGTACCCAAATGTCAGAAACACAGGGCACAACACATCATAGCTGGCTTGTTCTGAAGAAGCCTATCTGAGTCAGCCAGAGAGCGAAGACTAGCTGAGTAGGCCTTCATTGAGCTCATCTCTGGTTTTTGGAATTCAGTCTGGGTTTGGGTTGCAAGAATAAGACCTGCTTTTTTTGTGTGTGTGTGGAGGAGGATGGAGTCTTGCTCCATCGCCCAGGCTGGAGTGCAGTGGCATGATCTCGGCTCACTGCAACCTCTGCCTCCTGGGTTCACATGATTCTCCTGCCATAGCCTCCCACGTAGCTGGGATTACAGGTGTGCACCATCACACGTGGCTATTGTTTGCGTTTTTGGTAGATGGGGTTTCACCATGTTGGCCAGGCTCAGCGAATTCCTGGCCTCAAGTGATCCCCCGACCTCGGCCTCCCAAAGTGCTGGGATTACAGGTGTGAGCCACCACATCCGGCCAAGACCTGCTCTTACAACTGGAGAGTCAGTTCCAGAGCTGGTCATAACTAACACAAGAGGCTACCCCAACTGAACCTGCTAAGGTTCCCACAGTCACATGGCCTTCTGCAAGCCTGCTGAGAATTCCCACCAGAGCCCCACCAGCCCCCAGGAAGGAGAACATGAAGGCCCCCTTTCAGACCCCCGGCCAGCCTTTGATGGGCCACACACTTACAGGTGCTGAAGCCGATGAGGGCCTTTTCACCTCCGTCAAAGCCAGTGATCCACCATTCATTTATGGGGCCAAGATTTTTGCCATTAACACCACCTAGAGCAGAAAAAAGAAATGGACTAAGGGCTCTGACTCATATCCCAAACCCAGGAGGGCTAAGAGGTGCTCCAAGCGCCCAGCTCAGCAGACATCCCATCAGCCAGGTCGGGTGCTCCTCAGTCACCACAGTGACTTGGCCTACAGCTGTTCCCAACACAAAATCTCATGCCCTAACTTTAAGAGGCAGCAGCTCCAGCTGAATATTGCTTTATAAGTATATTTCTATTTATACGTATATATAAGTATGTGTGCGTGTGTATATAAATACATGTGTATACATGTGTATATGTATATGTGTATATATACATATATATACACACACATATTTATAATTTTTTAAATAGAAGCAGGCTCTTGCTATGTTGCCCAGGCTGGCCTCAAACTCCTGAGCTCAAGTGATCCTCTGGCCTCAGACCCCCAAAGTGCTAGGATTATAGATGTGAACCACCCTGCCTGGCTGTTTTTAAAGTGTGCCCCAAACAATCCTGGACTCCTCCTTACCTTCAAGAGATGGGTCATCATCATAGATTGGTTTTGCTGAACCAGAAAAGAAGAGTTCGATATTCTTCTCGATGAGGCCGGTGTCGATGGGACACAGGTGGCCATGTTTACAGTACACGCTGGACAGGAAACAAAGCATACGCTTACCAGCTAAGCCATGAAGGTGGGTCTTGGTGCAGACTTCAGATCAGGCACGAAGCAATGAGACAATGTACAAGTCCAACACTCTTTTTTTGTTTTTGAAACAGTCTTGCTCTGTCCCCTAGGCTGGAGTGCAATGGTGTGATCTCGGCTCACTGCAACCTATCCGCCTCCCGGGTTCAAGTAATTCTCCTGCCTCAGTCTCCTGAGTAGCTGGGATTACAGGCCTGCACCACCATGCCGAGCTAATTTTTGTATTTTTAGTAGGGACGGTGTTTCACTACGTTGGCCAGGCTAGTCTTGAACTCCTGACCTCCAGTGATCTACCTGCCTCGGGCTCCCAAAATGCTGGGATTACAGACTGAGCCACCACGCCCAGCCCCAACATTCATTTTTTTGGTTGCGGGAACACTAAATTAAGACAGTGTTCTATCACCCGGAGTGTCTACCTTATTCTCCCACCTAAGCATCAAGAGTATGTGTGTCTGCAAGAGCAACACCAAAAGATCAGTCAGACTTACAGTGTGGGAAATACCGGTTTCTAGAACAGTTTCCACTATGCAGTGTAGCCACCATATCTATTCAGCTGTAGAACATTTCCGTCACTCAAATGTTAATAAAGCCTCATTCCCATCAAGTAGCAGTCACTCTCCAGTCTCCTCCCAACCGGCCCTCAGCCCCTGCAACCACCTGCTTTCTATATCTATGAATTCACCTATTCAAATACCTCATATGGTTAATTTTATATTACACGAGTCAGACCTCAATTTAAAAAAGTAATAAAGCAGGTTATAGAACAGTGTGAAAAGGGATTTGGGAGAGAAGGACTTCTGCCTCCTTTTGGGCATAAATCTCAAACACAGGGAGGGCACCTGTGACCCCACTGTCCAGATGCCCCTTGACATTTGGGAGCAGGTTCCTTATTGAAGACAGAGAGGCAAGAAGTCAAACTTAAGGAAAAAGACATGAACTGGGGGTTCTGCTTATGAACCTGCTCATCTAGGCACAAGGATCACCCTTCCCCGGCCAGAGGTGCTGGGCTATCCTCAGAGCCCCCATATGGAGCCTGCACAGGTCTCTGGAGAGCACCCCTCCACCACACTCACCAGGCTTAGTGCCTTGAAAACCAGAAATGCTCAAATAAAAAACGGAACACCTCCTGCGGAGCTCCCCTACCGCGTGCCAGGCATGGCAGACAGAATAGGTGGCAGCCCTGCCCTCAGGATGTAAGGCCCAGAAGAAGAGACAGATGAAGACAGCGTGGATCAAGGGAGATCAAGGGAGGGCCTACAGAAGAGGGGGTCCCGCTCCCCGCTGCACAGGTGGGCTGGAGGCTCTCTCCATGGGGAGACATGGGAGAGAAGTTCTAAGTCCTAGGCAGTGGCAGGACCCACTGATTCGCAGGCCAGACCCCACCCATGAGTGGCTTCTATCCGCCACTTTCAGGCCAAGTACAGCAGCATGGAGAGTCCCTAAATAACCCAGGCAGCCCAGCTCCAGTGGACAGAAGGCATGCGACTCCTGTAAAGTGTCCTCCAGGCCACCATCCCACGCTCTAGGAACAAATCTATGATAGATCTCAATTCAGGGAGGAAGCTGGGACATCAGGACTCTGGCAGCCCCAGCCCCAGGCTCCCCTGAGCCTTTGTCCTGATGAAGGCCAGAGTGAGGCCCTAGGGCATGGTAGCCAGCTCTGCCCACCACAGCACACCTCACTCATACCAGCAGGCAGAGGTGTGTGGTCCTGCTTTGGGCAAGGCCTGGGGGGCTAGCAGTTGCTGGTGGGTGCAACAGCATCTTGGTCTGGATCGGGATCCCATAGAAGGAGAGGGAGGGGAACAACCATCAGCCAAGCACAGGGAGCACGTGGATGCCCTCCCAGTGGGCGCAGGAACCGCTGCCTGTGGGTGTTTCCAACAGGGGTCCCCAAGGCACTTCCCCCTCCTCTTCACAGAGAGGGAAAACACCACCCAGGCCTAAAAGGAGGCAGGGCTGTTCCTGGAGCTGAGGCATTTCCCACGAAGAACAAGGTGAAGCCCTGTAGGGTGATTGCACCCGCAGGGAGAGGGAGCAAAATGGTGCTGGGGATGCCTGAGAGCACGGGCCCTCTGCCCACTCAAGAGCTGACGTAAGCCTCGGTGAAGGTAGGGGCCGGACGCCAGGCACGTTCCCTCAGAGGACACGAGAGTCAATGCTGAGGTCTGCAAGTCCCTGTGTGGCCCAGCCCCAACCCACCACCACACCAGGCTTGCCATTCACCTTCCACAGCTGGCACAGGCCCCTCCGAGCCCTGGTAATCACGCCCCCTTCTACCTAGGGTGCCCCACCCTGGCCATCCCCTTGGCCTCTTCTCTCGCAAGGTCTTTACTGAAATCATTGCCTCTCGCGTCTTCACAGACCTTCCTCCTCACACTCTTTCTCTCTACATGCAACCAGGCTTTTTAAAAATCTGTCATGGCTGTGACTACCCGACAGGTATCACCCATTTTTGGCTCCGTGAAGGCAGGATGTGAGCAGCTACATCGACACCCAGATCACTGGTACCTAGCACAGAGCAAGCCTTCATCTAAGCGTGTGACCCTCAGGATGTAGGCAGAATGGAGGGGCAATATGTGTAGTGTAAAAACCCAAAAACCAAACCAAAAATCAGCAAAGCTCTACTGTCCCTTCACCGGTTTTCCATGGTGGCTCTTTGAGATGGAGTCTTGCTCTGTCGCCCAGGCTGGAGTGCAGTGGCACCATCTCAGCTCACTGCAACCTCCGCCTCCAGAGTTCAAGAAATTCTCCTGCCTAAGCCTCTCGAGTAGTTGGGATTACAGTCGCGTACCACCACACCTGGCTACTTTTTGTATTTTCAGTAGGTTTCGCCGTGTTGGCCAGGCTGGTCTCAAACTCCTGACCTGAAGTGATCTGCTCACCTCGGCCTCCCAAAATGCTAGGATTACAGGCATGAGCCACCGCGCCCAGCCCTCCAAGGTAGCTCTTATCCACGAAGTGTTAGCTTAAGACATGCTGCAGGTCAGGCCCTAAAAACCATAATCTTGAGCCCGTAGACGCCTCTGGGAAAGCGCCTCCTTCCACGTAACACACACACACACACAAAAGTACACTTACCTGAAGCAAGTCAGTTTGTGCTGGGGAAGCGCCTCATAACTCTCAAAGCCAGACTCGTTGGCATCAAAGATGGACAGCTTCTCATTTGTCAGCATCTGTGGCTCATCCACCTGAAGGACACGGGGCTGGTGAGCAGAGGGACGACGAGGGACAGGCAGAGGAAGGCTGGGAAGAGAGCTGCACGTACCGCGTCTGGTGGGTGCTGCCCATATTTGAGGTCGGGGTCGTCCAGGTACTGCCCGCACTGAATGCACTTGGGAGGGTGGGTCTGTGGGAGCAAGAACACAGATGATGGCGCTCAAGAGAGCTGCTCCCAGCCGCCTCGTGAGCACCACCACCAGCTTTATTCCCAGCAGACATTTACCTTGGAGTTCACGACTGTTTTGGCGCGAGCCATTTTTTTCTCCGTTCTGGGGGGAAAAGCACAGCATCGTTTAATTGTTTCAGAAAATATCAAAATCGCCCCTGTGAGGTTTCTGCCTGAGGCGCCTGTGGCACATGGAGGCACCGGTTGCGGCAGTGAGGCCCAGGCGCGAGGTCACAGTGGCTCTTCACCGCAGGGGCGTCCTGCCTGATGCATCTTGGTCCTATGTTCACCAACCCAATCCAAAATGAGCCTAAGGTTGCTCCCCAAGGTTGCTCTGGCAATTACTAAAACCTTTCCCTTTTGTTCTAGAACCATCATTTTAACATTAGCATCTGCTTTGGATAATGCCAAGAATAAATTCTTACGGTTCTTTGGGGGTCGTTTTCCGTCTCTTCTCCTCCTACACAGGGAAAACAAAAGAGGATTAAAGGGTAAGAGTGTTTCACACCCAGATAGTGCTTCGGTGTTAAGAACTTTGTATAAGTGATTATCATAAAACAGAAAGGGGAGGGAGGGAATGAGAGGGCCAGCAGGTGAGCTCTGATTCACTCTACCATCTAAAGTCATATAATCAAAAATCTAGGCCGGGTGCGGTGGCTCAAGCCTGTAATCCCAGCACTTTGGGAGGCCGAGACGGGCGGATCACAAGGTCAGGAGATCGAGACCATCCTGGCTAACATGGTGAAACCCCATCTCTACTAAAAAATACAAAAAACTAGCCAGGCAAGGTGGCGGGTGTCTGTAGTCCCAGCTACTCGGGAGGCTGAGGCAGGAGAATGGCATAAACCTGGGAGGCAGAGTTGCAGTGAGCTGAGATCCGGCCACTGCACTCCAGCCTGAGCGACAGAGCGAGACTCCGTCTCAAAAAAAAAAAAAAAAAAAAAAAAAATCTTATAGCCAGGCCCGGTACAGTGGCTCATGCCTGTAATCCCAGCACTTTGGGAGGCCAAGGCACACAGATCACTGGAGGTCAGGAGTTCCAGACTAGCCTGGCCAAAGCGGCGAAATCATGTCTCTACTAAAAATACTAAGATTGGCCGGGCGCGGTGGCTCAAGCCTGTAATCCCAGCACTTTGGGAGGCTGAGACGGGCGGATCACAAGGTCAGGAGATCGAGACCATCCTGGCTAACATGGTGAAACCCCATCTCTACTAAAAATACAAAAAACTAGCCGGGCGAGGTGGCGGGCGCCTGTAGTCCCAGCTACTCGGGAGGCTGAGGCAGGAGAATGGCGTAAACCCGGGAGGCGGAGCTTGCAATGAGCTGAGATCCGGCCACTGCACTCCAGCCTGGGCGACAGAGCGAGACTCCGTCTCAAAAAAAAAAAAAAAGATTCAGAGGGGAAGCCAATTTTTTAAAACCTTAGCTTTCCTGTATAAGTGACACCTCAAGGTAAACAAATAACTGGCCAGGCACAGGACCAGGCATGGTGGCTCACGCCTGTAATCCCAGCACTTTGGGAGGCCAAGGCAGATGGATCACGAGGTCAAGAGATTGAGACCATCCTGGCCAAGATGGTGAAACCCCGTCTCTACTAAAATTACAAAAATTAGCTGGGTGTGGTGGCGAGTGCCTGTAGTCCCAGCTACTTGGGCGGCTGAGGCAAGAGAATTGCTTGAACCAGGGTGACGGAGGTTGCAGTGAGCCGAGATCGCACCACTGCACTCCAGTCTGGTGACACAGCGAGACTCTGTCTCAATAAATAAATAAATAAATAAATAACTGGCCAGGCACAGTGGCCCATGCCTGTAATCCTAGCACTTTATTTTTTTTTTATTTTTTTTATTTTTTTATTTTTTTTTTTTTTGAGACGGGGTCTCGCTCTGTCAGCCAGGCTGGAGTGCAGTGGCCGGATCTCAGCTCACTGCAAGCTCCGCCTCCCGGGTTCACGCCATTCTCCTGCCTCAGCCTCCCGAGTAGCTGGGACTACAGGCGCCCGCCACCTCGCCCGGCTAGTTTTTTGTATTTTTTAGTAGAGACGGGGTTTCACCGGGTTAGCCAGGATGGTCTCGATCTCCTGACCTTGTGATCCACCCGTCTCGGCCTCCCAAAGTGCTGGGATTACAGGCTTGAGCCACCGCGCCCGGCCTAATCCTAGCACTTTAAGTAGCCCAGGTGGGAGGACTGCTTGAGCCCAGGAGCTCAAGACCAGCCTGGGCAACACAGTAAAACCCTGTCTCCACAAAAATAGAAAGTTAGCTGGGTGTAGTGGCATCGCCTATAGTCCCAGCTACCTTGAAGGCCCAGGTGGGAGGATTGCTTCAGCCCAGGAGTTCGAGGCTATGGTAGCTATAACTGTACCACTGCACTCTAGCCTCGACAACAGAATGAGACCCTGTCTCAAAAATAAATACTAAAATGTAAAGGTAAGCAAACAATTGATGAGGGGGTATACAGACTGAGTCATGTCCCCTGCAAAATTCATACATTAAGACTAACCTGCTATGTGACTGTATTTGGATATAGAATCTTTAAGGAGACAATTATGGTTAAAAGAGGTAATAAAGGTGGGGCCTTACCCAATAAGACCAATGTCCTTGTATTTTTTTGTTGTTTTTGAGAAGGAGTCTTGCTGTGTCCCCAGCCTGGAGTGCAATGGCATGATCTCAGCTCACTGCAACCTCTGCCTCCTGGGTTCAAGCGATTCTCCTGCCTCAGCTTTCCAAGTAGCTGAGATTACAGGCCCCTACCACCACAACTGACTAACTTTTGTATTTTTAGTAGAGATGGGGTTTCACCATGTTGTCCAGGCTGGTTTCAAACTCCTGACCTCAGGTGATGCGCCTGCCTTGGCCTCCCAAAGTGCTGGGAAGACAGGCGTGAGCCACTGTACCCAGCCCTTTTTTTTTTTTTTTTTTTGAGACAGTCTTGCTCTGTTGTCCAGGCAGGAGTACAGTGGCACAATCTCAGCTCACAACAACCTCCACCTCCTGGGTGCAAGCAATTCTCGTGCCTCAGCCTTCCAAGCAGCTGGGACTACAGGCATATGCCACCGCACCCAGCTAATTTTGCTGTGTCCCCAGCCTGCAGTACAATGGTGAGATCTCGGCTTACTGCAACCTCCACCTCCCGTGCTCAAGTGATTCTCCTGTCTCAGCCTCCTGAGTAGCTGGGACTATGGGTGCGCACCACCGCCTGCTAATTTTTCTATTTTTAGTAGAGACAGGGTTTCACCATATTGGTCAGGCTGGTCTTGAACTCCTGATTCACCTGCCTCAGCCTCTTAAAGTGCTGGGATTACAGGCGTGAGTCACCACGCCCAGTCTTCTTTTTCCCAAGACCAGTCTGGGCAACATGGCGAAACCCCGTCTTGAAAAAAAAAAAAAAAGAAAGAAAAGTGAGACCTTTACCTTTTCATCCTCGTCTTTTTCATCAGAAATCTGTGGATTTGCTTTTTCAGGTTCTTTTTCTTCAGGCCTCCGTTTGGCAGCTCTGCAGGGTGAACAGATACATAGCAAGTAGCAGCTTAGGAACACCACATTGCCAACTCGCACGGAAAATGACAAACTAATGCTTCCCCAGGGGAAAGCAAGATACCCGTGGGAGCTTTGCAGTTAGACTGCCAGCTTGTCATCCTGAGACGAGGCCTTCAGAGGCCCCAGGGTCCCCGCACATGTCTACATCACCACAGGTTTCTAGAACAGGCTTTCTTTCTTTATTTTTTTGAGACAGTTTTACTCTTGTTGTCCAGGCTGGAGAGTAGTGGCGCGATCTCGGCTCACCGCAACCTCCACCTCCTGGCTTCTAACAATTCTGCCTCAGCCTCCTGAGTAGCTGGGATTATAGGCACCTGCCAGTACAGCCAGCTAATTTTTGTATTTTTGGTAGAGATGGGTTTCCACCATATTGGCCAGGCTGGCCTCAAACTCCTGACCTCACGTGATTCGCCCACCTCAGCCTCCCAAAGTGCTGGGATTACAGGTGCAAGCCACCGCACCTGGCCTAGAACAGGTTTTCTCCTGGTTCAGAAAACACAAAAGCACAAGCATTTTAAACACTTACAGATCTTTGGGTTGACTTCTGTGCTGCTTCTCATCCTGAGAGAAAAACAGGGGGGAGGTAGAGAGAGAAAGAGGGGAAAAAATTAGTTTCTGAGCCAGAGTGAGATAAAATGCAAACACCAAAGTTACAGGTTAGGGATCCTCACTGTGGAGCTGGAAGACAGGCAGGCCTGGGCAGATCTACCTGGTAGACACAAGGCTTCACTTTCCCTCCCTTAATTCCCCACCTGAAACTAACAAGAGGGCACTAAACAACCTCCTACACCAGAGCTTCGCAAACTGTTTTTGTCAGAGCCAGAGGATCAGTATTTTCAGCTTTGCTGACCACATGGTCTGTGTCAGGATGGTCATCTCTGCCATGGTAGCACAAAAGCACCCACAGGCAAAATGTAAATGAAAAAGTATGGCTCTGTTCCAATAAAACTTTATTTACAGGCTGTGTGCAGTGGCATGTGCCTGTAAGTCCAGCACTTTGGGAGGCTAAGGCAGGAGGTTGCTTGAGGCCAGGAATTCGAGGCCAGCCTGGGCAACACAGTGAGACCCTGTCTCTACAAAAATCTCTCTCTCTCTCTCTCTCTCTCTCTCTCAGATAGGTAGGTAGGTAGGTAGGTAGATAGGTAGGTAGGTAGGTAGGTAGGTAGATAGATAGATGAGTGAGCCTAGTTGCCCAGGCTCACTCATCTATCTATCTACCTACCTACCTACCTACCTACCTACCTACCTACCTACCTACCTATCTGAGAGACAGAGTTTCACTCTTGTTGCCCATCTATCTATCTATCTATCTATCTATCTATCTATCTATCTATCTATCTATCTGAGAGAGGCAGAGTTTCACTCCTGTTGCCTATCTATCTATCTATCTATCTGAGAGAGAGACAGAGTTTCATTGTTGTTGCCCAGGCTAGAGTGCAATGGTGTGATCTTGGCTCACTGCAACCTCTGCCTCTCGGGTTCAAACGATTCTCCTGCCTCAGTCTCCCTAGTAGCTGGGATTATAGGCATGCACCACCATACCCAGCTAATTTTGTATTTTTAGTAGAGGCGGGGTTTCACCATATAGTCAGGCTGATTTCGAACTCCTGACCTCAGGTGATCCGCCCACCTCAGCCTCCCAAAATGCTGGGATTATAGGTGTGAGCCACCACGGCTGGCCTACAAATAATAAATTTAAAAAGTAGTGAATGCCTATAGTGCCAGCTACTTGGGAGGCTGAGGTGGGAGGATCACTTGAGCCCAGGAGACTACAGTGAGCTATGATAGCACCACTGCACTCCTGCACTCTAGCCTGGGAAACAGAACAAGGTCCTGTCTCAAAAAAAACAGGCCAGGTGTGGTGCCTCACACATGTAATCCCAGCACCTTTGGAGGCTGAGGCAGGTGGATTGTTTGAGGTCAGGAGTTAGAGACCAGCCTGGCCAACATGGTAAATCCCCATCTCTACTAAAAATATAAAAATTAGCCAGGCATGGTAGCACATGCCTGTAATCCCAGCCACTCCAGAGGTTGAGACAGGAGAATCACTTAAACCTAGGAGGTGGAAGTTGCAGTGAGTCAATCAGTGCATGACAGCGGGAGACTGTCTTTAAAAAAAAAAAAAAAAAAAAAAAGAACGAACCAAACAGACTGAACACAATGGTTCGTGCCTGTAATCCTACCACTCTGCCACTTTGGGAGACTGAGGTAGGTGGAGAACTTGAGTCCAGGAGTTTGACTGAGACCAGCCTAGGCAACATGGCAAAACCCTCTCTCTACAAACACTTTATTTATTTATTTATTTTTTTGAGACGGAGTCTTGCTCTGTCCCCCAGGCTGGAGTGCAGTGGCGCGATCTCGGCTCACTGCAAGCTCCGCCTCCTGGGTTTACGCCATTCTCCTGCCTCAGCCTCCCGAGTAGCTGGGACTACAGGCGCCCGCCACCTCGCCCAGCTAGTTTTTTGTATTTTTAGTAGAGACGGGGTTTCACCGTGTTAGCCAGGATGGTCTCGATCTCCTGACCTTGTGATCCGCCCGCCTCGGCCTCCCAAAGTGCTGGGATTACAGGCTTGAGCCACCGCGCCCGGCTCTACAAACACTTAAAAAAAAAAATTAGCTGGACATGGTGGTGCCTGCCTATAGTCCCAGCTACCTGGGAGGCTGAGGTGGAAAGATCACCTGAGCCTGGGAGGTCGAGGCTGCAGTGAACCGTGATGGCACCATTGCACTCCAGCCTGGGTGACAGAGCAAGACCCTGTCTCTCGGGATAGGGGACAGTGGTGCTTAGAGCTTTGGGAGGCAGAGACGGCACCTCCTGTGCAAGGGGCCCCCTGGGGTGAAGCAGCCAACAATCCTTGTTCTCTGGGCACTGCTTTTATTATTATTACTATATATATATTTTTTGAGAGTCTCACTCTGTTGCCCAGGCTGGACTGCAGCGGCATAATCTTGGCTCATTGCAACCTCTGCCATCTGGGTTCAAGTGATTCTCATACCTCAGCCTCCCAAGTAGCTGGGATTATAGGCACGTACCATGAAGCCGACCTAATTTTTGTATTTTTAGGTGACATGGGGTTTCACCCTGTTGGTCAGGCTGGTCTTAAACTCCTGACCTCAAGTGATCCGCCCACCTCAGCCTCCCAAAGTGCTGGGATTACAGTAGTGAGCCACCGTGCGCAGCCCTCACATCCTTTTCTACCGTGAGGCAAAAGTGTTGGCGGTGTGAGCTCAGGCCCCTGCCAGTTTCCAATAGAGGGCAGGGAGTAATGTGACTACTCCAGGGATCCCAGGCAAGTGCTGACAGTAAGGTGCCCAACATTTGGACAGAAGAGGTGAGGGACAGGAGGCAATACCAAAGGCTCTCCCGCTACAGGGTGAGGACGGAAGCCCATCGGCGACCGGGTCAGAAGTGAGGGTGCTCGTCACCCAGCAAGCCCGTGACTTTGGGCTCCACTCTCTAGATCGCAACAGGCAGAAACCCAGACTCTCTTGGGGTCTTCGGCGTCTCTTAGATAGGGACTCACTGTCCCACACCGATGACCTAGCTCCCTTCCCTGGAGTTCATGCAGGAGGGCCTGCAGGCAACCTGGCCATCCTGTACTTTGACAGAGGCCCAGCAGTGCTCCACATGATGCTTTAGGGTTTAAACATATGCACTTGGCTGAATTAGACTGGGGAGGCTGGCAGGGGGAGAGCTAGACTCAGAAGAACGTAGGAGGCTGGGAAAGAAATCAAGGTGTGGCTGACATGTGTGTCGGAGCTGACTGTGTATCAAGGCTTCTCAGCAGTGAGGCCTCAGGAGAGGATGCTTCACGCACATCTCAGCTCAGGTGCACACAGACCCTCTCTAGTGTGAAAGACAGAGGACAACTGAGTGTTCACTAGGCATTGGGCACAGGAATCCAGCCACAAATCCCGGCCCCCAAGAGGAGGAAAAGGTGACCTTCCCAGAGTCTGGATGACCCCGTGGAGCCTAGGTGGATGGGACTGGACTTGAACCCAGATCCCCACCCTGCACTCTCCCGCCCAAGCAAACAGGAGCAGAAGAACAAGGGGGAGTTCAGAAACAAAGATCCCGCCTTTACTTTCTCATCTCCGTCTTCGTCCTCGTCAGCGTGCACACCTGCCCTGGCTTCTCTGTCCGGCTCCTCCTTCAGTTTCTGTTTGGGTGTTCTGTCACAGAAGACAACACACACATAGGCTGGTCAGCACGGCAGGGGGCGCCCTGCACCAGGGCCAACAGCTCCTAAGGGTTGACACAAGCTCCCCAGGTTCAGAGGACAGGCTGTCTCTCCAGTTTTCACTGCAGGAAGCCCAGAGGGCATTTACTACTCCAGGACTCAAGGTCTTCAGGAACACCGTCAATACCCCATCTGAATGTTGGTCAGAGATGCCAGTGGTTTAATACAAAAAGTAGACAAAGGGACGCCATGATTTCTGTGGCCTGATGGGAATCCAGCCTGCGGTAGAGGAAAACCCGTGTCTGGCCTGCCCGGGCCGAGGAAAGCTGCGCTGATGTGCGATCTGCGTCAGTCAGTGACCGTGGACAGCTGACTCCACACAGGGGTCTGAGTCTTCACCTACCTCTCTGCCAGGGCCCTGACGCTGAGGTGGGGTATTCTGCCCACCTCTGGATTCAGGCTCACTCTCAACATTTGCTTCAGCTAATTGCTTTTTCTTTTTCTTTTTTTCTTGAGGCAGAGTCTCGCTCTGTCACCCAGGCTGGAGTGCAGTGATGTGATCTCGGTTCACTGCAACCTCCGCCTCCCGGGTTCAAGTGATTCTCCTGCCTCAGTCTCCCAAGTAGCTGGGACCACAGGCATGCACCACCACGCCCAGCTAATTTTTTGTATTTTTAATTAGAGACGGGGTTTCACTACGTTGGCCAGGTTGATCTTGAACTCCTGACCTCAAGTGATCCAACCGCCTCAGCCTCTCAAAATGCTGAGATTATAGGTGCGAGCTACTGCACCTGGCCCATCTTTTTTCAAGAAAGGTTTGAAAAAGCGCTACTTTTCATTTCTACCCTTGTGATCTGGCACAGCCACAAGTGTGTACCCAGGTTGGCCAAATTGTGGAGGCAGAGCTGGGTCAGCCCAGCTGTCCCCACTAAGCCAGCTCAAGATCAGCTGACAGCCACCAAGCTGTAGACAAGTGAGCTTGAAAAATGCTCGCTGTTGTAGGCCTCTGGCCTTGGAGTCATTTGTCACACAGCATTTTCACGGCAAAAGGTAAGTGACACAGCTGCTCACTCGACGGCCTTTCACTACCACACAACACACAGCTGTGTGACCAATCCTGAGGAGGGCCCTGGGGTTGGGAAGAGAAATTGAAGCTAACTTCACCCTGTAATCCCAGCACTTTGGGAGGCTGAGGCAGGTGTGTCACCTGAGGTCAGGAGTTCAAGACCAGCCTGACCAATATGGTGAAACCCTGTCTCCACTAAAAATACAAAAATTCGCTGGGCATGGTGATGCACGCCTGAAGTCTCAGCTACTCAGGAGGCTGAGACAGGAGAATCGCTTGAGCCTGGGAGTTGGGGGTGGCAGTGAGCCGGGATCACACCATTGCACTCCAGCCTGGGTGACAGAGGGAGACTCTGTCTCTAAGTTAAATTAAATTAAAATTTATAAAAGTTAACTTCAGGGCCGGGCGCAGTGGCTCAAGCCTGTAATCCCAGCACTTTGGGAAGCCGAGATGGGCGGATCACGAGGTCAGGAGATCAATACCATCCTGACTAACACGGTGAAACCCCGTCTCTACTAAAAAATACAAAAAACTAGCCGGGCGAGATGGCAGGCGCCTGTAGTCCCAGCTACTCGGGAGGCTGAGGCAGGAGAATGGCGTAAACCCGGGAGGCGGAGCTTGCAGTGAGCTGAGATCCGGCCACTGCACTCTAGCCTGGGCGACAGAGCAAGACTCTGTCTCAAAAAAAAAAAAAAGTTAACTTCAGCCTTCACTTCAGGGTGTCCTCACCTTTCACAAGTAGAACTCGCCCACTTAGGAGACATACGATTAGTGCCCAGGGTTCCACACCAACCCGTTATTTTACCAGGATACTTATGTTAGCAATTCAGTTTCACAACATAAAGCACAAACAACTTACGGTTCTTTGGTTTGACTTCGGAGTCTCTTTTCTTCCTAAAGTTGCGGGGAAAAAAGACAAGTTAGTTTTTTTGATTTGGTTTGGATCTTTCTGATCCTAGAGTCCAGGGGTGGGAGTGAAGACTGTCTACTGGCGGGCACGGTGGCTCACGCCTGTAATCTCAGAACTTTGGAAGGCTGAAGTCGGAGGATCACTTGCGCCAGGTGTTCAAGACAGCAATTTTCCTTTCTTCTTCAGTGGGGTAAGTAGACAGGAAATGAAACTCTTAGAAAGGAGATACTACAACACTGCAGTTTAAGTATTTTTACTTCAAAATTCCTCTACCACTTGTCATCAGTAAGTGTTGATAGCCTCACAGAAAGTAACTTTATTATAAATCTCCACTTCCGATATAAAGGAATGAAATACGATGGTGCAATCTGGAAAGAAGCTCCAACTGAGACACAACACCACATCCTCTGAGACTGCATTTATTCATTTATTTATTTATGAGACGGAGTCTCACTCTGTCACCCAGGCTGGAGTGCAGTGGTGTAATCTTTTTACAGAGATTTTTTAGTAGAGACAGGGTTTCATCACGTTGGCCAGACTGGTCTTGAATTCAAGTGATCCGTCCGCCTTGGTCTCCCAAAGTGCTGGTATTACAGGTGTGAGCCACCATGCCCAGCCTGAGGTTGCATTTAAAGAACTAGATACTTCTTGACAGAGAATCAGGCAAGTCAAATCCAACCCTCAGAAACTCCACATGTGGTAGTTTGTGAAGAGATCACAACGGTCAGCGATATTAAGAAACGCTTTGCAGCCAGGCGTGGTGGCTCAAGCCTGTAATCCCAGCACTTTGGGAGGCCAAGGCGGGCGGATCACGAGGTCAGGAGATCGAGACCATCCTGGCTAACACAGTGAAACCCCATCTCTACTAAAATTACAAAAAATTAGCCAGGCGTGGTGGTGGGCGCCTGTAGACTCAGATTTTACAAAGAAGATGAGAGACTGGGGAAAGAGCTAGTCTGACTTCAGAGAGGAGAATGCAACTTTATGTCTGGATGATGCTAAGGAATTTTAGCACCTCCTACGTCTGAAAAGTAGATCTTCACCAAGATCCCATCAGCCAGAGAAGGAAGTGGGCGAGGTGACAGACTGAAACTCTGTGACTAGTTGATTAAGTAGCATAGGTTGGCCAGTGTGGTGGCTCATGCCTATAATCCCAGTACTTTGATGGCTGAGGCAGGTGGACCATTTGAGGTCAGGAGTTTGAGACCAGCCTGGCCAACATGGTAAAACCCTGTCTCTACTAAAAACACAAAAATTAGCCAGGTGTGGTGGCAGGCGCCTATAGTCCCAGCTACTTGGGAGGCTGTGACACGAGAATTACTTGAACCTGGGAGGCGGAGGTTGCAATAAGCCAAGATCGCATCTCTGTACTCTAGCCTGGGTGACAGAGCAGGAGACTATCTCAAAATAAATAAACTAATTAAATTAAATAAATACCACAAATAAGTAGCAAAGGTCCTCACTATGACAACCTCATACCCTACCTTCCATGTAGAGAACCACAAAAAAATAAGTATTTTAGGCCAGGTGTGGTGGCTCATGCCTATAATCCCAGTACTTTGGGAGGCCAAGGCAGGCAGATCACCTGAGGTTGGGAGTTCAAGACCAGCCTGACCAACATGGAGAAACCCTGTCTTTACTAAAAATACAAAATTAGCTAGGTGTGGTGGCAGGCACCTGTAATCCCAGCTACTCAAGAGGCTGAGGCATGAGAATCACTTGAATCCAGGAGGCGGAGGTTGCCGTGAGACAAGATCACACCACTGCACTCCAGCCTGGGCAACAGAGCAAGACTGTCTCAAAAAAAAAAAAAAAAAAAAAATTTTAGCACCTCCTATGTCTGAAAATTAGATCTTCACAAAGATTTCATTAGCCAGAGAAGCAAGAGGGCAAGGTGACAAACTGAAGCTCTGTGACTAGTTGATTAAGTAGCATAGGTTGGCTGGTGTGGTGGCTCATGCCTGTAATCCCAGCACTTTGGTGGCGAGGCAGATGGATCATTCGAGGTGAGGAGTCAGAGAACAGCCAGGCCAACACAGTGAAACCCCATCTCCACTAAAATTAGCCGAGTGTGGTGGCGGGCGCCTGTAGCCCCAGGGACTCAGGAGGTTGGGACACGAGAATCACCAGAACCTGGGAGGCAGAGGTTGCAATGAGCCAGGATCGCACCTTTGTACTCCAGCCTGGGTGACTGTCTCCACAGCGGGAGACTGTCTCAATAAATAAATTAATTAATTAAATAAAATGAAATTTTGAAAATCACAAATAAGTAACAAGGGTCCTCACTATCACAACCTCATAACCCACCTTCCATGTAGAGAACCATGAAAAAACAAGTTTGAAAAGTGTTTAGCCAAAGTCAAAGGCACTTCGATCACTGGCAAAAGCCATCTCGTTCTTCCACGTTCCCCACCCGCTGTCCCCATGTCCTGGAAGGAAACTGGGACCATATAGGATTAGGGGAGAATTAAACTTAGAGGTGATAGAGCTTTACTTTTTCATCTCTTTCTTCTTCCTTTTCAGAGCGTGTTCCTGGTTTTGCTCTTTCAGGTTCTTCTGCAGGAAGCGGTCTAGCAACTCTGTCAAGCAAAATAACACAGACCCCAAGTGTGAGTGCCAGAAGCCTCCCCAAAGAAGCAGTTTTCATAAAGCTCCTCTTTCCTACCCCCAAAAGCAACCTTCATTATCTCAGGAGCCCGGACAGATACACACTCATTTAACCTGTAGTATCTGATATGACTTTTACATCTGGTTCGAATGCCAGCTGCCCTCAATTCATTCTTTCCAAGGAAAGAGGAGAATTGTACTTGAATCTAAACATCAATGATCTGATCCCAAATTCAGATCCTTCATAAGGATATGGCTGCCTTGGAAACTCACAATAAAGTTCTTCTTTTTAAACTTTTTTTTTTTTTTTTTTTTCTGTCACTCAGGCTGGACTGCAGTGATATGATCTCAGATCACTGTAGCCTCCACCTCCTGGGTTCAAGCAATCCTACTGAGTAGCTGGGATTAGAAGCACATGCCACCACACCCAGCTAAGTTTTATATTTTTAGTAGAGACGGGGTTTCACCATGTTGGTCAGGCTGGTCTTGAACTCTTGACCTCAAGTGATTCACCCATCTCGGCCTCCCAAAGTGCTGGGATTACAGGCATGAATCACCTTGCCCAGCCTTAAACTTTCTGAAAAAGTAGTTTTGTGATCAAGATTACACAACTCGTAGAAAAAGAAAGGCATAGTAACTATTCTTACCGTTCTTTGGATGTAACTCTACGTCTCTTCTCATCCTGTGTGGAGGGAAGGGAGGAAGAACAAAAAAGATTAGAATACTGGTTTCAAGGGAAGATCAACATCAAAAGTGTGAGTTGAAATATTAACACATTTGACATGGTTACAACAAGAGTGGGAAAGGAGGGGGCCTGGGTTTTTTGGGAGAAGATCTGAGAAACTCTTACTCTCGTATTAATCCCCACCAACCCCAAAACAAAGGCAGGTCTGAGAAGTAGGCAGGCACACTGCCCATCAATAGAGATCGCCTAGTGATGCTACGCAAGAGAATCAAAGATTCCCCATCTTGCGTCAGGAATCTGTTTAGTTTATGTATTAGAGACCAGTCTGGGCAACATGGGAAACCTCATCTCTACAAAAAATACAAAAATTAGCTGATTAGCATGTGCCTGTAGTCCCAGCTGCTTGGGAGGGTGAGGTGGGAGGATCGCTTGAATCCAGGAGGTTGAGGCTGCAGTGAGCCATAACTGTGCCACTGCACCCCAGCCTGATGACAGAATGAGATCTGTCTCAAAAAAAAAAAAAAAAAAAGAAAAAAGAAAAGAAAAGAAAAAAGTCAACTGTAATCCCAGCACTTTGGGAGGCTGAGGCAGGTGAATCACTTGAGGTCAGGAGTTCAAGACCAGCCTGGACAACAAAGTGAAATCCCATCTCTACTAAAAATACAAAAATTAGCTGGGTATAGTGGCACATGCCTGTAGTCCCAGCTACTCAGGAGACTGAGGATGGAAAGTCACTTGAACCCAGGAGGCAGAGGTTGCAATGAGCCGAGATTGTGCTATTGCACTCCATCCTGAGTGAAAGAGTGAGACTCTGTCTAAAAAAAGTTAAGAAAAAAAAAAATTGGCTGGGCACAGTGGCTCACGCCTATAATCCCAGCACTTTTGGAGGCCGAGGCGGGAGCATTGCCTGAGCTCAAGGAGTTCGAGACCAGCCTAGGCAAAATGGTGAAACCCTATCTCTACTAAAATACAAAAATTAGCCGGGCGTGGTGGCACACGCCTGTAGTCCCAGCTACTCGGGAGGCTGAGGCAGGAGAATCGCTTAAACCCGGGAGGCTGAGGTTGCAGTGAACCAAGATGGTGCCATTGCACTCTAGCCTAGGCAACAAGAGCAAAGCTCTGTCTCCAAAAAAAAAAAAAAAAAGTCCAAACACATACATACATATACACACACACACACACACACACACACATATATATAACAGGTATGTTTATAAGACTGCCTTCCCACTCGAGCTATGACGTCATTTCTCCCCTGGGCCTCCAGCCTGCCCTGCAGATTTCAAATTTGCCAGCTTTCACAATCTTGTGAGCCAATTTCTCAAAATAAAGTCTCTCCCCATAAATATATATTCCAACGAAAACAAGAAAATAAAACAAATTATATACACATACACGTGCATACGTATCTATCTGTATACACACATATACATTCTATTGGTCCTGTCTCTCTGGAGAGCCCTAACTAGACAGGGTTTTTATTTACTTGGACAGATCACATATGAAGTCACAATCGTCAAATACCAAGTTAAGGTAGAGTCAGGAAATGAAAGCACCGGCCCTACCTGGTCTTTGTCTTCTTCCTTGATGGACTCATCCAATTTGGCTCTTTCAGACTCTTCCTGAGGTTTCCGTTTGGCAGGGCTGTCATACAGTGAGGCTGACCGTTAGTGGAACAAGACCCTAGGCCTCCAGCGGGCCTGGAGTGGACCCTCATTCCCCAGGATGTCGAAAGAGGCTTCAAGTTTAATGTTTCTCTGAATGACAGGTTTAGAATGCTGTCTTGCCACCTTGTAAGTCCTAAGAAATCATGGGTCTAAACACTGATCAACAGCTGCTAGTGTCAGATGTTACACACCTTTCTGATGGAGGAACACAGCACCATACATAAAGTCAGCCTCAGACCAAGTACAGTGGTTCACGCCTGTAATCCCAGCACTTTGAGAGGCCAAGGCATGAGGATCACCTGAGTTCAGGAGTTTCAGACCAGCCTGGCCAACATGGTAAAACCCTGTCTCTACCAAAAATACAAACATTAGCCAAGGATTGTGGCAGGCACTTGTAATCCCAGTTACTCAGGAAGCTGAGGCAGGAGAATCGCTTGAACCTGGGAGGTGGAGGTTGCAGTGAGCCAAAATCATGCCACTGCACTCCAGCCTGGGTGACAGAGCAAGACTCCATATCAAAAAAAAATGAAGTCAGCCTCAGAAAAATAAAAAGTTGGAATCTGATCAGGCCTGTAATCCTAACTATCAGTTTATAGGGAACAGAAGACAAGGGGACCTGTGGAACACTACAAAGATGCAATTGGCCCAATCTAGGAACTGCTGGATAAATGAATTTCTTCAAGTAAAGGGCAAGAAGATAAGAGGAATTTAAAATCTGTGAGGAATTTTAAGTAAAATAGGAGGGAAGGAATCTATAACTTTAAGGAACAAGTCAACCAAACGCTGTCTGTTTGTTTGCCACACGGCTTGTTCACCACAAAGGGAAAAATGTAAATACCAACTACATATCTGATAGTAGGGAATTCTTACATTTTATAAAGACATCAGAACAGTATTATTTATACTTTGGTTTGTTAAAAAGACTGTTTTGGCTGGGCACAGTGGCTCACGCCTGCAATCTAGCACTTTGGGAGGTCAAGGTGGGCAGATCACCTGAGGTCAGGAGTTTGAGACCAGTCTGGCCAACATGGTGAAACCCCATCTCTACTACAGATACAAAAATTAGCCAGGCATGG
Organism: Macaca nemestrina; assembly: GCF_043159975.1. Lineage (NCBI taxonomy): Eukaryota > Metazoa > Chordata > Mammalia > Primates > Cercopithecidae > Macaca > Macaca nemestrina. Next base: position 9,619,719 of record NC_092144.1, read on the forward strand.
TGGCATGCGCCTGTAATCCCAGCTACTCAGGAGGCTGAGGCAGGAGAATCACTTGAACCCGGGAGGCAGAGGTTGCAGTGAGCCGAGATTGTGCCACTGTACTCCAGCCTGGGTGACAGAGCCAGACGCTGTCTCAAAAAAAAAGAAGACTGTGGGCCGGGCGCGGTGGCTCAAGC